>NC_044917.1:14917379-15002832 GCF_003576645.1 Ipomoea triloba
ATATATATATATATATATATATATATATATATATATATATATATATATATATATATATATATTTGTATATATATTAAATACTCCTAATCCTAAACTTAATCCACCCAGCCTATTTAATATTTTCAAATGCAATACTTTTTAGTTTGTGATTTGCACCAAATTAAAAAATATATATAGTATAACATTAAAATATATGTATTAATTGAAATGGTTTGATTAGAAAATAATATCAAATGAAATCATAGATATTAATTTGGTTTGTGGCTATAACTAAAAGAAAAACATTATGCTAGTACAGAGTATTTAACTATGTTATGCATTTGCAAATTTGTAATACACCTATTGTAGACCATTATACTTTACTTCATTTTTAAAATTTTGAAGCAAAAAAAAAAAAANAAAAAAAAAAAAAAAAAAAAAAAAAAGCCCGCCGGGTCCACGAACCTGCGCGGGACGGGTTAGGGTTACACATATTTTGGCCCGCGGGCCTAACGAGCGGGCCCGCAAAAGCCCGCAAAAAATCTGGTCCACGGTGGGGCGGGCTAGCCCACTTTGACAATATTAGATGTGAGTAAAGCACATCTCCTAGACAAAGCATTAGCAACAACATTATATTATCCTTCCCATGTTTATACTTTATGGAATATGTAAATGATTCAATAAACTCAACCCATTTTGCATGCCGCTTATTAAGATTACCCTGACCTCTTAGATACTTCAATGATTCATGGTCAGTATGTATAAAAAACTCTTATGGGCGCAAGTAATGCTCCCAATGCTCTAATGCACAGACTAAAGTAAAGAACTCCTTATCATAAGTAGGATAATTTAGGGAAGCTCCATTTAACTTCTTGCTAAAATATGCTACAGGTTTACCCCCTTGCATTAATACAATCCCTATTCCCACTCTAGAAGCATCATAATCTATCTCAAAAATAGCATCAAAATTAGGCAAAGTAATAACATGCGCCTTACATAATATTTCTTTTAACTCATTAAAGGCATTCTCTTGCTTTTCACCCCACACAAAGCCAACTTACTTTTTCATCACCTCAGTTAGCAGTGCAGCAATTGAGTTAAAGTCTTTCAAAAAATGGCGATAAAAACTCACTGAGCCGTGAAAGCTTCTTACTTCGCTAACCGTCCTCGGTGTAGGCCATTGCTAGATCGCCTCAATTTTAGCACTATCAGCCTCAATCCCGTTGGCATTGACAATATAGCCAAGGAAATGTACTGACAAAGTGCAAAACTAACATTTTTTTAGGTTAGCATACAATTTATATTTGCTCAAAGCAGTAAACACTTCCCTAAGATGTATAACATGTTCATTAAAACTCTTGCAATAAACAAGTATATCATCAAAATAAACAGCAACACTTTTCCTAATGAAATCTCGTAAGACTTCATTCATGAGTCTCATAAAGGTACTAGGTGCATTAGTAAGGCCAAACGGCATAACAAGCCATTCATATAGGCCCTGCTTAGTCTTGAAGGCTATTTTCCATTCGTCCCCTTCCTTAATTTTTATTTGATGATACCCAGAACGTAAATCAATCTTAGAAAAATAACAAGCACCAAACAACTCATCAACCATGTCATCTAAGTGGGGTATAGGGAAACAATATTTAACAGTTATTTTGTTAATTGCGCAACAATCAACACACATCCGCCAGGACACATCTTTTTTGGGTACTAGCAAAACAAGAACGACACACGGGCTTAGGCTTTCTCGGATTTTCCCTTTGGGTTTCCTCGGGGTTGCATCGGTAGGCTGGCCTATTTGGTAATGTCATTCCTGGCACCAAATCAATTTGGTGTTCAATCCCCCTCAATGGTGGTAAACCTGCGGGAAGTTCATTCGAACAAACATCTTTGAATTCCTGCATCAAAGGAGTTATTGCCTCGGGCAAATGACTAAGGCTAGAAGTACCCCCACTGGGTCCTTTATGCAACAAAAGAAAAACTTGCCTCCCTGCTCTTATTGCTTTTTCCACATCTCTCTTTTTTCCAATGAAATTTTTCTTTGTTTTTTCGTTTTACTCACTTTTATTTTTCTCTTTTTGCTTCCTCCCTCTTTTTTAACACTCTATTCACTATTTCCATTTTTTCAATTATTTTCTCATTTTTTTTCTCTTTCCCTCATTTTCAAAAGGTCATAATTTATTTGTCACGATGTCATTGGGGTTAAGGTGATCTTCTTGCCTCGGTGCTCAAACATGTACTTGTTATAATAACCATCATGCATCACCTTCCTATCAAATTGCCACGGCTTCCATAGAAGAATGTGAGCTGCATCTATGGGCACTACATCACAAAAGATCTCATTTTCATATTGTCCCAATTTGATTGGAATCAAGACTTGTTGATGCACCTTGATATCCCCCACCTTTTTTAGCCACTGCAACACATAAGGTGTAGGGTGGATGTGTGGGCTTAAGCCTAGCTTCTCCACCATTTTTGTACTAGCAACATTAGTACAACTCCCGCCATAAATTATTAAATTACACACCTTACCATGAACAAAACACCATGAGTGAAAGATGTTTTCACGCTGACTTTCATCCCCAGTGGTTTGGATGTTGAGCATGCGCCTTACCATCAAAACATCTCCCTCAACTAGTCCCTCCAAACCTTCATCATTATCAGTTTCAAGTAGTTCGTCCTCACTTGATTCAGATTCCTCTTCGGTCTCCCCCTTGAAATCACTTTGCTCGGAGTTGGTAACAATCTTCCCTTTCTTGATTGTCATATTTACCTTGTTTGGACAAACTTTTGCGATATGGCTTGTTCCTTGACATTTGAAACACTTTATGTTCCGTGGCCTAGAGTTTCCTTCTATAATCTCCTTACCTTATTGTTCTCTAGACTCCTTTGGTTTACCATTGCCATTCCTTGACTGGAATCTCTCATTGGAACCCTCCTTATTCTTCCATGATGAAGAACTCATGTGGAATCGGTTTTTCTTTCGTTGCAAGGATTGCTCTACCTTCATGGCTAGTTGTACTAGCTCATCATACTGCACATAATGTTGCCTCTAAACTTCTTCTCAAATTTCTGCATTCAGGCCTCTAAGGAACCGGGCCATGGACCACTCAGTCTTCTCATCTATGTCAAGCCTGATCATGAGTTTCTCCATCTCCTGATTATAGTCAGCAACACTTCTAGCACCCTGCAAAAGATATTCAAACTGATGATACATTTCACGGTGGTACCAACTTGGTACAAATTGCCTCCGCATTAATATCCTTAACTCCCTCCAAGACTCTATAGGATCCTCTCCATACTTCCTTCTCTCAGTTATAATCTTATCCCACCAGCTAGAAGCATAGTCTGTAAACTCCAGCACTACAAGTCTTAACTTCTTTCTCTCTAAATACCTATGACATTCAAACAACCTCACCACTCTACTTTCCCAATCTAGATAGGCTTTCAGGTCATTTTTCCCTTGAAATTTAGGTATCACTATAACATTTTTCTATTAAGGAAAAATAATTGGTGCAAGTTATGGTCTTCATGGGCTTTCAATAGCCATTAAGTGGTGCCATGTAACGGTTGTAACGAAAACCGTTACAAAGCCTATATTGATGGTTCTATGGGCTATATAAGCAATGGTCCCCCACTGCTCAGGTTACTGTCTCTGACATTCATACACCATCTATATTAAACCTGAGAGTAAATGGGAGATACTCTATAGAAATATTACCATTACTAAGGTATTCAACAGCATCTAACAAGGTAATCTTAAGGTCAACTATGGCTAGAGGTTAGTCCTATTTATGTTATAATTCTTTCATTTGGTATCAGAGCATGTTAATCTCTACCTAGTTGTATATATTGCATGATTTATATTTTACAAAATATGATACGCAATATGTTTTCTACAAGATCTGTTCGCTATTTTTGAGCTCTAATTTGCCGATCGAAACTAGAAGACGGTGACGGTGACGTTGCTGCTCTTTCCAGCGAATGGCGAGGCCGACAGACGGTGGGCGACAAAGGCAAGAAGGCAGTGGCGAGGCTAGCTCCCTAGGCTACGCTCACCGTTGTCTCTCTCTCTTTTGCTTGTTAGTCGCGACCTACTAGGACGGAGGCGAAGGTGAGGGTAGCGAGCGGCGGTGCTCCAGCCAGCTGACTCGTCTACGGTGAGCTCTCCCCCTCTTCTGGTGATCGTCTCCCTCTCTCGGTCAGTCATTGTAGTCGTGCGTTGGTCTGATGCAGCAACTAGGTTTTAATTTTGTTAAAGTCTAAAAGTTGCTAAGGGGAGAGTTGGGCCGGATCTGTGTTTGGGCTTAACCCAATTTATTAAAATCTTTTAAGTTTTAGGCATTCATTAAAATCTTTTAAGTTTTGGGCATGTGTATGTTTATAAATCCTTATTTATTTTACTCTCTTTTATATTTGTTTAATAAATCAGGCCTATTATTTGCATTATAATATTTATTATTCAAATTACAATTTGGTAAAGTTTTGAAAAATTATATAGTCTTCAAAGAAATTTTCATTCAAATTGCAAATTGAATTTAAATTTTATTATTTAATATGTTCATATTTTTTAAATTGCTATAATGTTTTGTGCAATTTGTTGTTTAATATGAAGTTTATGTTTTTGTAATATGTGGTTTATGCCCAATAAGCATAATATTTAGTTTTTAATTATGCAATTTATATTTTGCCTTAGAAAAGCTTTTTTAGGAATTAGTGAAATTCCTTAGCATATTGGACTTTAGCATATTACATAGTACATACGGTTTAGTACAACTACAGTAGTGCCTAAAGGTTAGTACATTAAGTTTAAAAGTTCACCTATCCTTAAAGCCTTTTCCAAACCATGAACATCAAAGTTTTGAATAACAGCTTCCGAACAATTATGCTATAATGTGAAATTGCATGACCCGGGGAAAGTTTCTTGAAAATAAAACTTGAAATAGCCCATGTGTTGTAGGTTCCCTTGAAATCCTACTTTGTCTAAGGAGTTGATTTTTAATGTGCTTTAGCCCAATCAACTTTCCTGGGAGTATACTTGGGAATTGCATGTCATGTTAATTGCATAATTTATTTTGCTTTTTCCAAAAAAGAAAATCTATGCCGATGCGATAGTACAATTTTTAGTTAATTAAGGAGTAGCCACAACATCTTTAATTTAATTGATATTGTACATCAAGTTTTTCCCAAATCGCATAAAGTTTAGGTATAAATTGTGATTTATTATACTTAATATAATGAAATTTAGCCCACATGCAATTATGTGTCGGCATATAGTTTTTGGTAATTTTTTTAACATTGAGAATAGAAATTCAACCTTGTACCCATCTCATTTCTATTCTAATTTTTCAAGGTCCATTTTACGTAAAAATTTAGCCCACAGGCAATTTTTATGGCATTTAAATATAGGACATGCATCATTTACATTGGTAATGTATGCAATTCAGTTCTATCTATGCCTCAAAATTCTAATCCAAACCTTCTACCTTTACAACATCTCAATCCGTTACTGACACAGATTTGAACATCGAAGTTCCAGAACTTAGAGGTGACAACTATAAGATGTGGAAGGAAACCATTCTTCTTAATTCACAATGAGAAACTGCAAGTCCCCACTAAAGACAGTACCCAAGATGAAGTTGAGCTATATGAGCGGTGGGATAGATCCAATCGGCTCAGTACAATGTACATCAAGGCGAAAATTTCTAATGGGATTCGGGGTTCCGTTAGTGAGAAACATAAGGATGTCCGAGCATTGCTCAAGGCTATTGACGACCAGTTCGTCACTTCAGAAAAGGCTTTAGCAAGCACCCTTATCATGAGATTCTCCTCTCTTCGTCTCACTTCCGTCAAAGGTGTGCGTGAGCACATTGTGGAATTCCGTGACATTGTGGCTCAACTTAAGACTCTTGGGCTATGGTAGATAACTAGATATGTCGGATGACTTTCTTGTGTATTATGCTTTGTACACTCTACCATCATCGTACGGACCTTTTAAAATCTCTTATAACACATAAAGAAAAATGGTCTATAAATGATTTAATGACCATGTGTGTTCAAGAAGAAGGTAGATTGGTTATGGAAATGGGTGAAAGTGCTATGCCGGCTACGGCACGTGACAAGTCTAAATCTGGCAAATCTCATGGTTCCACTTTTAAGGCTAAGGGGAAAGGAAGCATTCCACCCCAACCTGATATAAAGAAGGTGCACAAGCGTTTCTTTTGTAAGAAGAAGGGACACATGAAGAAAGATTGCATCAAGTACAAGAAGTGGGTCTAGAAGAAAGGTAATCTATCCTCATTGATTTGCTATGAATCCAATATGTCTGAAGTTAATGCTAATACTTGGTGGATTGATTCTGGTTCAACAATCCACATTGCAAACTCTTTACAAGGAATGCAAGATCTAATGAAGGCGGTGAGAAATGAACGGACCATTTTATCTGGAAACAAGATGTGGTCACAAGTGGAAGCTATTGGAACATGCAAGCTTGTTTTAAGCAGTGGTTTTGTATTGTTTTTGAAAAGGACATTTTATGTACCAAGTTTCTCCCGAAACTTGGTTTCAATATCTAGACTTGTACCGATGGGGTTTTCCTTTACTTTCCAAGACAAAAGTTTTAATATCTTTAATAATTCATCTCTTGTTGGATATGGTACATTGTCTAATGGTCTTTATCGTTTGCATTTACAAAACAATGCCACTTATAGTTCATTGAATTTTCATTCCGATTCCAAAAGATCAAGTATTAGTGAGAACTCATCCATGTTATGGCATCGAAGATTAGGTCATATCTCCCCTGAACGTATAAAGAGATTAGTAAATGATGGGGTACTTAGTACTCTTGATTATACTGATTTCGAGACTTGTATAGACTGCATTAAGGGAAAGCAGAGGAACAAGTCTAAGAACGGTGCCAAAAGGAGTTCAAGCATATTAGAAATCATACACACTGACATTTGCTGTCTAGATATGGATATGCTAGGTCAGAAGTATTTTATCACCTTCATTGATGATTACTCTCGATTTACTTCTGTGTATTTGATTCATAATAAAAATGAAGCATTGGATGCCTTCAAGTCTTTTAAGGCTGAAGTTGAGAACCAATGTGGGAAACAAATACAGATAGTAAGATCCACCAGGGGTGGTGAATACTATGGTAGGTACATTGAAAGTGGACAACCACCTGGTCCATTTGCTAAGTTTCTTTGAGAACATGGGATTGTTGCCCAATACACCATGCCTGGTTCACCGGACCAAAATGGTGTTGCTGAAAGAAGAAACCTAACGCTTATTGACATGGTGCTTAGTACTCTTAGCAACTTCAAACTTCCTAAGTTTCTGTGGGCCGACGCACTTAAGACGGCTATGTATACATTAAATCGTGTTCCAACCAAGATTGTCCCAAAGACACCGTCTGTGTTATTTAAAGGGTAGAAATCGAGTTTGCAATATATGCGTATTTGGGGATGCCCATCTGAGGTAAGGATCTATAACCCACAAGAAAAGAAGTTGGACCCAAAGACTATTAGTGGTTTCTTTATTGGATACGCACAGTCCTCCAAAGGGTATAGATTTTATTGTCCATCTCATTCAACTAGGATCGTAGAATCAAGAAATGCTAAGTTTCTTGAAGATAACATGACTAGTGGGAGGGATAGATTCAATGATTTGATTTCTAATCATGACCATATTGAATCATGTTCTTCTACGTCATCATATAGGTTGATAATAGATTCAAGCATCCCTCAAGATCAAACGGGTATTGAACAACTTATTGAAGAAATTCCATGAAATGCTAATATTATCTCAATAGATCAACCAATTCAGGAAATTCCTGAAGCGGTAGTTGAACCACTAACTTCTCAAGGAGATGGTAGTTCAATTTTGAGGTGATCTATTCGAGATAAAAGATTGGCAATTCCTAGTGATTACATAGTGTATTTGCAAGAGTCTAATGTTGGAGCCAAAAATGATCCAAAAACATGTTCACAAGCCATAAATTGTAAAGAGTTAGAATTATGGTATGAAGCCATGAAGGAAGAAATGAAATCCATGTGGATCAATGGGGTTTGGGACCTTGTTGAGTTGCCTAATGGGTCTAAGGCCATTGGTTGTAAATAGGTCTATAAGACTAAAAAGGACTCATTAGGAAACATCGAGCGATTCAAGGCTAGGCTCATTGCTAAAGGATTCACTCAAAAAGAAGGAATCGATTACACGGAGACCTTTTCTCATGTATCAAAGAAAGATTCACTTCGTATAATCTTGGCTTTGGTTGCATATTTCAATATTGAATTGCAATAAATAGATGTGAAAACGGCATTCCTTAATGATGATCTAAAAGAGGCGGTTTATATGAAACAACCTGAAGGATTCTCTTCTAGTGAAGGCAATCATTTGGTTTGCAAGCTCAAAAAGTCCATTTATGGTTTAAAACAAGTTTCCCGCCAATAGTATATCAAGTTTGACAGAGTCATTTCATCATATGGTTTTGTTGAAAGTATCCTAGATCATTGCATATACCAGAAGACAAGTGGGAGTAAAATTTGTTTTCTTGTTTTATATGTGGATGATATTTTGATTGCATCAAATGATAAGGGGATGTTGCACGAGGTTAAACAATTCCTTTCTAAGAAATTTGATATGAAAGATATGGGTGGGGCATTTTATGTCATTGGCATAAAGATCCATAGGGATAGATCCCGAGGCATTTTGGATTATCGTAGGAAACCTATATCAACAAAGTCTTAGAAAGATTTACGATGAATGATTGTTCACCGAGTCCAGCTCCTATCGTGAGAGGTGATAAATTCAGTTTGGACCAGTGTCCAAAGAATGATTTTGAAAGAGAATCCATGAAGAATATTCCTTATGCTTCGGTTGTCGGTTGTCTCAAGTATGTTCAAGTTTGTACTAGGCCGAACATCGCCTGTTAGAATGCTAGGACGATATCAAAGTGATTCGGGTTTAGACCACTAGAGAGCTGCAAAGAAGGTTTTGAGGTATCTCAAGGGTACCAAGGATTAAAAGCTTGTGTTCAGGAAGATGAACACTTTGGACATTGTTGGGTACTCTGACGCGGACTTTACCGGTTGTGTTGATTCTCAGAAATCAACTTCGGGAAACATTTTCATTATGGCCAGTGGTACTATTTCCTGGAGAAGTGTTAAACAAACTCTTGTCACCACTTCAACTATGGAAGTCGAGTTCGTTTCTTGTTTTGAGGCTACATCTCAAGGTGTATGGCTTAAGAATTTCATTTCAGGGCTTAGAATTATGGATTCTATTTCTAAGTCGTTAAAGGTTTATTGTAACAACTCAGTTGCGGTCTTCCTGGCTAAGAACAATAAGAGTGGGAGTCGAAACAAGCACATTGACACCTTAGCCATTAGGGAGCGTGTTAAGGATAAGAAAGTGGTCATTGAGCATATAAGCACTAAGTTGATGATTGCTGATCCCCTTACTAAAGGCATGCCATCATTCAAGTTTAGGGATTTTGTTGAGAAAAATGGGACTTGCGCCCACTATGAAAATTTTGTATACATTCAGTTATTATATGAAATTTTTAAAGCATTCAGATATTTTCTCATTATTGTATTGTGCACATATTTTGTTGAGAAAATATATATGTTTTGGACCTAGAATAAACATAAGTTTTATCCATTAAGTTTTTGTTACCACAAGAAATTCTTAGAGAAGAAGTTACATTGTGATTATAGTATATGCTACTCATATTAAGAGGATGTGTCTCTATAGTTCATTTTTTTTGTTTCTTTGAGTTTGTACTTTCACCAAGTGGGAGAATGTAACATTTTTCCATTAAGGAAAAATAATTGGTGCAAGTTATGGTCTTCAATTGCTTTCAATAGTCATTAAGTGGTGCCATGTAACGGTTGTAACGGAAACCGTTACAAAGCCTATATTGATGGTTTTATGGACTATATAAGCAATGGTCCCCCACTGCTCAGGTTACTATCTCTGACATTGAACCTGAAAGCAAGTGGGAGACACTCTGTAGAAATACTACCACTACGAAGGCATTCAACAGCATCAAACAAGGAAATCCTAAGGTCAACTATGGCTGGAGGTTAGTCCTATTTGTGTTATAATTCTTTCAATCACTGGTCAAACATCTCTCATGTCATCATCCACGTCTTCCCTCTACCGATTTCTACCCCTTTTAAATTCTCTAATCTCCTCTATTTCTTCACTCTCCTCTGAACTGCTATTACCCATTTTTTCCGTCTCATTTTGTCTTCTATTTCTCTCTCTTTCTCTATTCTGTTCCCTAAATTGTACCACATTTCTCCCTCTATTTTCATATTGTACCCTTTCCCCCCTCAACCATTATACCATCCATCTTCTCAAATATGATCTTTTGTTTATCCTTTCAAACTCACCCCTCATCATTTCCACCATGAGCCTAACATATGGATTTTGTGCTTCCCCTTGCTTACTAGTCTCTACTCCCTCCGCCACTAAAACAAAAAAGTTAAAATATAAATAAGGCCCTTACTTCACTCCATCACACACTCTCGTTTTTTGGGGTGAGTCACTCTTCTTTTACCATTCGTGTATTTAGAAAAAAAAAACTCTAATGTTCTCACAAAACTTACAAATAGCAAAAACAAGACCCTTTCTACGAGTTCTTGACGGACTTTCAAAAAATCTAAGGAATTATTTCTTCCTCAAGGCGTGGGTGATGGAATAAAGGTCATTTGGGGTTTTTTAGTTTCTTCTCTCTTTCTTTTCTTTTTTTTTTTTTTGTTTTTGTTTTGAATCTTTTCAATCTTGATTCTTTTATTTTAAACAAAAAATGAAGGCTAAAAGAGACTTAGCACAAATGAAACACAAAAGGGTCTCTGGCAGAAAGTGACAAAATCTGGGCGTAACTTCAAGGAATTTCTGGGAACAATTGGTAACGAGATTTCACTCAATTTTTTTTCAGATTTGAAGTTCAATAAGAGTACGAAACAAAGAAAAAATTCAGATAAAAAAGACGAGCATAACTATTTGTTTTGGATTTTCAAAGTTGACTGCACAAAACTGGAAAATTTCGGGTAATGAGTATTAATCAAATAACTGGTATTGAACGGCAAGGAATTAATCAATGAAATTTAATATTGAGATATTAGACTCATTAAGGATTATGGAGAAATTATGAAACTTATTTTTGGAACGAATTTTGACACATAAATAGTTAACACACGAAACAGGCAGAACACTAGCAACAATTGAAAAAAAAAAAAGAGAAAAAAGAAAGAAAAAAGACAGATTGCAAAGAAAAATGAATGAGGTTGTGATTTGTAACCTCTTGGAGCCTGAGAGTGAACACGGGCTCTGATATCAAAATTAATGTGATCCTCGGGTAGGAGATACAGTTTTGAAGCCATGTGCTCTCGATCGGTCCTTAGGCGTTTTTGCGCCTCTAGTTGAACGAAACTGGATTGTTTAGGTTGGGTAGGGTTGTGGTGATGTTGGACGCGTTTGTGGTGTGTTATGGGAAGGGTTTTTGGTGTTTTCATTTGTGGAGATTCACCCACACCTGGTGTGAAGGTGATACGAAAGAATAATACGCCATAAGGAAGAAAACAATCCTTGATAAGTCAAAAGTCTCTTGAAGAACTCAAGAAAGAAGGCAAGGCACGAGTAGTGCTCCTGTTTGCTATTTCTCAAAATCTGATTGTGATCTTTACAAAGAAAATAAGGGTTATATAACTCCCTAGCACTCCTCTAGCCTAAAGATTAGGACATAGCCAATTTGAATTTCAACCTGGCACTAAAGTCTAACTAGCAAACAAATAACAAAATAATTTTAGGCTACTTGTTATAAAAAGAAATAATATGCTACTTATTATTTGAAGACTAATGGATAGCCAATCAATTTATTTACTATCCATGTAATCAGCACAGTCTGACCAAATTAATTGCCCTCCAATTAAATTACTTAGCCTCTCCTTAACCCCATTCGATTGATCCATATTCCATCGAGCATTAATCAACCCTTCAACGGTATCTTGTAATTGTTTAGCCCTTACCCTTGTCAATGAACCATCTAGGACTCATAACGGATCATTGTTATCATCAATAGAAAAGAATAAAAATAAATAAAAATTCATACTGTGAGGGGATGAGACCATCATTGCATAGTGCTAGTTCAATCCCTATGACTACTGAGTATAGATGAAGATTGGTAAGTCATTTCATGACTAATATATAAATGGAACAAGGGTTAAATAGGTCATTCAACTACACAGCAAATTGTAATTAAGCCATCGAACTAAAAAAAAATTATTAATAGTCCCCAAACAATGCAAAATAATGCAATTCAACCTAAAATGACATGTTGACCTGGTAACATGCTGACGTGACAGTTACTGAATTTTAAAATATTTTTTAATAAATTTTATTTTAATAATTATTTAAAATTAAAAAACAAAACAAAACATTTGCTTTCTCCATGGAGAAGGTGAGGCTGCCTTTTCTAAAAGGCAGCAGAGTTACTTTCTCCGTTGAGAAGGCAACCCAGTGTGTCGCCTTCTCACATAAATTTGTTAATTTCAGACACATAACATGTTAACCAACATATTATGTGTCTGAAGTTAAGATATTTTGTACTTGCAATTAACAATTTATGTCCTTGTAGTAATCATGTTATATGTCTGTAATTACCAAGTTATGTGCATTCAATTTGTTTACATGTGCAAATATGATTAACTGCATTACAAAATGTATTAACTATAGATACATAATTTTTCGATTGTTATGCCATGGAAAGGTAGACACTGGTCTATATTAACAATTTTAGAACTCTATATTCACAATTTCATAACTCTATATTCAATAGTATAACACAATTTTTGAATATATATAACAAAATTGTAAATATAGAGTTCAAAAATTGTGACTATTGATTAATATAATTTTGTATATTGAGATTTAAAATTGTAAACATAGTGTTCTAAAATTGTAACATGGATCTGGGTCCACCTTGCGGGTTCATAGCATAATTTCGATAATTTTTTGACTAGGGTTCACAATGGAATATGAACCTTGATCCATCATCATATCCATGGTATAACAATTGCATGGTATACGGTTGTTATGGCATGGACCGGGGTCCACCTTGCAAGGTGGACTCAGGTCCATGTTCACAATTTTAATTCTCTATGTTCATAATTTTAGAACTCTATGTTCACAGTTTTTGTACTCTAGCTATGTTCATCATTTTTGAATTCTATATTCATAATTTTTGAACTCTATATTCACAATTACATAATTCTATATTTATAATTACAGAACTCTATGTTCATAATTTCATAACTCTATATTCACAATTTCAGAACTCTACATTCACAATTTTAAAAATATATATTCGATATATTTTTAACACGATATATAATTCAATATTTATTGTTTGGTATGGAAAATTTTCTATATATTAAATTCTTTATTTTTGTCACCTTTTTTAAAATTCTTTTTTTGATTTCCCAAATAACGAATAGGCCATTCAAAAGTTTTAGCCCATTATCAATCAGCCCAATTTAACCTTAATAGACTACCCAAAAAAGGTGCAGTTGTTATGCTATGGACCCGGGTCCACCTTGCAAGGTGGACCTGGGTCCATATTCACAATTTCATAATTCCATATTTATAATTTCATAATTTCATGTTCACATTTTCATAACTCCATGTTCACAGTTTTATAACTCTATGTTCACAATTTTATAATTTCATGTTCATAATTTCATAACTCTATTTTCACAATTTTATAATTCTATGTTCACAATTTCATAACTCTATGTTTAACAGTATCAAAACTCTATGTTCAACAGTATAACACAATTTTTGAATCTATGTAACAAAATTGTGAATATAGAGTTCAAAAATTGTGAATATTAAGTAATACGTAGTATAATTTTGTATATTGAGATTTAGAATTGTAAATATAAAATTCTAAACTTGTGAACATAGAGTTCTAAAAGTGTGAACATAGAACTCTAAGATTGTGAACATCAAATTCTAAGATTGTGAACATAGATTCAGGTCCACCTTGACCCGGGTCCATAGCATAATTTTCCTGCATCTGTTAATGGGGCCATTAAATATGTTGCCTACATCTACGATTAACCAATCATTATTATGTGGACCATGGTCCACATAGTTGTGTGGACCATACTATTAAATAATGTACATTCAATATAAAAATAATGTATATTCAGTATAAAAATAATGTACATTATATTCAGGGGATGTACATTATTTGTGTACTGAATATACATTATTTTTATAGTATAAAAATAATGTACATTCAGTACAAAAATAATGTACATTTAGTACATTAAAAATGTACATTTTATTATGGTCACACAGCTGAATTTGCCTACGACTAACATGTCCAATATACTATTGGGCTCAAATTCGCTTTTCTTCATTGGGAGAAACTTTCAACAAGAAAACTTTTTTTTTTTTTTTGAAAGGTTCAACAAGAAAACTTGAATTTGAAAATGCACCAAAAGGTACAAAAGGTGAGTTTTTTTTGTTTTTTTTTTTCCGTAGTAAATTTTTTTTTTTTAAATAGGATTCTTTTGATCTCGTCATCATCTTGTTTATCATAGTTATAAAAAAAAAAAAAAC
Source organism: Ipomoea triloba (assembly GCF_003576645.1). Classification (NCBI taxonomy): domain Eukaryota; kingdom Viridiplantae; phylum Streptophyta; class Magnoliopsida; order Solanales; family Convolvulaceae; genus Ipomoea; species Ipomoea triloba. The sequence continues at coordinate 14,932,002 of NC_044917.1, forward strand.
TATTTCTTTATAAATAGCAGAAGTTGTTATTAATAATTTTATCATTTCATATTAAATAATATGATGAAATAATAATAAGAGTTAATTCCACCACAGGTCCCGTGTCTTTGGTAGCAATTCCAAATTTAGTCCCAGACTATCATTTTTGCCATTTAACATCCCAGCCTATTATTATTCGGACACTGTTATTTTTTATTTTCATATTTTTCTTTTGTTATTTTTCCGGTTCAACTGGTCTAATTGGTTTAGGACTTTAGGTAATTTCTGATTTTTAATAACCATATTTTTCAACCAGTTATTAATAAAATCCTAAACTAATTAAACCGGTTGAAACCGAAAAAATAACAAAAGAAAAATATGAAGGAACAAAAATGCCCTTACTAAAAATAGTAAAAGTCATGAAAGGACTAAAAGTGTCGAAAAAATAATAGTCGTTAAATAGCAAAAACGATAGTCTGGGACTAAATTTAGAATTGCCACCAAAGACAAGGGAACTCTAATGGAATTAACTCTAATAATAATTACAACTTTAAGAAGAAATGAGTAAAAGAATTTAAAAATTTATTTAGAAATAATTCTTTCGTAAAGTTACTATGATTATTAATTAATTATTATTTAACATGTATAATAATTATTTATTTATTTATTTATGTAAAGTAGTAGTAGGCACTAAAAAATTTAGTTTTAGAAAACATATTTTAAGGAATTTCTTAATAAATTAATGTTAATAAAATAATAAATTAATAATGTAGTGTAGTGGTTGGAGCTTTTATTAATTATTTAACTAACTGTGGTTTCGTTCTTGTTGTTGACATTCTAAAGTCTATAGTAGATTAGCAATAATGTTGAACTGACATTTGTTATTGATTATTGGGAAAAGGGTCAAATAAGCCCTCCAACATTACCTAAGGAATCAATTAGGCCCCTGAACATTTTAAAGTAGCAATTAAACCCTTAAACATTGTATTTTGATGCAAAAAAAAGTCCATAAACCTGTTAATGACCTGTGATCACAGGTCATTAGAATTCCGGCCAAATTTCCGGCACACTCCAGCCATATTCCAGCACAAAAGTCACCGGCGACCATCGAACGGTCGCCGATGACTTTTGTGCCGGAATATGGCCGGAGTGTGCTGGAAATTTGGCCAGAATTCTAATGACCTGTGATCACAGGTCATTAACAGGTTTATGGGCTTTTTTGCATCAAAATACAATGTTTAAGGGTTTAATTGCTACTTTAAAATGTTCAGGGGCCTAATTGACTCCTTAGGTAATGTTGGAGGGCTTATTTGACCCTTTTCCCTTGATTATTTGTATATTACTTTTATCTCATTATAATCGTATTATTTTACTTATAATATATTTATTTAATTGCACAATGGAATATTTAACTAGTAACAATACAAGAAAAGTTTCAAGATATTTTTGAATAGAATTGACTAGCTAGTTAAAGTATGCATACTTTACGCAATTGTTATATTATGGACTAGGGTTCACTATGTGTATGGTGGACCATGTCATTATCATAAACATGAAGCTAAGTTAACATATTATGTTCATTTAACTAATAAATTATGTAGTATTACAATTAATAAATTATGAAAAATCCTCATGTGAGACCGTCTCATTGGTATCTCAATCAATGAGCCAGGTCGGGTCCGTCGCTATTTTCGCATTTTTTTTGTAGTGTATGTAATGACACTTTATTTCTTACAAATTTTATATTACAATTTTACTATACAGTATTATATTTATGCTATAAAGTCTTATATATAAGGTTTAAAGTATTAATGATATTTGCAATAATTGTGATATGTTATTACTTTATTCCCTATAAACTACTGTCTGTTACATTTATGCTTTAAATACTATATATAAGGCTTAAAGTATTAATTATAGAGTTAATTCCAGCAATGACCCCCCGAGTATGGAGATTTTTCAAAATTAGTCATTGACTTTTAATTTGGACAATTTTAATACTTGACTATCAAAATCTTTCCAATGTTAGTCCTCTCGTCAGAAGCTGGTTAAGTGGATGTCAATTTGAGGGGTAAAAACATCCTTTCAAGTACTGAGTGTATAATTCCTCTTCGTTGCCCTCTATATACGTGAAATAAATAAAAATCATTACTCTATACGCCATAGATTCTAGTCGAAGAACGAATCATGCAAATATACCTGTTTGGCAACAAATTTAGGATAATTGTCTTGGGACAGCTGGAGGGCCCAGTTAGTGGCCTGTCGGAACTCTTTCTTGAAAAAGAAAAGTTCGGGAGAGTTCTTTAGATCAATCACCTGAACAAAGGTGTTAATTCCTTCAGGGGTGAAATCAAGATTCCTGATGGATTTCTCCATGAATTGAATCCTGCATTGCAGAAAAATTGTTGAGCTTCTCCTTGTCAACAAAGTTGCTTTGGTACTATTCTTTGGTTTCTTCTCCTCCTCCTTAGGGATTTTGATTTATTTCACGTATACAGAGGGGAACGAAGAGGAATTATACACTCAGTAGGTCAAAGGATGCTTTTACCCCTCAAATTGACGTTCACTTAACCAATTTCTAACAAAAGTACCAACATTGGAAAGATTTTGATAGTCAAGTGTTAAAATTGTCCAAATTAAAAGGCAATGACCAATTGTGAAAAATCACTATACTCAGAGGACCAATTATGGTATTATTTTATATCATGCAAATGGTTTATTACAATTTTGTTATAAAGTACATTTATGTTATAAAGTATTTTATATAAAGTTTAAAGTATTGATTATATTTACAATTCTGCTATGCTATTACTTTATATTTCATGCAAATTGTCTGTTACAATTTTAATATAAAGTACAACAATTATGATATAAAGTATTATATATGAGGCTTAAAGGATTGATTATATTTATAATTTTGTTATGACCAATTTTTATTAGATCTGACTCGTTTCACGGATTAAGACCCGTGAGACGATCTCATATGAGACCAATTCATATATTATGTACTTGCAATTAACATATCATTAGTTATTTATAGGTACATAATCTCTTAAGTGCAACTATATAATATGAATATCATTTTGAATTAAACTTCACAATCATAATATAATTTGTGTACTTTACATGGATGGTCCAAAATTTGTTTGTAAGAGAAAGTGTTGACTTCCAGAACTAATTATTAATTATCACTTGTGGTGCTCTAGCATTAATTTGAACCTTTTTTTTTTCTTTTCTTTTCTTCTTTTTCATTTTCCTACGGACCTAAGACTAAGGTCATGCGTGAAAATGGGAATCACAAAATAAGCATGTATTGTGAGGGCACCGTAAGGTTTAGAATTCTGTTCACTCATTCTCAACTAAGTGGATATTGACTTGGCCCTTTAACTCTTTAAAGTAAGGGAACATGACATTCGGAGAAGTTTTTTTTTTTTCTTTTAAATATAGTACTGAAAGATGTGAATTATTGTAAGTGTAACATCTTTTTATATTTACTTAAGATGATATATAAATTTAGGGTGGTTTAGACATGATTTTCTGTGCGATCGGTGTGAAATGCATCAGAATAAAATGCACAAATGCACTACACACCAAAAAACTTCACCACGTCTAATAATGGTGCATTTATGAACACTTTGTGGTGCATTTATGCGTAACTAATGGTGAGTGACTGCACGTGAAATCCTATCCGCACATGGTCAACGAGTCAATTAGAAGGTGTGATATATATGTAAAATAAAGTAAAATTAGAAGTGTTATATTTTGGTAAATAAAAGAATAATAGTTACTCCGTATTATAATTTATATTTATATATATAAAAGCAATTTCACCTGACAATATGAGATCAAACATGACTATTATATTATTCAATAAATAAATGTGATTTATTGCCTGCGTGCTGCTCTGGTATGCTTCATGATATGCGGTCATGCACTCATGCCTGCCTACTTTTACGGCAGATAATAATAATAATAATATGAGAACGAAGTTTTTATATATATGTAAAACTTTTAATTTGAAATAAAAATTTGTTTATTTTGTGTTATTATCTTTTATTTTGTCAAAAAATAAAGAGACAATACCTCGAAAGAGATGGTGCAGTGACACAAAATTTCTTATATTTAAAAATTATAAACTAAATTCTTGTGAACACATCAGTACGTGCAGTTACATATATTCACATTTGTATATGCGTCAATGGCTTGATCATTCGCATTGTGTATCGAGCAATTTTAAATTTTCAGGTCAGCTATCCCACTTAAGTCTACAATTTAGTGAGGAGATTAATCACTGCGTTCAAAGATAAAAATTTTGGGTACACCAAAAAAAAAATTGTATATGCGTGTATTAAACGGAAAGAACACATTCTCAGTGTGGTTAGTTGGTTACACATAATCACATTTGCATACACATGCATAAAGCGCTATAGTTGTATTTACTTTTATATATATCTAATTATATATTTATATGGTGTTCACAGTATCATTTATAATGAAACATGATATATTTATGAGTTAATTCTATTTTTAATTAGTTGTAAATTTATAAATGTCAATCCATTTTTAAACTTTTTTTCTTCCAAAACATCCTCTTTGGATTAGTATTATTGTGGCATGACTATTTTTTGTTCTCTGTCAACAAAATTGTTTAAATGGTGTTCAATGCAATTGCGTTTTGGTCTATTCAGTTCTAAGTGCTAAGTCATTATTTTTGTCCTAAATTTATATATGCCATTCCATTTTTAATCTTTTTTTTTTTTTCAAAACATCATATTTGGTCCTAGCATTATTGTGGCATGACAATTTTTTGTCCTCTATCAATAAATATGTTTAATGGCATTAAAATGATGTTATTAATGTTATTAATTACACAAAACCCTCATTTTTAATTTTCTTCTTGGTAATAAATTTGTTATCAATATATAAGCCTTTTGTAAAATCTAAAAAAAATGCAATTGAAAAGGATCACAAGTCTATTTCATGGCAAACTTTAAATTTAGTGCATAATAAGTCTACTTCATAAAATTCACAAGACTTGTTGTTCTATTATCCATAAGAAAACATGAGGATTTTAAGTGGTTAATAATGTCATATAAACATATTTATTAACGGAGGACCAAAAATGGTCATGCAACAATTATATTAGGACCAATTGGGATGTTTTGAAAAGAAAAAGACTAAAAATAGAATGACACATAGATCTAAGACTAAAAAAAAAAAAAGGAAAAGTACTTAACACGTAGAATTGAATAGACAAAAAGGGCTTTGTATTTAACGTCATTTAAATGATTTTATTGGCGGAGGTCCAAAAATAGTCATGTCATAATAATATTAGGACAAAACGGGAATGTTTTAAAAAAAATGACTAAAAATAGACTGACACCTATAAATAAAAGACAAAAAATAGAATTAACTATATATATATATATATATATATATATATATATATATATATATATATATATATATATATATATATAATACTCCATCTGTCTAATTTTACCAGTCATGTTTACTATTCACTAATCAAATCAACTCTTTCTTTTTTGCTTATTTTCTTTAGTATTCTTTAATTATTTTTAAATTTGATTTTTGTTTGAGAAAATTACACTTTTTGTTCTTAAGTTATATGATAATTGTAGAATTTGTCCCTAGAAAAAAAGTGTAACTTCTAAATAGTACGTACTTAGGGACGAAAATGTGTGTGTGTGTGTGTGTGTTTAATAGTATTTTAATTTTAATAGTTGAACACTGATGGAGCAAGGAAGATGAACTCTGGTCTAGCCAGTGCGGGAGGCATCATCCGCGTGCGATCATAGAGCTAGGAGATGGATTGTCAACTTCTCATAAAAAATTGGCAACACAAATAGCTTCATATATTGCTGAACTGTGGGGGTTTCGGGAGGGTCTCCGATTAGCTAAAAGCCGTGAGTTCGACAAAATGGTGGTTGAAACGGACTCTGAATCTTTAGTCTTTGCTCTTGCTAAGGATTTGAGCAGCTCTTCGAACTNATATATATTTATAATACTCCATCTGTCTAATTTTACCAGTCATGTTTACTATTCACTAATCAAATCAACTCTTTCTTTTTTGCTTATTTTCTTTAGTATTCTTTAATTATTTTTAAATTTGATTTTTGTTTGAGAAAATTACACTTTTTGTTCTTAAGTTATATGATAATTGTAGAATTTGTCCCTAGAAAAAAAGTGTAACTTCTAAATAGTACGTACTTAGGGACGAAAATGTGTGTGTGTGTGTGTGTGTTTAATAGTATTTTAATTTTAATAGTTGAACACTGATGGAGCAAGGAAGATGAACTCTGGTCTAGCCAGTGCGGGAGGCATCATCCGCGTGCGATCATAGAGCTAGGAGATGGATTGTCAACTTCTCATAAAAAATTGGCAACACAAATAGCTTCATATATTGCTGAACTGTGGGGGTTTCGGGAGGGTCTCCGATTAGCTAAAAGCCGTGAGTTCGACAAAATGGTGGTTGAAACGGACTCTGAATCTTTAGTCTTTGCTCTTGCTAAGGATTTGAGCAGCTCTTCGAACTCTTCTACCTTGATTTCTGATTGCAAAGCGCTTATGGAAACCTTCAATGAGATCAGTACCTCCACGTTCTTCGTGAAGGGAATCAATGTGCAGATTGCTTAGCAAATTTGGGTCAAACCTCAGGTTGGGGTATGACGTTATGGGACGCTCCACCAGATGCTCTACGTAACCTCCTTGTCTGTGACTCTCAGCAGGTTGCTACCAGTAGGTGGCGTTAATGTTGTTTAATTTTGGGACATGTGGTCCCTTTTATCCACAAAAAAAAAAAGTATTTTAATTTTAATGTAATTTTTAAATATATAAATTTTATATACGAATTCTAAAATTAATATTATAAAAAAAAATTGAATTGAAAATAACTTAAGTCAAATTTCGTTAATTGAACCAAACACATAAAATGAGACGGGGAGAATACTATATTTGATGTTTTTTCGGTACCGAGTACAAACCTAGGAGCATTGTCCTTGGACAAAACACTTTATTAAGAACATTCCCATTTGTAGTTTTTTGTTTTTTGTTTTTTGTTTTTTTTTTTTTGATTTTTGCAGCTTTAATGCATATGTGGAGGACAGAGAAGATAGGAAAGAAGGAAAAAATTACAGCTAGTTGCTTCGCCTGTTGGGCGTGTGAAGTACTAATTTTTTTTCCTAACAATTGTTTTACTTATATTTTTATTTTATTTTTTGATCTTGATCTTGTAATCTGACAAAAATCCTTTAAAAATTATGCCTAATTTTGTTGCTCTAAATCAACAATTTAGGTAAGACAAAATTACTTTGATTTATGAGATTAATGGAAACCTTAATTTATGCATAACCGGTCCAAATTAGTTTAGCCGATAACGCATTAAGGCAGGGATATCAAGTCACGATTCTTGATCGGACGAACCTAACACTGTACCAATACATGGAGCCCTGCCGGTGACCCAACAACATCACCGGCCGGCAAACTAGATTTCCCCTGAATTTGACGAAGAGTCATGAAGACTACTCGGGAACCGGCGCGGCGATTTCATCGGAGGCTCCGACATCCGCTTCCCGTCGCTGTCGTAGTAAATCACGCCGGAGAAATCCAACGGCTGGCATTTGTCGCCCATCAGGATCGACCGCTGCCACAGCCCGCCGTCGCCGAAATCCTCGCCGTCGTCCTTCCCTTCCACCTCCTTCTTCTTCCGCCGGAAATCAATAGCCTTGTTGCTAAGCGTCACCAGTAGCTGCTTCGCCTTGGGGATCGGCATCGGCGGCGGCTTCGGGAGGCTAATTTTGCTCTTCCTCATCACCTTCCTCGCGGCGCGCCGCCACACGATCTTCACCGACTCCTTCACGTCCACGGCGCGCCTCTTCGACCAGCCGCCGGCGCTGGTGATGGCTTGGCTCGTGGCGGAGGTGATGGCTCGGCTTGTTTTCGTCACGAGTTCTCGACCGCGCAGCGTGGTGATAGCGCAGCCCGTGGTGGTTCTGTATGCGACGCCGTTTGGGGTCTTGATGGCCGTGGTGGTGCTGCCGATTACACATGTGGTGCCGCTGATGACGTAGCTGGTGGCGCCGTTGGGAGTTCGCGGCGGTGTTCCGAAGGCCATCTTTGTAACGGAGGGATGGGGACATGCGTCGTCATATTGTCGTATTTATAGGTGATGAATGAGAAGTGGGGCCATAGATAGAACCGGTTTGGCCGGTTTTTTTTTCAGTTAATAAATATGGAGTAAGAAATAAAGCAAATAATTTTGTCATTAATTCCAAATCCATAATAATGAATCACTTTAACTAATTACCAAAGTAAAATAAAAATCACTATCACTATATATAAAGGATCATATATATGAGAATTTGTTGTCGGGAAAAAATTAAAAATTAATCTCTATCAACTACTGAATCTAGCAATTCTCAAGCAGAGAGAGAAGATATTGCAATGACATTTTGTTAATTTTTCTTAATTTTAATTTAAAATTACAATTTTTAATATGCAACACTATACTATATATGCATTTTGACCCGTTTGAAAGTGTAGTATGGTTTAGTTTTTTTTGTTTAGTTTAGTATTTCGCTTTTTATTTTGATTTAGTTGTTCAGTTTTTTACTACTTAAGATTTAGTATTTACAATTTAATATTAAAATTTATGTTTTTGTAATGTTTTAGGGTTTATCCAAAAACATACTCTATATTGTTACAATTTACACTTTTTAAAGTTTGAGAAATTTATTAATTAGAACGCCACCACCATGTTTTTTTCTCAAATTACATAAACTCTATTAAATTTGTCTCGGACTGAGATTGAATTTTGTGTTTCTTCGGGGAACATGTTGTAAATATATAGTATAATTTTTAAAGAACATAAAATTTTTTATAATATAATTTTTTTTTTATCATGAACTAGCCAAAAAGTATCGTCGAAGTAAGTCGACTTGCCCCACCGCAAGCTTAATTTTTCTCGGGTTGGGTTTTTATTTTATTTTATTTTATTTTATTTATTTATTTATAATGATGGATAGTTCCCTTATGCTTCCAGTGATTATAGTACAAAATAAAATCATTCAACTTGTTAATTACCTCTGTCGTGTTAAATTGTTAATAGAACATAATAAACTAAAAGTAGCAATACCTCATTGTTAGTTTGTAGTTGTCACCGTGGCATCCCTGTTGCAGTTGATGAGTTGGCAAGTGCAACAGCTGTAGCTAGTAGCCTGACTGGAAGAAGGAGTGACAGACAGGGAAGGAAGAAACAAAGGGTAAGAAGCAACGACGAAACGACAACGTTTGACGAATACGGTTAAAAACCGTTTTATAGAGAACGACGTCGTTTGGCTACCCATAAAAAGCCGTTGGAAGGAGCTTTCAGACGACGCCGTTTAGCTCGGGAAATGATCTGCTATGACTGCTGCAACTCGGGAAAAGATGGAATGTAGTTGTGAGCATTGAAACCATGTATTTAGCTGAGTAGTGGACTCCGTTTTTGGTTATGCTAATGCTAAGACTCAATTTTATTCTTCTCTCCTCTCTTCTTCTGTTTTTCCCTCATTCTAAATCCCTAATTTCTTCCCTAAATCCCCAATCTCTTTCCCTAAATTCTGCTTTCTCCGCAAGAGCGCTGCAGCAAGGTGGCGACCGGGCGGCAAGCCGTTGATCAGTGACGAAGTGACATAGCGAGGCGATTTAATGGGTGGTGAGCATTGAGGACGATAAGCATAGTTGTTCGGCGTAGCTGTTTGGTAGTGTTCTATAGGTTAAAAGTAAAATTATTACAGTATTTTTTTTAAACTTAGTCTGGCTCTGCGGGCCTGCATTTTCGTGGTCTCTATTTTTGGGGCAAATTATTATGTGGATCATGGTACACGCAGGGCTATATGAACCATAACTAAAAGTACAATTTTAATATACTAAAAATACATTTTTTGTATGTTGAATGTATATTATACAAAATAATATACTTTTAGTACTCAAATAGTGTATTTTTCTTGAATATAATGTACATTTTTAATATACTAAATGCATACTATTATGAATCACACAATAATGAACCTGACCCGGCCAAGGATCTTGTGGTCCAGTGGTCCCAAACTGCCCCTTATATGGGAGGTTGTGGGTTCGAGCTTTAGTGGAGTCAATATTTACTTTTTGTACTTGAGAAAGTAGTTATGAACATATATTGCATTGTAATAGAGTCACTAATATTAAAAAAATAAAAAAATAAAATTCTATATAAATGCTGGTTTATTTATTTATTTTTTTAAAGGAAAATGCTGGTTTATTTGTTTCTATATTTGTCAGTAATATTCATGAAAATGTGAATAAATGTATACCAACATTTTTCCGTTTATGGTATATTGGTTAACGCAGTTACTATACATATATATTCAGCAATTTAGGCTTTAAATATCTTACTTTTTAAGGATTGGAATAGAATGAACGAAGAAGTTCCCAACGTATGATAATTAATAAATTGCACATTTTTAAAGGAAATTTTTAGAAAATATTATTTATCCATATATGTTAAGAAATTGGAATAATAATTGATTAATTATTTTTTTTAAAAAAATTGTGCCTATAGTATCCAATAATATGCACAATAGCTAGTACTCTATCATCTTATTTTATTTGTCTGATTTGATTAATGGGGCTTGATAGAAGTTGTTTTTAATTTAACTAGTATTTTCGCCCGTGCTTTGCACGGAATTAATTTGTTATAATATTTTAAGAATATTTGGATCGATATACAATTATATAAATTATAACATCGAATATTATATAGCGCAATTGATGAAATTAGTTGGATTGATTATGTTTTCTGATGTTTTCTTTGCTTGAATTAGAGCAAATAATTGTCCAATTACCCGTGCGATTCACGGATAAATTTTTGCATTATTTATTTAGATAATAAAATTAAAGATAAAATTATTATTTTTAAAAATATAATATTGAACATGTACATTTATTTGATTATAAGATTAGTGCAAAAGTATCACTCAATTACTTGAATAATATATGACTTGTTTGTTTACCATTATCTTAGAAAGACCTATATTTAATATAACTTAAGTAATTATATTATTACAAAAATAAATATGGAAAAATGAGAAATAATTTAACTTTAATTATTACGGAGTATAAAAATAAATTCAACGACCAATATTTAGCTTAATTACGATAATAATTATTAGGCAATTATTATTAGTCAATTACACTAAATTAATTATTTTTCGTTAATAGAAATATCAATTCGTATATACAAAAATTATTATTATTATATATTAAATATGTTCGACCTTCTGCAGTGTTCATGTCACACGTGTACAAATTAATTTGATCAACGACATCTAAAGTTGGTGAGGGAATTGCTCAACCTTCTAGTTAATAAATATTAATTATTATGGAGTACTATTTATTAATATAATTAATTAATTAATATTTAATTTATATAATTATAATAATATAATTGCCGATTATATTTCCAATGAAATATTAATATATTCATTTTATTTTTTTCTAATATTTTAATTTCCTTTTGAATATATTCATTTCCTTTTTCCTTTATAATTAGAATTATTTATTGTCATTCCTTTTTCCTTCATAATCTTTTCCAAATATTTCATTTGTTGGTTACTAATTTTTTCATATGAAAAGTTGTGTCATATTTCCAGTGAAATATTAATATATTTCTTTCGTTTTTCCTAATATTTCATTTCCTTTTAAATATATTCATTTCCATTTTCCTTCATAAAAAAATTATTATTCATTCCCATTTTTTTTCCTTCATAATTTTTTCCTAATATTTCATTTGGTGGTTACTAATTTGTTTATAGAGAAAACTGTGTTATATTTCCAGTAAAATATTAATATGTTCATTTCGTTTTTCCTAATATTTTATTTCCTTTTTCCTTCATAAAAAGAATTAATATTATTTTACATTCCTTTTTCCTTTATAATTTTTTCCTAGTAATTCATTTTGTGGTTACTATTTTTTTCGTAGTGAAAAGTTGTGTTATATTTCCAGTGAAATATTAATATATTCATTTCAGTTTTCATAATATTCCATTTTCTTTTTAGTATATTCATTTCTTTTTTCGTTCATCAAAAGAATTAATATTGTTTTCCATCCATTCCTTTTTCCTAATAATAATTGCCAATTAATTGATCTGATTCCTTGCCAATTAGTAAGAAAATATTAATAACAGATTCCCGTGTAATATTTATTTTCTTTTCATTCATAAAATTTTATTATTAATTTCCATATGATTAAAAAGTAATATAATTATAAAAATATAATTGTTGAATATATTTTCAGTGAAATATTAATAAATTCATTTTGTTTTCATTCTAAATAATTAATATAATTATAATTATAATATAATTTTCGATTATATTTCCAGTGAAATATGAATATATTCATTTCATTTTTCCTTCATATATTCATTTCCATTTATTTTTCCTTCATAATTTTTTGATAATATTTCATTTGGTGGTTACTAATTTTTTAATAGGGAAAGCTATTTTATATTTATAGTGAATTTTTATTATTAATCTCCTTTCTCATTTGGCCTGATTCCTGTGCCAATTAGTAACATAATATTAATAACATATTTCCGTGTGTAATATTTATTTCCTTTTTCATTCATAAAAATATTTTAATATTCATTTCCATATAATTAATAAGTAATATAATTATAAAAATATAATTTCCAATTATATTTCCAATGAAATATTAATATATTCATTTTCTTTTTCCTTCATAATATTAATATAATTAATATAATTATAATAATTTAATTTTCAAAATAAATTCAATTTCTTTTTGTTCAATTTTCAATCAAATATTAATATTAATTTACTTTTTCAAATGGCCTAAATTCCGTGCCGTTTAATTTCCAATTAATTATTTTTTTAATATTTTTTCTCGAACTATAATTTCACCTCTGAACATGGTATGAATAAACGAATAAAACAACTACATATTCAAAGTAATTTAAAACCATGAAATGTTAAGATTTAAAAAAATTACACAAATTTAAAATTTGAAATCTTTAATGCCTAAAAACATAAAATGCCTATGATTTCAACAGGAAAATATTTTATTAATTGCTTCTCAACTTTCACATCCATCTCTTAACAGATCCATTATCCTTTGCAAACTTTCACATCCATCTCTTAACAGATCCATTATCCTTTGCATCACATCACATCCATCTCTTAACAGATCCATTATCCTTTGCATCACATTGCTTATTAGGCTCCAAATATCTGCATTTCTTTGCATCACATTGCTTATTAGGCTCCAAATATCTGCATTTATAATTAACACATTGCTTATTAGGCTCCAAATATCTGCATTTATAATTAACGAATTGCTTATTAGGCTCCAAATATCTGCATTTATAATTAACGAGTCAAGAGAGTTGGAAATATAAGATTTCAAATATAAAAGAATAGTTAAAAAATCAATTAAAAAAGAATAGTTAATACTTAGAATAAAAGTTGTAGTTATTTGACAAATTAGCTTACCTTTCGACAATTGAAGCTACCAACAATTAACCATAGCGCTTGTGATTGCAAAATATAAGAACCTGCAATGAATGTAACCAAAAAAACCAAAAAAAAAAAAGAAAAAAGAAAAAGAAGAAAAGATAAGAACAGTAAAAAAAAAAGCAATAAATATGTCACACTTTTATGGAGAAGGGTGGTTCTTCCTATGTACATTGATGTTTTCACAAACGAAAAACAACAGAACTAAGAGAGATTAAAATTGGTGTTGGTGGTGGACTGAGTTTCTTCTTGTATTTATAGCCATAAAGAGAGAGATGCATAGCTATTATTGTTAATTGGTAATAATTGGTAATTGGTAATTCATTTGATTACCATTCATATGTTTTCACCATTAACATAATAATAACATATCTTTTAGTAATAATTGCTAATTTGGTAATAAATAAATGAAATTGTAAACAAATAGGTATTGGAATATAATATATATGGAACTCAATTATAATTAATAGAATTCCATACAATTATAACTAAGATATTTTTATATATTATTATATAGATATAGATATAGATATAGATATAGATTATTATTCTACCATAATAAATAAATAAATAAATCTATACCATAAACATTTGTCAGTGGTATTACATTAATGCATGTATATGTATTAATCTATATGAAATACAAATATATATTATCATAATGATTAATTACCATAAACAATTTTAAGTGGTATTACATTAATGCACGTATGTGTATTAATCTAAAAAATATAAATATACTATCATAATATAATTAATTACCATAAACATTTTTCAGTGGTATTACATTAATGCACGCATATGTATTAATCTATAAAATACAAATATACTATCATAATAATTAACATAATTACTAATAAGGAATTACCATAATTACTAATAACTAATTACCAATCTATACTATATATAATATATTATGATTACCATAATTACTAATATTATGATAGAATAATATTAATTAATTATAATTAGAATAATAATTACTATATTACTAAAATGCCCCTACGTTTGGGCGGGAAATTTTGGAGGAGGATAATGTTTTTATATTTAGTATAGATTTTTCATAATGTTAAGTTTAGTATTATTAGTATATAAAATTTATATATTCAAAAACTATATAAGGAAGGTCGTAGGGTCGTGTCAAATCCAAGTTTAGGATTGACATAATTGTTAAACATAGGTTAGAGTACTTAAAAAAAAAAAACTTAAAAATGAAAAATAGTAAATAATAAGCCCTTGAACTTTACATGATAGAACAATTAGACCTCTAAACTTTTAAAATATGCAATTAAACCCTTAACTTATCATTTTGAAATAATATTTGATTAATTAATTTTTTTTTTTTAAATTGTGTCCGTATAGTATCCAATATGCTCACTAACTAGTACTCCATTGTCTTATTTATGTGTCTGGTTCGATTAACGAGACTTGACTAAGGTTATTTTTAATTCAATTTTTCATAATATTAAGTTTGTTATTAGTATATATAATTTATATACTTAGAAATTACAATAAACTTACTATTAAACAAAAAATTAAATTTAAAAATAATTTAAAATACTAAATAAAATAAAGGAATTTTTTTTTTAAAAGAAAGGAAAATTTGTCTAATAAGCCCATGAACTTTTAAAATATGCGATTAAATCCTCCAACTTATACTATCATTTTAGTGCATTTATAATTTTTACCGGTAACTTGTTGGTTACTGATAAATTGGACTTATTCGATCAATTTTAATAAGTTAGATGGTTTAATTGCATATTTTAAAAGTTTAAAGACCTAATTTCTCTATCGTGTAAAGTTCAAAGACTTATTTGACCATATTCTCTAAAGAAAATAAGCAAAGAAAAAAGAATTGGTTTGACCAATGAATTGGTAGCTAGTCTACGATACCCATTATTTTGCGAGGTGAGCTAAGAAAATACCAAACTACCCCACCCATGTCATCGCCCACTAGTTTGCTAGGCCAACCTGCCAACAATTTTTTAAAAATAAATATACAATATTATTAGAAATTATTATTCCTTACAAGTAGAGAGAAACATGCATACAAAATATGTACTAATTTCAAATTTTAAATAATAGTGTAGAAAATTATAGCAAAGGATACTGGACTTGTGGCTAATGATTAGCGAAGTAATGTGATGAGTATCAAATTGTATTACTTGCGGTATTTATGGGCTAAATTGGGATTGAATGTGCTTTATTTATGCTTAAAATGTCTAAATATGTGACAAATTACGCTGAAAGATTAATTTTTGGCATTTTTGAGTTTTGAAGCAAAATATGACCAATTCGAGGGTAATTAGAACAAAATGGAACAAGTTTTCAAAAAAAAAGAAGAACAAAATGGAACAAATATAGATGGAAGCCAAATCTTTGATGTTACGAGCAGCGTTACACTCGTAATAAGGCTCGTAATGCTCAAGATTAGAAAGGTTATCTTTGTTGTTTCGAGTAGCGTTACTTTCGTTACAAAGATTTGTAACGAGGAGCGAGCATCATAAAGTCATCTCTTTTAATTTGCTATGAGCAATATTATGTTCGTAACATGGTGCATAATGGGAGGCAACCGTGAGTCAATTCTGCTACTATGATTATGAATTACGCATGTAACTCAGTTCGCAATGGAGGGCATGCAAGTCAATTGTGCCGTTACGAGGCACGTTATGCTCGTAACGGACTCGTAACACATGCTTATCCATGAATTATAAAAGGGGGAAGTTAGAATTTTAGAGCTTTTTTTAATTTCTTTTAGAAACCTCCCTAGACTACTTTGGAAAACCATTTACCTTTTTAATTTCCAGCATTTAGATTCAATTTCAATTGTTACATTTGATTAAGGATTGATGATCTCCATTCCAATTTCATCTCAATATAGATAGGTTTATTCTTATTTCATTTCTTGCAATTTTACTTGTTGCTTTGGTTACTTTGATCTTTTACTTGTTGATTGCTATTTGATTATGCCTTTGATATTGAATCTATTGTCATTTTTTTTATCTTCCATATCTGAGGAGGGAATAGGGATGTAGATTAATTAGGATTATGTAGATGTGATCCTGAGTTGGTTGAGTAAGGTAGACGAGACATGATTTGGATGATGTTGATCGACATGATTGAGTACTGATTAGGAAGTGACAACCTAATCTAGGCTCAAGTGGTTGATCAACCATGCTTCGCTTTTTGAGAAAAAAAGGTGAGTATGGGATCTCTAGGACACCAAGTGTTTGATGAAATGCCTCTTAGCTACTTATGAGTCATGAGAATATCCTTAAGTGCTCTAAGAGTGTGGAACAATTGACTCTTTCTCTTATTCCCGATTTGGATGCGTTTTCTTGTCTAATCCAAGTTCCTATTCCCCTTCATTTTCTCTTTTATTGCTATTCAAATCCTTTTGATAGTTGTTTTCATTAATTACATTATCCAACCATTTTCTTTGGATTAGATTTCCAATAGAAAAAGATAATACCTTGTGCATGAGAGACAGTAGCTTGACTCATATTACTAATCCTTTGAGAACGATATTTGTGTTGGAAAATTGCACTAAAAATGGCATTTTAAGTGGCCATTTTTGGTATAAATATATGTGGGGTCCACTCCCGATTTGGGTCGGGTCAAAGTGGATTCGAGTTCTTCGTAGTTAGACGAAGAGATCGACATATTATACGCTCAAAATGGATAATGGGTGAATGAGAAATTGATTCTCAAAGTAGACCCATTTGAAATGGAATTTGGGTGGGAAAATAAGTTTATGTAGCTTTTGTCCCACATTGGTTGGGAATGAACATTTGCCCCATTATATATACAAGAGTCTTTTTATAACTAAGTAACTTGTATAGCATAGATGCTCTCTCTCGCGCGCAGGGGGGGGGTGCAAATCAAATCCCAAACTGAGCCTCGTCCGAGACATCAAACGAACTGACCTCTCAAAGAAGTAGTTCGATGTCTCGTGCGAGTGCGATGTCGCGCGACCGGTACGATGTCTCGAAGGTTTCTTCGACCCGAACCAAACCAAAAGATCCAAAATGGATCTTGTTCTATCCTTGATACAGATAGAGGAGGATTTATTCAATCACATAGTTTGGGCTCCTAGAATATGGCGCCTTGATTGTATCGAATGGCCAATGAATTGGGATTTGGAAATTGGTAATAATCAATTAAGTAACAAGTTCAATCCTTTTTTATTTGTTTTCAAGGAAGACGGTACGAGGTCTCGAAGGTACGCGGACTGGAACGACGTCTCGTACCGCGACTCCGGTGACCTCTCTCAACAGCGACCTTTCAGAGTTTATTTCTTATTTAAATGGATTAGTAGTGGGTGTAAATAGGTTGCTAGTGGGTGGAGGTTACACATGGGAATTAAATGCCAGATTCAATGCAAATATCCCATCCTTCACTATATATTTCGTTGGTGAGCAGCAGATTTGTAAGATGAACAAGCATCACAGAACACACAAAACACTTTCTCTCCTCAAAACTCTGCTCATCCATTCTTTCAAGCCATCTACGTTTCATCCCACATTTTAGTTCGCCGGGCTCCAAGTTTGTGTGCTCAAACGCAGGAGTCGTAGTACGTTTTATCCTGGGAAACCTAAGCCGCAACGCTCCAGCACCCCATGAGGCGGTAAATAAGGTTTTAAGGACAGTGGCAACATGACTCGTGCTTCCAACCACCCCGAAGTTCATACAGTTCAACACACTCAACGTCTAGGTTTATTCAACCTCGTGTGGTTTTATTTCTTGGATGTAATCAATCCTTCGTGGTATTTATTTATTATTATTCGTTGTATTTTCCATTTTCTTATTGAATTTCGAGAATTAGATTCCTACAATTTGGTGTGAGGATACCCTCTCACACAAATCTCATCCAAAATATTATTCATCAAATGGCGTCATTGCTAGGGTTTGGTAGCGGTTTTTGAGCTTTTGTTTTTGTCTCAACATAAGGGAAATCTCTTCTAGGAGAGCCTACTCTTTTTTTTTCTTTGTTTGACTTGTGCATTTTTTGTTTTTGTTATCTAACTTGGCTTTGTTTCTTGTCTTGTATGCAACTTAAGAGCAAGGGACATCAAGGACTTCTATCCCTTAGCCTGACATTAATCTAGCAAAGAAGAAAGGGAATAAGAACAATGAGACACCAATAATTCTTGAAGAAGTTCTACCCAATTTCTAAGACTCAAAAGATGAGGATAACAATTCAAAATTTGTAAGCAACTACCAAATGGATCTCTAACCGGTCTCAAAAGAGATTCAAGGAGCTTAGAAGACAATGCTCACATCATGGTATTCATGGTTGGGACTTGATGATGGCTTTTATGAATGGTTGTTTAATACTTCAAAGATCTTGGTAGATACTTCGTTGGGTGGATCATTTACGATCTTAGACCCAATGCAAGTCGAAGAACTTTTATAGAAAATTGCTATGAATGGCTCAACATGGTATTCGAATAAATCTTCACAAAGGCTTGAAGGAGGCATTTATAAAGTAGATCAATTATCTAATTTATCAGCTAAAGTTGATAATGTTGCAACTATGGTGCAAAAGCTTGCTCAAATTACTATTCAAAATCAAAATGTGAGATATGCTTTTACTCCATCTACACCTTCAAGACCAATCATGATGTGTGATCTTTTGGGTGGTGGAAGACATAATTTGAGAGAGTGTCATAATGATGATACAAGTTCTCAATCTTCCATGGAACACATTAATTTGGTGGGTACAATAGATCACGATAATTCTTTCAACCTCAGAGCCTACAATCATAATGCCACAAGGAACCACTTTGATTTTTCATGGAGCAACCCAATGGGGGTAATAAATCCTCAAAACTTTGCAAATAGGGGATCACCACCAAGTTTTCATGGGTGATAAGACTCCGAGATACCCTTATTTCAGGCATATTTTAGGGTGTTTTATCGCGTCTATAGCATCCTTACTTGGTAAATTATGTTCGTAAATGCTTGAAAATCACTAACTGATGCGCAGAAGCTACTTTTAGCTTAAAAGAAGTAAAACAGGAGCCCCGGGAGCAAATAAGACCAAAAGATGAGCTTAAAGAGCAAACCAAGCAAGAGCGGAGCCCCGGATGACCAAACTGGAGGGCCACACGCGTGTGAGCATGCGTGAAAACTTTCCAGTAGCTTCCCACGCACGCTCACACGCGTGTGAGAGGCGTGGAGACGGTGATGCGCGAATTTCAGCTAGGGTTGTCATTTCGGAGACTATTTAAACCCCTTTGATGAATTTTCAGAGGAGGTTCCCAGAAAATTAGTGTTTCTTTTCTTAGTTTTTCCTTTGGAGAACTTTCTCCATTTTTCTTAGTTTTTTAGATTAGATCAATCTCCATTGTAGCAAGACAACAAGCTTGGATTGAAGATCTTCTTCTCTCTAGGTGATCTCTATTTCATTTCTATAATTTTAGCTATCTTGTTCTTGGATTAAATTAGCTTTTGCTTGAATTTCATATTATGAGTAGCTAGTTTAGTCTAGGGATTTGGATTGTGTGATTGAATATTGCTTGTGTGATGATCTTATTTCTATATCTTGGATCTATGAGTTTGTGTTGATGGATTATCTATTCTTGTCTATTGATTGTTGTTTTGATGAGATCTTGTTTGGATTTGGCCAATCTAGATGAGAGATTGAGCTCTTGACTCTTTCATGTCTTTGATTAGAGTTAGGATTTGAAGCTTGACACAATCATAGTTCCTATGGACTTCTTAAGAATAGTAGGATAGTGTGTAGCTTAAGTGTTTGATGGAATTCTTCTTAGAACTTTGGATGCTTGAAGGCACTCCTAAGTTAAAGAAGTCTTAGTACACAAAGGTGGAAAAGGACTAAGACAACACACTCTTGAATAGACAATATCCTAGCAATCCTAATCCATGACCTTAGACACTCCACTATGCAATATCCATGAACACTATCTAATCCCTACCCCTTTTACATATTCACAAAATCACTTTTACTTTACTACTCTCTTGCACTCAAACCAACCAAATGAACTACTCTCACTCACAAATCACCCTTCACCACACTCGAATCTTATGCATGGTTCAATCAAGTAAACTCCCGAACGTTTGACATACCTCCACGTCCCTCCTTCGAGACCGACACTCGGGGAGTCATAGACTTTCCGTTTTAGCATATAGATATCTTTTGACGAATCAACTCCCACACAATACCTCTTTCTTCAATGGGCAACAAAATTTCATAGTAGGCCCACCATAACAATTCGGACAAAGTCAAGAATTCCAAGTCTTTCCTACTCAACCAAGGCGACCATTGCCTACTTTGGAAGCCCCACTTTTACCAAATTGGGAAGCAATGATGGAAATAGAGTTAATACCCGATTTGGTCTCTCGACTATTAAGAATTCACCACTTTGGTTCTCGACTTCTAAACTTGCTCAATTTCATCCCCAACTATGCAATTTTTACCTAAAGTAGTCCTTTGTCCAAACCAAAATAGTCCTGGTTAGGATCATTTTGGTTAACAATTGCATAGTTGGGATGAAATTGAGAAAATTTGGAAGTCAAGGACCAAAGTGATAAAATTTTAATAGTCGAGGGATCAAATCAGGTATTAATTCGATGGAAATGATACTCAAATCCCTATTACAAACTGAAGAGCAATTGAGATAAGTGACCAAGAAGCTAGATTGACTGAGTGATCATAACAAAATGTTAGAGAAGCAAATTGCCAACCAAGCTTCTACTTCTAGTACCAAAGTCACCAGGAAGTTGCCTGCTTGCCCTAAAAATCCAAGAGAGCATATCAACGTCATTGTGACAAGAAGTGGCAAGAAACTAGAAGAACCACCTCTTCCGATTAAAAAGCCAAAGCCAATTGGATTATGACTTGAGAAATTGAAGAGGAAATTGGAAAAGAGGTAGCTAGCTTTCCATTTCAGTTCCAAACCAACAAACTTATGACAAAGATGATGGAGTAAAACCCAAGAGGATATATACCACCATTGCCATTTCCTCAAAAATTACAAAAGCAAGCTAAAGATAGTAGGTGAAAGGAAATTCTCTCTTGAAAGAGAAAATTTGGTGATCAAGAAGTACTTGCAATGACATAAGAGTACCGAGCTCTAATGCATAATGAAGGAAAACTTCCTACCAAATTCAAAGATCCAAGGATTTTAAGTATTCCATGTGTAATTAATGGCTCCACTATCAATAAATCACTTTTGATCTAGAAGTGGGTGTTAATGTAATTCCCTATCTCTTTGAAAAAAATTAAATTTTGGGGAGTCAAAGCCTGTGCGATTTACATTTCAATTTGTTGACTGGTTAACTAAAAGTCTTATTGGAATTCTTGAGGATATCCTGGTTTAGGTGGACAAGTATTTTCTGCCTTGTGATTTCATTGTGATGGATATTAGATAGGATTCTTATATTTCAATCATATTGGGGTGACCTTTCTTGGATACAACAGGAGCTATAATTGATGCAAATAAAGGATTAATATTTTTTTTTTACTTTAAAGAAGAAAAAGTGGCATTTAATGTTCTTGATGCTAAACCTCCCGTAGTTGAAGAGTGTTATAGGATTGGTATGATTGGTAGCAAGACCTTTGAGGAAGATGATGATCTTGATCTCTATGATGAGAGAACATTTGATGAGCATGAGAAGTTGAAGAATTTCTTGAGTGATGGAGTTGTTGATATAACACAAATGGAGAAAGGTCCCAGAGTGAAGAAGTGTGATAAAAAATCAGAATTTTTACTATTAAGATAGAGCCCTAGTTATGCAAGCTAAAGTTAAAGACTCAATAGACGACCTAGAGTTGAAGGTCTTAATAGAGGAATATCTTATGAACTCAAAACTCGTGTTGAGAATTCCGCCAAGGCTAAAGATATGAACAACTTGTTTAATCTTGAATCTATGATATTCTACTTTGATATTCTATCTCTTGCTTATTATGAATTACTTGTTTAATCTTGAATCTATTTGAATCTATTTCTAATTTCTATCATGATCAGGTGTGATTAGTTCTCCTTGGAGGGGGATAGGGATGTAGATAGGTTCATAAAGATGTGACTTTGAATTGGTTGATTATGAGTGATAAGACTTGGCTTTGATGATGTTAATCTCCATGACCTTTGAGAGAGGGGATGAATTTGGATTAACCTTACTTCACTTGTGGGAAAATGAGAGATGAGATGTCAACACCAAGGTGTTTGATTAGATGCCTCTTAGACACTCATCAGTCATGAAAATGTCCTTGTGTGTTCTAAGAATGTGCAATCACCTCGAGAAAGGCTTCCTCCCACTTAAATGGCATCCATCATCTAGTCAATTGAATCTCACTATTGATCCGAATTTGGTTACACTTCTTACACTTAATCCAAGTTCTTATTCCCCTCCGCCTTTCCTTTACTTGTTCATTTCATTCGTTACTTCTTTCCATTACTTGTATCAACCTATCTTTGTTTTGGGTAAAATTTCCAATAGTTGTTAGACATGTCCAACAATAAACTTGGACGTGTCCAAGATTTTGTGAAATTTGTTCGGCATGCTATGGGCGTGTCGAATTAATAGTTCGACACGTCAAATGCTCATGATTTTTTTCTCTATTTTGCTTAATTTCTTTCAACATGAGTTTGACGCATTGAACGCTTCTAGTGAAAAAAAGTTCTGTTTTGGCCAAAGTTCGACATCCAACTTCTTCACTCGATGCATTAAACTCCTTGTGTCAAGAGGATTGAACTTGTTTTAAAACATCTCTTCTTCTCTGTTTCTCCCATTTACCTACACCTTGGCCGAACACACCAATCTTCTTCCTCTTGGTTTCTTGCTCCAAAAACTCCAAGAATCACTCCAAACTCTTTCTAAGGCTTCAAGGTAACATCTTCATCCGTCTTGTCCGTCAAATACTTGGATTTTTACTCTTAACTTCACAATTTTTGTGCAAGAACCCTAACCCACGAATTTTAGGTTATTTTTATTTTTGTGAATTGAATTGTTTTGGGTTGGTGTTTAATTTCTTGATTATACTCTTGGTTGATTATATTACTTGTTTGTAATGCAATGCATTGGATTTTTGTCCAAAAATTTGGATTAAGTTATCTTTACTTATTTTTTAACCTGAATGCTCATTATCTCATATTTTTGCCTAGTGTTAGCATTGTTCTATTTTGCAAACACGTTAGGTGGATTGTCTGATTTTGGGTCTTTGTTGTGAAGATTTAGAGAGGATTGTGATGCTTGAATTGTACTAAGTCCTCTTCTTCAAAATTATGTGTACAAACAAAGTTTTTAATTAAATGGCTAAGTGAATTCATTGACCTTTATATGCATGATTTTCAATGATTTCGAAATTAATTGCCTAATGTGGGATGCTCAACATTTTTTCTAGTATTTGTTTTTGAGATTAACGAGAACAATAAACAATAACAATGGCAGAAAGTAAATAATGGGAGATTTACGTTGTCCGGCAATATGCTCACGTATATGGGAGTGAAGCTATTCTTTATTAATTGTGATGGTGATGATAAAACATCTAGGGTTACAAGCATCATATTTATATAAAACCCTAAACATCTACAGGTACAGAAATAGCCTTGTGCTATGGGTTCGACCCGATCCTCTGTACTCCTATTCATTATATCAAACATACTCAACGAATCTCCACCTTGGCGGATATGCCCCTTAAGAGAAATGACCTACCTCAAATATACACATGGATCGGGGTAATTAAGCTCATCTAGCATCTGGAAATGCTCAACAAGTCCAAACAATGTTTGAAATTATCAGTGGTAAGTGCCTTTTTCAACATGTCTGCTGCATTCTCACTGGTATGAATTTTCTGCAACAAAATCTCACCAGAAGTAACCAACTCTCTAACCTTATGAAACCGTACATCAATATGCTTGGCTTTGGCATGATATACTTGATTTTTAACTAAAAGGACGGCACTCTAACTATCACAATGTAACTGAACTCCACCTTTCTCAATACCTAATTCCTTAATCAAACCTGAAAGCCACAAAGCCTCTTTAGCTGCCTTAGTCACAACCATGTATTCTACCTCAGTTGTAGACAAAGCTACATTAGACTAAACTGATGACCTCCAACAAACAAGACCACCACCAAGAGTAAAGACATAACCCGTTGTAGAACGCATACATTATCTACATATCCAATGAGTACATGTTCATTCTAATGATTACCAAATACAATACCATACCCCTATAGTGCCCTTTAAGTACCGGATAATCCACTTAACTATTTCCCAATGCTGCTTCCCAGGTTTAGACATGTACTTACTAACTTGGCTAACAACAAGAGCTAAATTAGGTCGAGTACAAACCATCGCATACATTAAGCAACCAACTACACTGGCACTGGGAACATTTGCCATATCTTCAATCTCACTAATTATTTACGGGCACTGAATAGATGAGAGCTTAAAATGATTGGCCAAATGAGTGCTAACCAACTTAAACTTACTCATCTCAAACTTGTCAAGGACCCTTTCAATATAACTCTATTGAGTTTACCACAAATTCCTTGCACCTCTATCCCTACAAATTTCCATGCCAATAATTTTTTATGCAACTCGTAAGTCTTTCATATCAAATTACTAACTCAACAAAGCTTTCAATGTAGTAATATCATTTATACTCTTAGTAACAATCAACATATATAATCCACATATAGTAACAGAAAAATAAAAGAACCATCACCAAGTCTCTTAACATAGATACAACAATCATACTCACATTGTGCGTAAAAAATTTAAATCATGTAAGAATTAAACCACGTGTACCACTACCGTGGAGCCTATATAATGACTTCTTAAGCCTAAAAACCAAAGATGCTCACTTCCGAGTTTAACAAACCCTTCAGGTTGCTTCATAAAAATATGCTCATCCAGATCACCATGTAGAAAATCAGTCTTCTCATCCATATTCTCCAAATGCAAATCCCATATAGCTACCAAGACAATTACTAACCTGATATAAGTATGTCTAACTACAGGAGAGAAAACCTAATCATAATATATCCCCTTCTTGTTAGAAAACCCCTTTTGAAACTAACCGAGCCTTGAATATTTCTCCTTCTTTTTCTGATACTAGTGGTTTCTTCCTATAGACCCACTTACACCATATAGCCTTTTTGTCTTGAGGAAGCTAAACCAGCTCCCAAGTACAATTATGATGTAAAGACTTCATCTCCTTAATCATACTTGCCATCCATTTATCTTTTTCCAGGCTATAAACTACCTCATGAAAGGTACTATATCATTATTACTAACAAGAAGTGCAAAAGAGACCATATTCTCAAAACCATACTGCTAGGTGGTTTGGCATTGGTATGTCTCAGTCTATCTCTGGCTAAACAATAATCCTGTAATTTCGCTAAACTCAAACATGTTGTAGATGTGGAATTTGCAAATTCTTGAGTCTCAACCGTAGGTGGATTATATGCTCTCTCATTCAAAGGAATCCGATCTATATTTACATCAACTAGTGTATCTCATTTCTTCGGCAAAAGCATAGAATGCTCATCAAACACTGCATCTCTATAAATCATTACCTTTTTTTGTAACAACTTATAAGATCCCAAAACTTGTACCCTTTTACACCTTTCTTGAAGCCTAGAAAGATGTATTTCTTTTCCTTTGGATTTAATTATGATCTCTCATCACTTGGAACAAAAACATTGTCAGGACAACAAAAAACTCGTAAAGTGATCAAAACTCACAAGATTAGTTGACCAAACCTCCTCAAGAATCTTGTCACCAAGCGATGTCCGTGGTGATCTATTAATCAAATAACATGCCATGTTCATTACTTATGCCCAAAAACACTTAGAGAGCCAACATTCAATTTGAGACACCTTGCTCTCTCAGCAATTGTCCTATTAAGCCGCTGAACAACACCATTTTGTTGTGTTGTCTTACACACTATATAGTGCCTTTGAAATGCTTTCCCTCCTCCCCCTCTCCTTCAACTTAATGCCACAATACTCTGACCTACTCTACATATCCATAGTTGTAGACTCTGCCCACACATCCAACACCACACTCCCTATAACACCTCATAATTTCATTCTAGCCTTGAGACCGGTAATTATTTCTACCGGGTAATTTATTTGATTTAATTGGGCTTAATCCTTCCAATTGATATATATATATATATATATATATATATATATATATATTCCCTATTCCGGATTTAATTAATTATTCTAAAAGCCCAATTCTTGATTAAATTCTTGTAAGGGATTTCTTGAGTTAGATCCTTATATTTCTTATAAGAATGTTTTGTAAAGGCCCAATTCCTTATACAAGAATTTAATCAAGAATTGGGCTTTTAGAATAATTAATTAAATCCGGAATAGGAAATATATATATATATATTGTTTCTAAGACATTTAATTCCTAATCTTGTGGGCTTTTCCCCTTATTCCATGAATTCATTTACTTAAGAGATGAATCATTTGGCCCAATAATTATTCTTGTACATAGAATTGTTATATATAAAGATTTGAGCCCATTCCTTATTAATTCTTCCACCCTAGTATATACATATATGTATATGTGTATTATGATATATATTCAAGACTTAGTATTTTCTAGAGATTCCACTCTCTCTCTTCCCCTACTCACCCTTCACGCCACTTTCAATCATTTTTTCCCTTCAAAGATTGGTCTTCATTTCATCTTCAAGATTTAAGACCAAGATTGCTCTATTAAGATTTCTAGGGCTTGGGTAAGTGTTTATCTTTAGGAATATGTCTTGCATCATCTCATTTTCATGATCTTTATACAAGTTCTTATGGTGTTCTTTTGGGGATCTTTTTGGGAAAAAGATGATCAAGGTGAAGGCGGTGCTTTGTAAGGTGTTTTGAAGTTTGCTTGGTTGAAGTGTGCTCCAAAAGGTAACCATCATGTCTCACAAAACCTATTTTTACACTCTTGATCTATATATACGTTTTGGTGTTAGAATCCTGAAATTTCCTTGGATTATAGCTTTGTTGATGGTCTGTGAACCTTTGTTTGTGGATTGTTGGACTTGTGTTCATCATCCTTTGTATCTAGATGTGTGTGAGTAATTCTTGTTATGGATTCCATGATTTATTGGCTTCTGAGATGTATGATTTGTGTATTCTGAGCATGGTTCGTATTCTGGAATGATTTATCGCATGATCTGTTCTGTCTGGTGTGTTGGGTTGCACTTACGGTGCATGTTGGCAGAATAATGTGCCCCCCCAACACGTTCCGCAAGGGCATGGGCGGTAGTTGGTGGCGGAGAGCAGCGATCCGCTGATCCTTTCCGTCTGTTCGTGCGGCACAGTCCAGCGGTGCAGAGTGATCCGCTGATGTGTTCTGCCAGTTCATCTGTATTTCTGATCCAGTGTCTGTTTTTGCGATCCTTGAACTCTACTTGATTCCTTTTGACTTTGGAATGTGTACTGAACCTTTTATTGAGTATTTTCCTTGATTCTTGAGTATCTATTCATGATCTTTAGTCATCGATCTTGATTTATTGGACTAGCATTGTTAGCTTATCCTTTGGCTATCATTCTGAGTATGTACTGTGTTTATATTTTGAAATGAACACTGTTGTTGGGTGATTCGTTGAATGAGTCCGTGTTGTTACGTGGAGACTTTGACTCCTTACGAGTATCTCCTTATCTTGTTGAGTCTTTTGATATTCTTGTTTGGGCTTGGTTAGTGGAACTATGGTTTATTTGTGATGATATTGTTTGGGAGGGTATTGTATGCCTTCTTATTTGGGCCCGTGTGCCTCTGTAATTGGGAGTTGGGTACCTCTGTGATATGGGCTTGTATGCCTCTATATTTGGGCTTGTATGCCTCTACATTTGGGCTTGTTGCCTCCGTGTTGTGATATGGATGAGGTGGTTGTTATGGTTGTTATTGTTGTTTGGGGATGGTGGGTTGGTTCTTATCTCTAGTATGATGATAGATTGTTTTCCTTGTAATCTTTGATAGAGGTTGTACCTCCGTTGTGTTTGCTATTCCTTGATATGTCGGTT
Organism: Ipomoea triloba; assembly: GCF_003576645.1. Taxonomy (NCBI): domain Eukaryota; kingdom Viridiplantae; phylum Streptophyta; class Magnoliopsida; order Solanales; family Convolvulaceae; genus Ipomoea; species Ipomoea triloba. The sequence goes on from NC_044917.1 coordinate 14,960,568, forward strand.
TGGTTAGTTCCCTTGTTTTCATTCTATTTGTATTATGATTCAATTGGTATCTTGTGTATAAACTTGATGTTTATGCATTCGTGTTGGTTGTTGGTTGTGCTTGAAGAGTCTTGGTTTATTGTTTATTCAGCGTGTTATTGTTGAGTATCCGATTTAAATACTGAACAGTTCGTTGTGTGTATATTCTATATGGGTGCGTAAACCTATGTACAAGCTTACTATATATGTATGTTCTTGCGAGTGTGAATGGTGGTTGCTTAACAGTCTTTTGCTAATGGTTTCTTACATGTTTTCCAAGTATGGAGTAAGTCTAAGCGAGAGCGCGTTAGAGCTTATCTTTATGAGGCTGCTTAGACTTAGCTTATGTTGTTTAGACTTTATGTTTGGGCCTGTGAGCCTATGTTTGGATTATACACCTATGACTAGAATTCTGGTTGTTATGACAACATTTTGAGGATTTATATACTATTCAATTTGAGTTTTGGATAGCCTGTGCATCTAGGCTGTGTTTTTCTTACCTAGATGTGGCATGATACCCCTTATGTTATAAATCGCTTCCGCTATGTTGTGTTTGGTAGTTGAGATAGGCAGCTTTTATGTTTAAAGCTTCGCTATCTCGGCTTGTGAAAAGTTGGGGTGTCACACTCCCATAATCTACATCCTATAAGTAAGCCATCTCAAACTTAAAGCTTCTGAGTCCACATCGCCGTCACGCCCTAACCAAGTCCAAGAATATCGTGTCATTGTCCAACAAATACGATCAAATGTGATACACTATCGCAGAACTTAATAGTACACACCACCGTATAGTGGATAAAGCCCGTTCCAGCTACTCCTCAACCCAATCTGAGATCCCCCTTCCCCTTCTCCGATCCCACGTAAACCCATACCCCTTCATCACCAAATCCGATAACCTACAATCAACAATTGCTCGACAAAAACCCCATAAAAGGCCCCCTAGGTGGGCAAGTCTCCCCTTCTTCTCACTCTAAACCATCAAGTCATTAAAATCCCCAATCATGACCCACAACAAGTTTGACTTCTCCCTTAGCATCTACAACTATTGGGGGTTAGTCGGGTTGGCCGAGTTCAGCCTTGCCCGATTCGAGAGGTGGCGTTGTGACTTACCATGGAGAGATGTTGTTAAATGGTTAATGTCCACATACTTATCACCAATTGGTTTTAAGTAGGATATGACAACCAAATAGCTAAAAAACCTATGATGAAGCATTCTTGACTTACAGTAGTTACATGATGGGTAACCCACTGGAAGTAAGCATACTACAACGCTGAAATCCAATAGCAGCAACTCCCAGGACTGAGCCCTCATGGCTCTCTCCAGGTAGAGACTAATCATTGTAAAATAGTGGTTTAGGGTTACATGTAAAAAGTTATCATTCCACAGGGGATCAACACTATGACACTTACTTGTGTAATCACTAAATTTCTAGACACCAAAGCCTTGAACCCACAAGAATCCAAGAACATTAATGAGCATAGATAAGCAAATCAACACACTTACAATATGAAAAGGAACAATAAGAAAAGATAGTGCTCAAATTAGGGAATATCTACCATCTAAATGCTACAATAGCAAAATGAGATTAGGGAGAAAAAATAACCAAGGGGTCAAGAGGCAATGCATGAAAGAATCCTAGCCTATAAGCTATTTTCATGGTCAATCAAACAAGGATTAGGACAAGGGATTACCTCACTTTCGTGATGCATCAACTCCAAGCTCATAAAGCATCAAAGCTCCCTAATTTTCTCATATTTTCATAGAGAGAAATTGGGTTTTGCAAGGAGCAGCTTGAGTTCTTCACCCAACTATCATTGAGGCAAAGAACTCTCTAACATGCTAATAAATATTACATACCAAGCATTAACAAGATTCAATCACAAATCCTTGAAAAACATATGAACCATAGATTGAAGTTCTAACCCTTATGCAATAATCACGTATATAGCATCAAGATAATACACTCTAACCCAAGACACCAAACTAATTACTCACACATATTAAGCATAAATAAAGAAAAATCGAAAGTAATAAACATGAATATTGCAACGGAAAGAAATAAAAGGGAAATGAAATTAAATTTATTTATTGAAATAGATGGTAAAGTCTTGAAATCCAAGCATGAATCCTTCGATGTAAGATTCCTATGTGATAAAGAACCTATATCTACACCTAATATAACCATAAAATATGAAAAGAAATGAAGAAAATTGAAGAGGGTTTGAATCGGGTTAGAACCACCACAAAATGATTAAAAACGAGCTTAAATACAAAATAGATCACAACGACCACACGAGCTGCTACACAAGCATGTAGGTACCCGTGTTTACTCACAGGCAGTTACATGGGCTTAGGGTGTGCAGGATCCGATTTAACCGCCCGACCCACCCGGCCCGCCACCCGGAAAGGAGAAAACCGGCCCGCCCGCGATCTGAATTGAAGCCCCCGACCCGGTCCGCGTATAAGTCAGCATATTTATTTTTCGGGTAGGGTTAGGGTTTTGGTCACCCGACCCGCCCGAATATCTGAAATACATCAGGGTTAGGGTTTTTAGGCATTCCATACGACGTCGTTTAGTAATGTTATATATATACACATATGTACCAGCGCAGTCACTCCACTCACACATTCTCGTGATTTCTCTGATTCTCTCTTCTCTCCTATCGACTTCTCTGAGTTCTCTCTTCAAATTCTTCTCCATTCTCTCTTGATTCTCTTCCCTACTTCCTCTGTCTCACTCCTCACTCTCCTATAGTCCTGTTTTCACTAGTTTCTCGTGAGTCATCGGCTCCCCTCTCAAACTTTCAGTTTCAAGTCTCAACGAGACCAGACTTACCGGTAGACGGTGGAAGCCCTAGCTTGGTCGACGACTCGACGGTGGTGAACTAGTGAGGGTGTGAGGCGGTTGACGATGGAAGCCCTAGCTTGGTTACGAATCGACGGTGGTGAACTGGTGAGGGTCTGAGGCGATGGACGGTGGAAGCCCTAGCTTGGTCGACGACTAGTGACTATCGTGATTCGTGAATGTTGATTGTTGAAGGCTTGAAGCCCTTGTTCTCCAAGGAATATTTGTGAGAAACAAAGTAACCTTCAAACCCTACTTTGATTAGATCTTTTCGATTTATTCATTCGATTTGTGATAATATGTTCCTAAATATGTATTCTGATTTTGAGTTAGTGATTTGTGGTATTTGATATACTGTCATGCGATTCTATGAGTCTCTCACTCTGACTCTGTCTGGACTTTGTGCGAATATATGGTGGAAGCTATGTCAAACTGTGAAAGTGTATTCATTCAATTTGTGATAGTATGTTGCTAAATATGTATTCTGATTTTTTGTGCTTAAAGTTGATGGAAGTTGGTATTTGATATAGTGTATTGTGAGTTGTGAGTCTATAAGTCCTGTGACTCTATGAGTCAGCGAGTCTGTCACTTTGAGTCTCTAACTATGTTTGAGCTTTATGTGAATATATGGTGGAAGCTATGTGATAGTATGTTCCTAAATATGTATTCTGATTTTTTGTGCTTAAAGTTGATGGAAGTTGGTATTTGATAATTGATATACTGTCTGTTGTGAGTCTGTGAGTCTGTCTGAGCTTTATGCGAATGCTTGAGCACAAAAAAATGGTAGAAGTATGTTACATTGTTACTGTCACAAAAATGATTAAGCGCAAAAAATGGTAGATTTTGTGATACTATCACTCTGTCTTTGTTTTATACAAATGCTTGAGCACAAAAAAATGACCATCATATAGATAGAGAGCATCACTGAATCTGGACCGCAACCCTCTATTATTTTTGACATGTTCATTCTATTTTTTGGCTAGGTATTTGATAACTCTGCGCCCACCCTCCATTGTAGCCTACTGGTTCAGTAAATCCAAATTTCAAAGGTAATTTTCACAAACACATTTTAGTTTATTCCTGACATTGAGTATTAGTGACTTAGTGTAATAGTTTTTGTTCATTTATTTAATTCCTCTGCTCGTTAGTCTTTACACAAACATCTCAAAAATGAATTATTTTATAATTGTTTTCATTTAATAGTTTTTGTTCATAATGTAAACCTTATAGTGTTGTGTTTCACTGCAATTGCGGATGTCTAGGAAGCTACAATCTATACTTGCTAAGCTAGAACTGGTGACTATCGTAAGTGTTGATTAAACTTGTTAGTTGTTATTCTGAGTATATTAATTGTGAGTCTTTTATATTTATACTTGTGTGATTCAGGACATTTTCTGGCCTTATGTATTGTGGAAGAATTTTCTTGCCCTATGTATTCTGGTATTTGGTATACTGTTGGCTGTGAGTCAGTGAGTGTGACTCTATCTGAGCTTTATGCGAATGCTTGAGCACAAAAAATGGGGGAAGCTAAATGTTAAATTGTTACTGTCACTCTGTGCTTTATATGAATGCTTCAAAACTTTATATGATTGCTTGAGCAGAAAAATATGAAAAATATGGCACTGTGACTACTGTCACTCTGTTTGAGCTTTATATGAAAATATGCTAGTGACGGTTACATATAATATGACCATATAAAAGGTAATCACAAAAATGATGAAACTATTTTCTGATTTTGTGATATATTGTCACTCTGTCTGAGCTTAAATTAATGTTTGAGCACAAAAATGATGAAATATCTATTGATTTTGTGATTTCTGCTTAAAATGCATATATATACACAATGTGGAAGCTTATAAGTTGCTATTGTGAAATAATATGGCCATATAAAGGGTTGATCACAAAAATTGTGAAACAATATTCTGATTTGTGAATTGTGCTTAAAATGCATGCATATATACAGTGTGGAAGACTTGAAAAAGATTATCACTAATTTTATTTATTGTGTTTTAATTAAATTCCATCATTTTGAATTACTTTCTATTTTTAATTACTTCATTTGCTATGATGATGCTTCCACCATTTTGCATTTCTTAACAGGAAGATGAAGAATGTTTGAATGATTATTGAAGATGAGGAAAATGGTGTTATTTCACCATTGTGCATTTCTTATTTTCTTAACAGGAAGCTGAAAGCCATTTGAATGATTATTATTTTTTAAAAATAATATTTGAATGATTACTTAGTATAACATATACTCCGTATTAAACTTGCGCTATTTCACCACTTTGCATTTCTTAACATAAAGATGAGGAATATTTGAATGATTATTGAAGATGAGGAAAATGGTGTTATTTCACCATTTTATATTTCTTAACAGTTAATTAGCTAATTTAGTAGTTGTGTAAATGTTTGTAACATAATTAATTAGCTAATTTAGTTTTTTGCTAATTTAGTGATTTTAGACTCTTAGTTTATATTTTTTGAGTTTTGTAACATAATTAGTTTTCGAAGTTGTATTTTGCTTCAAATTTTACTAATTTAGTGATTTTAGTTTACAGTTTTGCATTATTTTTTAAAATTATTTTTCCAAACATAATTTAACCCGAAATCCGACAATATCCGCCTGAACTCGAAACTAAAAAAATCCGACGGTTATATAGTTAAAAATTCGCGGATAGGGTATAGCAAAATGAAACCGAAATCCAAACGGGTTGGCAGATGAGAAATCCGATCCGCCCGAACCCGTCCGATGCACAGGCCTACATGGGCTTGTAAGCGCTTGTGTACCACCCCTCTCCTAACCTCTAAACCTTTTGTTTCTTGCACAGGCTAATTCACGCCAGTGTGAGCATCTATACGACTTCCTTGCTATTTTGACTACTTTAAAGTCATAATTGGGTTTGATGGTCTTCATAAGAGTTTTAACCTTTCAAGTTGGTCAAAACACTGAGCAGTAGATGAGGTGTGCTAGAATTTCAACTTCTTACTCATCTCTTTTTCTCCACTTTTGCCTTGGTTTTCCCATGTGATGAAAACCCTTGAATACACTACTCTGTGGCTCCCTTGGAAGTATTTTAGAAATTTCCTTCGTTTCTCATTAATTCATATTGACTCAAACTGCACCCAAAATGCTCCAAAAACCATTCAACTCATCTCAATCATCAAGAATTACACTTAAACACACAAATGAATCAAATGAGGAACACTTTAGATAAAATAATATGCATGCAAAATAAGCTAAAATTCAAGGTAAAGATATGAATGATTAGACACCTATCAATTCCATCACACTTAAACATTTGTTTATCCTCAAACAAATAAAGCAAATCAAATAGAAGACAAGCAAATGATTGCCTAAAAATTCTACCAAAGCAAATTAAAAAATAACAAGTACTCAATAAAAAAATCAATTGAACTCTCAAACACCTTTTATCCATCCAAAAGTTGAGTGAATATGGAACAAATCTTCTTTTGTTTTTAACAAAAAATTGACACGCTCTTACAAGGAAACACTCATACCCTAGGATTTTACAATTAAGGGTTCCTCACCAAACAACCTAAACACAAGACACAGTCTAAAAGACTTGAAAAGGAAGACAAATGAAAATTGGTGAAAGGTATATGCCTAAACAAAAGATAGACAAAAGTGATGCACAAGTCCCAATCAACCAAACATCCTTCATTTACCAAAGTCCTTTTATGTGTGAACACAAAATGTGACATAAGCTTCTCTTAGCACACAATGCAAGGCTTTTTAACACTCTTAACTTTTTTGCAACTTCTAGAGTTTCACCTTAGAGAATTGAATACCCCATCAAAGATTTAGTTAAAGATTTGGAAGTAATTCAAAACACCGCTTGTACGAAGTTGGTCTCACCCTCTCTTCTTTTACCTCATCAACATTGGGATTGCAAAGACTTTTTTAGATTTATAGAATTGCCTCTTCTGCATCCTTACACACCCACAAATTGCCTCTTTCATAACAGGGAGATGATTAAATAAACCTCACAAACTCTCTTTTTGCCTTATTGTCACATTTTGTTCACTTTGAAAGAGTATCAACCAATCGAACCAAACAAACCAAGGACTTGTGCACACTCGAGTCGGGAATAAATAAGGTCGTGTGGTTCAAGAGGAATTAGATTTAAAGAGTTATAAATGAAAGAACTAGCTTGGCTCAACTTGGTTACACCACCTAAAAGATAATTGAGGGGTGAATAGGTGAAATTGGATGTGGTACAGGTGTAACTAATGCCTTTATCATCCTATGGTCTCATGTGTGAGGTGTGTGTTGAGGTCTGACTCTAATCTCTAAAAATTGATATGTGTCACTTTCTAAGAGCTTTTAAGGAAAAAAGGAAAAAGGGAAATTCAACCTAAGGTAGCTGAAGTTCAGTTTTACCCCGTTTACAAAGTAAAGAATTCCAACAAATAGGATGGATTGGAAAATGTGAAAGTGGTACATCAATTTAGTCAACGCATGCACAAGAGGGCAATATAATGGCTGTATTGAAACTTTATAATATGGGGACTAAATTACACGGACGAGTGACCATAACCCCAAATGCCTCTTGACCTTGAATGCATATTATATTGTCCATTTACTTTACGGATGTCGCTTGGCTATTTGGCTAATTGCTAATGCTTTTAGGCACTTTTATTATTTATTCTTTAAATACTTTTGGTGTGGATAATAGTAGACACAACGTGTTTCAACATTGTATAGTTATTATTATTATTATTATAATTAGGAATATGGGTCAAATATGTCACTGAACTACACACGGAACTGCAATTAAGCTATTGAACTCAAAAACAATGCAATTGGGTCCCTGAACTACACAAATCCATGCAAATTAACCCAAAGTGACTTGTTTGACTTGATCTTCCGGTTACCAACTTTAAAAATAATATTTTAAAATAATTTTAAATAAAATACTTTATTAAAATTAAATTTAAAATTTAAAATTAAAAAAAGGACCCAATTGACTTGTTCTTGTTTGTTGTTGTTGTTTTTTTTTAATTTTAATTAATTAATTTATTTAAAATTATTTTACAATATTATTTTTAAAGTTGGTAACCCGAAGATCAAGTCAACAAGTCATTTTGGATTAATTTGCATAAATTTGTGTAGTTCAGGGACCCAATTGCATTGTTTTTGAGTTCGATGGCCTAATTGCAGTTTCGTGTGTAGTTCGGTGGCATATTTGACGCTTATTCCTTATAATTATTATTATTATTTTTTTTTATACAAACTGGAGGGGAGACCCAAGGATTAGATTATTATTGAATCATTAAATTATAAGTATTGGATTTAGTATGTTACGTTGTTTAATGATTCAGTTATATCCGTTATTAGGTACTTTCTAATATTAATTAAAAGCTTTCATCCTTGTTAGATTAGACTAGTATTTTGTACGGGATGTTTGTTCATTCATGCACAATATTAAAATTACTAAATAAGAAAATATCTAAAAAATTTAGGCCAAATTATATTTCACATTTTTTTAAAGTGATAAATTTTAATTATCATATTTAAATAATATAGAGAATTCATAGTATTTTTTGAACATAAAATCTCTACTTCAATAATATTTTGTTTATTAATGAGTCATCTATACAAATTAACCCACCCTCAAAGTGCCTTACATATCATCATCAGTTCATCACCACATCAGTAAGCACCAATTAATTATTCTCCGTTAAACAAAGCATTGCTTATATATTTACGGGGAAAATGAAACTTTTAATTTTTTTTTATTTTAGGTAGACAAGTGAAACTAACTGTCACTATCTGAGAGTGTGCATTGAATAAACCTCGGTAAAGGATCACAAGGAAGAGACTGGTTGTCCATAGCTAACCAACTCAAACAAAAAAGGTCAATAAGCCGCTCCTATTGACATTTTTTACTTAACACTGGGGGTGCAAACAAGCCGAGCCAAACTCCTCGAGCTTGAGCGTAAAGGGGGCTCGAACTCGAAAAATGAATCTCTAGTTTAGCTCGCAATTTTTTAAGCAGTTTGAGCTCAGCTCGATTGACTCGAGTATTCGAACTCAAATTTGACCCAGCTCGACCTGAGCTTTAACTGAGCGGCTCGCGAGCAGCTCGGCTCATTTACACCTGTGAACAAGCAAATTTAAAAAGTATATATATTTAAGTTTCAAAAGGTGCGGGGATACAAAATCCCTATCTAGAAAATCCTCTGATTCTTCACTTGCTTTACTTGACTTGAAACTTTGGCTGAAGATCCTCCGGAATGCGGCTTTGTTCTTCAAAGAAGGGCTTTGTTGCTTGATCTTCGTTGAAGGGCTTCCGGGCCTCCGGAATGCGGCTTTGTTCTTCAAAGAAGGGCTTTGTTGCTTGATCTTCGTTGAAGGGCTTCCGGACTCAAATGGCTTGATCTTCAGTTCGCTTTAACTTAGCTTGATCACTTGAATTGTTTGATCTTCAATCCACTTTTGCAGAGCTTCAATATATATTTCTGCAGGGCTTCTTTATGACTTGAAATCTTTACTCTAGAGAGAAATGTTGTGGAGCTTCAAGTGATGCCTTGAGAATGAATTGAATGCCTCTCTTTATAGGGGTGAGAATGAGAGACTCCCACCTCATCTAGAACTCTTTGATATTATCTCAAAATTAATAAATAAATATTTGAGATAATACAAAGAGTTATCCAAAATGTATTTAGTCACCATAATGTCTAGGTTCATGATCCCATCACAACTATAATATCTTAAATAATAATATATAATTTGACTAAATCTTTATCAAATAATTAAATTAATTAGGCAAATAAGACTAAATCTTTATCAAATAATTAAATTAATTAGGCAAATAACATAACCTAAATTAATTTATTTAATTGATATACAAGTTCAAATAATATGCGGTCCAATATTAATAACCAATTTAATTCCATCAAAATTTCAGTGTCTACAATTAATAACCAATTTAATTCCATCAAAATTTCAGTGTCTACAAATTGCCCCCTCGAGACTTGTTTGAATGTGTCACATGAGAGCGCATCCAGCTTGAAAGTGTATAATTCAAGGAAGTCTCGACACCATATGAAGAAGTTTATCCTCGTACCAAGGAGCCTGAATTGATATGAAGTAGTTTATCCTCGTACTAAGGAGATTGAAATGATTTGAAGGATATAAGGCAGTTTTGAGTCGTGCCAAGGAGCCTTGAATGAATATGAGGCAGTTTTGACTCTTGCCGGGGAGCTTTGAAGAGTATGAGGCAGTTTCGATTCGTGCCAAGGAGTCTTGAATATGATGCGTTTTCAATTCATACTGAGGAAGCTTGACAAATATTGCCTCCATCACAGATAGTGGTATAATATGATGATGCATATTCTTCTCCATCACATGGGTTGATTTGAGGAATTTTCATCTTCATTTCTTGGTTAGTTGGAGTATGTAACCACTTCGGCACATAATTCGCCAATGTGATTGGAACTCGTGCTTTCGTATGGTGGTTGCAAGTTTTCTCATCAATAGGGTCCTTTAACACTCTCTTCTTGACCCACATTTTCATAACTTGCTTAGGTGGTCGTGTTGCATCACAAACTTCTTGTTTAGCATGCTTAACACCAAAACGAGTACCATGTTTAGCTTTGACATCACATGACTTGACGTTAAGAGAGAGTTGACGCTTATGTCGTTTCTCATTTCCTTTCACATTATTCCTCTTAACGAGTAGTGAAGTAGATTTATCGCATGAGATGGAAACTTGATTGGCGCTTGCTATGGAATCTGCAAGTTCAACTTTCCCCTGTTGAGCTAACTCCATAACTTTATCCTTAAAGACAAAGCAATTTTCAATTGGATGTCCGATAAGTCTATGGTACTTGCAGTAACTCGGATCATCTACCATTGATGCCTCATGTGGTCGCCTCATTTCTGGCAAATCAACGAGATTGTGTTTTAATAGCTCATCAAACATATGTGAGACATCAGAATCCAAAAATGGATACTGCTTGTTTTGTCTTTCCCTTAGAGAAAGCCTTCTACCGCCCCGCAATGACATAGCAGCATTCTTAAACTCACTAGTAGCTTTAGTGAATATCCAAGATGGTTGAGTATTCACATGCATAACATCCATGCTTTCGTATTTGTTAAAGGGTTTGCCCCATTTTCAACTTCATGACTCTTGCCCCCATTGTAGAAGCTTTGGACGAGTGTGTTTTGTCCACCATTAGCAGCTATGCTTAATTCCATATCATGGGCACGACTAGCTAATTCCTCGAAGGTCTTAGGCTTGAGCCCTTGGAGGATGTAGGAGAGCTCGAAGTGCATGCCCTGGATGCACATTTCAATCGCAAAGCTCTGTGAAATCTTTTCCTTGCAATTTAAGCACAACTCCCTCCATCTTTCAATGTAAGCAGCCGAGCATTCATCCTTCTTTTGGCGAGCGGTGGTGAGTTCTAAGAAGCTGGTGGTTCTTCTCGTGCTATAGAAGCGGGTCAAGAACTCTTGCTCTATGTTATGCCAGCTATCAATGCAACCAGGCTCCAAATCGCTGTACCAATTGAATGCAGTGCCCTTCAAAGAGCGAACGAACTGCTTGACAAGAAGATCTCCATATGTCCCAGCGTCGTTGCATGTTTCCACGAAGTGGGCGATGTGTTGTCTTGGATTGCCTTTCCCATCGAATTGTTGAAATGTTGGAGGTTGATAGCCATCGGGCATCTTCAAATCCTCTATCCTTTGGGTGTATGGCTTGGAGTAAGTGTATGAATGTTGTCCTCCCTCAAGTCCTTTGATAGCTCCCATGATGAACTCGTTAAGTCGATCTACTGGTATCATGCCCCAGTGATTGGAATGCTCATGTCCGAAGCTGGTATGTGCGAAGTTGATTCATCGTGTATCATAGTTCGCCCAATGTGAGTTGGAGAGTGTGAGATGTCTTCTCCTTGAACCTCGGGTTGTTTCCCAAGAGCCCTGCTAGTTTCGCCATTTCTTGTGCTCTCGACCTTTTCAACTAAGTCGTTGATTCTCTTTTCTTGGCTTTGAATGAGGTTGGTCATCACTTCAAGAGCCTTAGTGATGCCAGCAAGTTGATCCTCTATAGATGTTGCGCTTGTTGTCATAGCAGGCATGATGGTATAGATGCGTGACCATTCTGGCGCAGCTTTCCACACGTTGGACGTTAGCGATGTTGGTAACGAGCCTCTAGTGTTAGCGTTTCCTTTTGGGGATGTTCGACTCCTACTATCAGCACCTTCTTTCAAAGATGTTGGACTCCCGCTACATGTCGCTTCGTTTGGAGATGTTGGACTCTTGCTATCAGTTGCTCCTTTCGAAGAAGTCGACATCTCGTTACCAGCTGCTCCCTTCGGGGATGGTAAACCTGCAACGTAGGTAGGCTTCCTCGGGACGATAGGGGCCATTTCGAGTCTTTGAATCATGCGTCGAACGATTGACTCAGGTTCAGGCGATCGCATTCCTAAGCTCCTTGCGCGGCACCCAGTTAATGGTCCTTCGGTCTCTCGGCTAGCTTCGTAACTAGCTGTTGATGAAGACTTGGAACTAGCAACTTGGGCATAGGACTTCTTGAACACCGAGCTTCTTGACGCCATTCAGATTGCTAGTAGAGTNTCTAGGTTCATGATCCCATCACAACTATAATATCTTAAATAATAATATATAATTTGACTAAATCTTTATCAAATAATTAAATTAATTAGGCAAATAACATAACCTAAATTAATTTATTTAATTGATATACAAGTTCAAATAATATGCGGTCCAATATTAATAACCAATTTAATTCCATCAAAATTTCAGTGTCTACAACACCACTAAGTATTATTACCAAAGTGATTCTTTTAGTCATTAGGCATCATCAAATTATAATGAAAAACTTAACATTTTGAATCCTTTTGAGTCTAAACACACTTCTACTAGCCAATAAAATTGTTCATTTACCCTAATTATTGCGTAGATTATTTGAGAGCTCAAAGGGCAAAAATATCACTTCAGTATCAATATAAGGACTAAAAGTGAAGTAACTAGCAATTGAGTGAATTCACATACTATAACCTCATAATTGAGAAATTATATATAGGGTTACTTTTCCTTGTTTTATTGCGCTTAGCATAGTTAAAGGATAACTATTAGAAATATATAAATGCATATCATTATTAATTTTTAAAAAATTATTAGTCAATTTGTTATATTATATACCCCTGTTGGTTATCCTCTAGGGGAAAATAATTCTCATAAAAAATTATAAAAAAATAAAGAATTTTGCATTGACCAAAATCACATGTTGAAAATATCAAACATCGATCTATGCTGCATTAAGAATTACTAATAATAATTTAATTTGTATATGAAATATGCTATTTTCCTCCTAAAGGTATCTTTTAATGCTCAATATGATAATAGAACTCTTATATATATTCATTACAGGTCCATTTGAAAATTTTAAAATGACTTCCGAAAGTCATTTTTTAGATTTTTTTTAATATTTGGTTATATATATATATATATATATATATATATAAACCAATGGGGTAGCTCAAGTGGCATGTATGTGGGCAAAGAATTTCATGAGAAATTGGGTTCGATTTCCACAAGTGACTATTCCCTTAAGGCCAGTTCCCGTATCTCTGGGAGCAAGCGGGGATTAGTTGGGTGGACTCGGACGGTTAAACGGACGGAGAAAGACCCGGAACATCTCGTGGATTTACCATATATATGCACAACTTGACCCACAATCAATTTTTTAAAAATAAATTAATTTTTATCTTTTAAATTCTTTACTTTACAATTATTAAATTTATCAATTTGTATATTTATTTTTATTATAATAAGTTACAATTTGCCAATAACCTTGTGGTCTAGTGGCATCTAGTGTCCTAGTTTACACTCCTACATAAATGATGGGAGTGGGTTCGAGTCTCAGTGGAGTCAACTTTTGACTCTTTGTGGTTCAGTAGGTTGAAATACTACTTTTTTATTTATATATTTTATTATAGATAATTTTAATCTTTAACTAATTAATTATATAAATTTTAATTTAGAACTTTATTTCGATATAAATAAAATCATAAGATAAGTACAAAGACACAAAGTTTAAAGCCTTAAATAGTAATCAATACTTATTGAAGTAATAATAAATAAATTATTTTACAAATTAAAACAACATAGATTTTTTTTACAAAGAATCACTGCAGTTAAAATATATTATTATAGTTTTTATGTAAAATTATTATTATCATTATTTTAAAAATTTAATACTTTATTAACAATATTAACTTTGCAATAGATTAATGTTTATTTTTTGAAGAATGAACGAAACATAAAAATAAAATTCTGGCTTTTAGCCGCCAAGCACAAAAAATATATATATATATATTTTCCTGATAATGATTCATTTTTTTATAAATTATTTTTCAAAAAATATTTTTAAAGATTTCCAAATAGACCCTAAAAGTGTCCATAAACTGTTCCATCACACTATTATTTTAAAAAATAATAATATTTGACTACTCAATAATAATAATAATAATAATAATAATTATTATTATTATTATTATTATTATTATTATTATTATTATTATTCAATAATAAAATATTAAAAGATAATTTTGAATTCAAAACAAAATATATATAACATTACTCTTTGTCTATTTTATTTGTGAAAATGGCAATTTTTGAGTCCATCCAATCTGCTGGTGAAGATGGGAGGTTGACTAGGTAATAGTTTTTGCCATTACATTGTCCTTTTATACATTCTTTATTAAGGATTTCGATGTTGACTCATTTAAGATAATCTAAAATTTTTTGCACTATGTCACTATGCCACTCCCCATGCAACTTGCTAGTGATGACCAAGGAGAAGTAGCGGTAAATAGCCGATCAGTTTACCATATGGACAATGTTCCATCACTCTAACTTGTTAGGTATTTACATATGATTCATTTTTAATATACTAAAATTTTATTTTTAATACATCGAATGCTTATTTTTTTGAAGGTTTATTTTTGAGTAAATACCTAAAATGGTCCCTCGATTATAGCGAAATTCACAAATTAGTCCTCAACTATTGATTGAATCCAATTAAGTCCTTAAATTTTCAATTTTTACCCAATTAAGTCCTCTGTCCATGTGACTGTTTGCTGACCGTGATCTTTGAGGATATATATGTAATTTCATGCGAAAAGCTCACAAGTATTACGAAAAAAAGAAAAATATTTATTCAATTACAGAGACCAAGGCTTCAAGGCGGTGTCAGCCACCGTGTTCTACAGCGCCGAAGCGGCCTTCCGCTGCCTGTCGTGCCATGCCAAGATCCACGCCGCCAACAAGCTCGCATCACGCCACGCACGCGTCTGGGTCTGCGAGTGCGAGGTTTGTAAATAGATCCATGTTAGCTTCACCTGCAAGGGGGACGCTGCTGCTCTCTGTGTCGCCTGGGATCGCGACATCTACTTCGTGAACCCAGTGGCGCGCCGCCACAACTAACTTCCCGTGGTGCCGTTTTACGACTCCATCGTCGTCGCAACTAAATCCTACGGCTTCGACTTCGCTTCCCCGGGCTATGAAAGTACTTCAGTAACGAGCCCAATAACTAGAACCCGGAAGAAGCAGAGGAGGAAGCAAAGGCGGCGTCGTGGATGCTCCCTACTCCGGTCTCCGACCACAAACAAAACCCTATAATGCTATTGAATGGGTTCCCAAATCTAACATATGTTATATGTAATTATCAGTTCTCTGTTCACCTTGCCAATGGCCAAATTACTCCAAACTCAGCTCCATCGTAGATTTCCTCCCCGGTATCATGCTCTCCTTGAGCAACCGGCGAAAGGGAGCCCCTTCTAGGTCTCCTCTTTCTTGAATTAAAGCGTTCATTCTTCCCCAGGGCATGAAATTACATATATATCCTCAAAGATCACGGTCAACAAACAGTCAAATAGACGGAGGACTTAATTGGGTAAAAATTGAAAAGTTAAGGACTTAATTATATTCAATCAATAGTTGAGGACTAATTTGTGAATTTCGTTATAGTCGAGGGACCATTTTGAGTATTTACTCTTTATTTTTTGTTTACTGAAGATACCAAATAATAATCTTTCAATACACAACAAATTGACCTTCAGTATATTAAAAATGAACATTTATCCATGGTGGTTAATAGTATCAATTGTTATACGATGGACCAGAGTCCATCTTGCATTGTGGATCCTAGTCCAAAAATTATGTGTCCGCAGTTGATATATTCTGTACATACAAATATACAATTAACAGTTTATGTGCATTTAAATAAATTGAAGGCACATAATATGTTAATTACAAACATATAATATGTTGTTAAAATATAATGTGTCTGCAGTTAACATATTAATTAGGTTCGTTTCAGTTAACATATTATGCATTTGTAGTTAACTCTTATTTGCCTTCAATTTATTTCTAAACACATAAACTTTTAAGTGCAGGTACAAAATATGTTAGACACATAATCTGAAGGTTATTTTGGATCAGAGTCCACAATAGAAGGTAGATCCTAGTCTATGGTATGATTTGCATCAGTATAATTTTCCGTCAACAGCCCAGAAAAGTGGGACTTTAATCCATGTATCAAAATTGGGCTGGGCTGGCCTGGTTCTCATGCACTATACCTTGAATAGCCCAGACAATTGGGCCTTTGACCCAAGTATCAAAATTGGGCTGGGCTGGCCTAGTTCTCATGCACTTCACATATACCCTGAATGCCCAAGAGAAGTGGGTCTTCAACCCATGTTTCAGAAATGGGCTGTATTGACCTAGTTCTCAGGCACCTTAGACCTGGATTTCTAAATTATATCATGATCAAAGTATATGTTGAATCATAGACTTATTTATTAAAAAAGAAAAAAACTTAAGTTCATAAAAATAATATTTTAGATTTATAAAAATGGCACTAATTGATCAATTATCACTCAAATATGTTATTTTTTATTTCTTTGTATATAAATAAGATCAATATATAAAAATACATATCATTAAAAGTATTTTATTGAGATCTTTCAGTTAATATCTACATTGAAATATTTTTTACAATATATCATTTCAATAATTGTATGGTGAATATATAATAGTAATTTTATGAAATCTACAATATATATGTTGGGACTTTATTAACTTGAAGTAATGCCTTTATAAACATGTAATACACCTTCCCTGTACACTTTGTATATCATCAAGCAATATAGAACTCTTTCACAGTTAGTAAAATTTCATTGTTTAACACTGCCAAATTAGATTTTTTTTTCTCGTTCACCATAATGAATGTTTTCTTTTGACTTCATATTCCTTGAGAACCGAAATACTGAAAAATATGGCAAATGACTAATTTCGAAAGTCATTTTCCATGTTTTCAAACGGACCCTTAATTGAAGAGAGAGAGAGAGAAAATTACTAAAATATTTTGTAACATCATTTATTATATTTAAGGTACCATATAGTATCATGCCATTAAAAAAAAGGATATAATTTCACTTTTACTTTCACAATTATTGTGACATTGCACATTTACTCACTAACTTTTAATTTAAGAATATTTAGTTTGGCGAGTAATAACACAACAATATTTTTTGTGATTATTACATTTTCAAATATAACTTTTATTTTTAAGAAAATGTAATATTATACAATTTTAGTTTACTTTTCTGGTTAAAAAAATTCTCAAAACAATATAAGAAACAATAATTTGATAAACTATGCGAAATGCATTCTACAATGGATCCAAGAGGATACGGCGGGACGCGGACCTATGAGGCAATGCATTGACGAGATAAAATGGTGGATAAATAATGACTGGAGGATTTCATTCAAGTCAATCTACCGAGAGCAAAACAAAGTAGCGGATAGGCTTGCGTCTTTAGGAGCACTCCAAGGAGAGGAAATGAAGGTGTTTAGAGATTGCCCAGTTGTGAGCGAGGATGAGTACTTTGACGATTTGACGTTTGTCACAAGAACTCGTAGAGTGGTGGAGGAACAAAATAGTTAGCTCCCCAGGGGTCACCCCCTCCCGTCATGATTCAAAAAAAAAATTTGATAAACTATTTAGAGAATGTATGGGAATCAATTACAATATGTCAAAATGTAAAAGAATGAGTTACAATATGTCAAAATATGAAAATTTCTATTTTAGAGAGTATGACAAAAAGCCATTTGATAGGTTAGAAAATTAGGGTACAACCCCAACCAAGTTAGTTGGATAGTATGGTAACCACAAAATTTTATGTTTGACTTCAATTCATAGTTGTTTGTCTATTGGTTTTCTTGATTTTAGTCGATCAGATATGGTTAACTACCTATGCTAGTATCTCTCTCTCTCTCTCTCTCTCTCTATATATATATATATATATATATATATATATATATATATAAGTGTGTGTGTATGTTAGATTAAATAAGAACAAATTCTCAGGAGAGAACTAAAAACAAATCTCAATCTTACATTTGTAAAATTCTAAGCTAAGGGATCATATCAAATTTTTTAAAAAAAACATAGTGACGTTTTCGTAATTATCACCAACTTTACTATGCAAGTTTTAACATAATATGTATTACAGGAATGCACACTTCGTTTTTACAAAGTGCACTTTTATAAAATGTCACCACATTTTTTCTACAAATGCACATTTAGTTGTTACAAAGTGCACTTTTAGTATTAAATAATAAAAATTGCATTTTTGTAAAATGCAAAACTACAATGCACTTAGAGTTTGGATTTTAGAGTTTATGTATGAGATTTTTGGTATGATTTGGTTTAGCGGTTCAGTTTTTACTGCTTATGGTTTAACATTTATGATTTATGTTTAAATTTTAGTTTTTTCATTGACTTTTTGAAAAGTTATCTAGAAATGCACATAATTGTTACAAAGTGCATAGTTAAGTATTACTACAAAGTATAGAGTATAGTGTCACAAGGCTGAGATTGGTTTTTAGTTTTCTCTTAGAGTGTGTTCTTATGGGATCCTAAGTATATATATATATATATATATATATATATATGTATGTATGTATGTATGTATGTATGTATGTATGTATGTATGTATGTATGTAAGAGATCAAATATGAAGAATTGCTTAGGTAAAAAATATGGCTAAATCTTAGCCATTGATATAGTCCAGATCAAGGGTACAGAATGAAGCAAATTAAAAAAAAAAAAACTGGTGGAATTATGGTAATTTTGTGTAAGTTCATTTTTTTTTCTTTGGGCGCATTTTTTTCCTCCTTCGAGTGCATAGTTTTTCCCTTTGTGTGCAGAATTTTGCCCTTCGATGCACATTTTTATGCCTTAAAGTGCACAATTTTGTGCCTTCGAGTTCATAATTTTGGACTAGTGTAAACTTCAAGAACACATTCTATTTTACGTTTTCATTCTCCTCATGCAAAGCTCATCTATGATTTGTGTTGAAGATCCTGTATTAGTCAGAAATTAAAGACCAGCATACAAATTAGTAAATGCCATTAATGTTGACATACTAACAAGACACTGTTTATTATATATGTTGCCTTCTTTTTAGTAACATAACTAAATTTCTAATGAAATTTGTGAGATATACAAAGAATTTGTGAGGGTAATTGCTTCAATAACACGCTGAATAACTCCCATTTTTGGCACCATAATTGTTCCAATTGCACATCTTTTTGCATTCAAGTGCACATTTTTGTGATTCGAAGTGTAAATACTTTTTAAGGAGTAGTTGATCTAAAATAAATCAATGACTGAGATTTATGCACATTTTTCACCTATGAATTCTTTCGCATCTGATCCTAGACATACATACATACATGATCAAATCAGAGCCCATCCTCTCGTGAGAACCTGAGAACCAACATGAATGCACACAATAATCTACATAAATGCACACAAACTATTTTAGGGAAGATTGTGTGCACTGAAATATGAGATTCTGTGCATTTATGTAGTCTCATGTGTGCATTTGTGTACAAGTTCGCAGTTCTCACAGGAGGAGCGGTTCTCATTGGAACATCACCATATATATATATATATACATATATATATATATGAGGGTCATTCCTTCCATTAAAAAATGTGGAGTAATAATTTCATCTATAATGGAAAAATTAAATATGATGGCATTTGCGTAATTATTACAAACTTTGATTGTGTACTAGACAAATTTAATTTGAAAGTGCATCTATTAACAACCAACAATGCACTCAACAAACTTGACTGTATTCTTGTTGGATCTTCATTGCTTGTGACACCCCATAATAATTTATTCCAAAATTATTTCCCGTAATTATTTTCTACAAAGGAATTTATTCTTTTATTGAGCCAATTCTTTTGAGAATAATTCCTAGAATATATTCAAATTAAGCCCAATTCTACTAGTCCACACACACATATATATGTATGTATGTATGTATTATGTACAGGACCTTTCATTATTGGCATTGTCGGCTTTATCCTTATTCTTCTTATGTATTATTATTAGGACCTCGCAATGTTTATTCTTGAACTTATATAATAGCTACATAAATGATTCTAGCCCATTTCTTATCAAACCCTTCACCCTAATATATACTCGGTATATCTATATTTTAGTATATATTCAAGACTTGGCCGTTGTCTAGACAACACACTCTCTCTCTTTCCCTACTTCATTCTCACGCCATTTTTCTTATCTTCTTCTTCAAAGATTGTTCTTCATTTCATCTTCAAGATTCAAGCAAAAATTCATCTTTTATGATCTTTCAAGCTAGATAATGGCAAGATCCTACTTTCTATTGCATTTTCTTCCTTTGTTTCACATCTTTATGATTCCTTTCTATTTTCTATGGTGGGTTTTTTTGGTCCTAGATGATCAAGGTATAGAGGACATGCTAGGTTGAGCTTTGGAGACCTTAGTTTGGATAGCTAGCTTTAAGAGGTAAATCCTATATCCAATAAAACCTATTTTCCACTCTCATATGTTACTATGTGTATTTTTGTGATTCCTGAGCATGTTTTGGTTGAATATCCTTGATAATGTGTCTTGATCTTGAGGTTTTATTGTGTTGTTGTTGTGCCATTTCTTCTACTCTTGAAGTCATGTTGATGTTTGTGTGTTTTATTTTGGAAATCTGAGAATTAAGTTGATGTACATTTTTTGCCTATTATGATTTATTTCGGAGTTCACTATCTTGCTCTCACTTTTGGCCTAGCGGAACTGAGCCACGGGACTTGCAAGCCCGTAAGTCAGTACCGCAAGGCTAGCTTTGGGGCTGAGTGGTGGAAGTCTCAATTCTGCCACCACTTGGGTTCGTTAGTTCAATATTGATTCTGTTCCAGTGTTGCCTGATTTGTTCCAATATGCTTTGATTTATCTTATGTTTTAGTTTGATATACTATAATGTCTTGAGAAATCCTTATCTTTGATTATATAGTGTTATTCATTCATGAATTCTATTCTCTTGAGAATCCTTATATCTTGTGGAGTATTGAAAACCTATGTTCTTGTGTATTGATGTTCATTCTATTGATTATTTGTTACCCCGTTATGTTCTTCTATAAACCCTTTTGTACCTAGTATGATTCTCTCGGAATTCTATACCTTGACTTGAGTTTGAGTTGCTACCATTGTTCTATTTGTATATGTATTCTCTTGGAATCCTATATATATATGTATCCTTTGATTGACAGATATACACCTTGTTTATGAATCCTTCTTTGAGGTTATTCTATTGGTTGTGGACAGTGTGGGGACTTATTTGTGACACTATGGTATTGGTTTGAGATTGGCGGGCCTTTGGCTCCGTTTGCAATGGGTTTGGTTGTGTGGGAAGCTCCAGACAGGTCGATGGTGTGGAAAGCCTCAATCAACCATTGTGAACTGATCCGGTAGTGTGGAAAGCTCTAGGTTGCTATTTGTTTTGGGCACCTAGTAGAAATAAATCATGGGTGTAAGAGATAGTAGCTAACTCGTTGGGATTGGAATCCCAATAGAGGGTGTATACACTTAAAGTTCTAGATCCGTTTCCATTGGTTATTGGTTGGTATGGTATTGATTACTTGTGATATGGTAATGATGCTGGATGGAAGCCCTCCCCACTGGTTCCATGTTTATATTTGGTTAATGTGATTATCTTGGTAATGTTTTGCTATGCTACTCTTATTATTGTTGGATATGAGATGATCTAGTATGATGTGGCTTGTTCCTTTCCTTTGCATATATCTATATCTATGATTACCCTTGAGAGAGCTTGTTTATATGGAACTCCCTTGTTAAATGTTACGGTTATCTCTAATTATATTGCCTTCTAAGTATGGCTTGGTTTGAGCATTGTTGTGGTCTCTGTCTTTCTTGAATTGGTCTCATATCCATCACTTCTGTGGTAAATGAGTATTTTTGGAAACCTTTCATAGAGTTCACTAGTTGAGGTATATATGTATTACAATTCCAAAACTTATGTTGCTATCAAAAGTATATTTGTGTAGTTTTATGTGTTGGAGCGAGGTTTACTTAGCATTATTCGCTAATGTCTTTAAATTATGTTTTCAAGTATGTAGTAAAGTTCCTTCTTGAGAGCGCGACATAGTGTATTGTGTAGCTCTACACTTTTATCTAGCTAGTGGAGCTTTTCTCTTGTTTAGACCGATGTGATGTAATAACCCTGCATTATGTTAGTTCATTTGGATTATGTTTATGGATTTTATGAATATAGTATAGACCTTGCCTTAGCATTTGGGTTTAGAATAACTTAAGTGTGGCATAACACCCCTTTGTAGTTTGGTTTTGCTTCCGCTTCAATTTAACAGTATTTGAGAACTTTCCAACTATTTTCTATCATTATTACCTTTATTTCTACCTTAGAGTTTGGGGTGTTACAGTGTTATTAGTTATGAGTGGATCTACTGTCAATCTTATTTAGTGCATGCCGAAAGTTTTTAATAATTAAGAAAATGCCATGATCTTTTTTCTTTTATTTTTAGCTATTGTTTGTTTTATCAATCTTGTTGAAGGTTGAGATTATTTTGCAGTTTTTTTTTTTACTACTGGATGACATGTAGTCACTTGAATGCACACACGTATGGAAATGATTATACAAGAACTTGTTCCTAGGAGAAAAATTAAGAACGAATCTTGGCATATTTAGTGCAATCTTTGACTTAGGAAAGTTCAGGTCAATGAGAATCACATTCCATGATATCAAGGAACGTAAATCCCACATAGGGGCAAATTATACTATGGACCAGGGTCTACCTTGCATTGTAGACTCTGGTCTAGAAATAATCTTCAGATTCTGTATCTGCAGTTGACACATTCTGTACTTGCAGTTGACAGTTTCTATACCTATAGCTATCATATTATGTGTCAGCAATTATCAAATTATTTGTTTACATGTACGGAAACTGTTAAGTATAGATACAAAATGTGTTAACTGAAGGTACAAAAATTTTGTATAAGGGTTTACAATGCAATATGAACCCTGGTCCATGGTATAACAATTGCCACCTACGGGAGGTATGATTCTTTTTCCTAAGTGAATTGAAATCTACTAAATTTATTCAATTACGTGTTTATCCTTTTTACATCATGTTAAAACCCTCTTATAAATATTAAAAAAAAAAATTGCCTTTGACAATTTGCCACCATTACACATTGTTTATCAAATAAATTTACATCTTGGTTTCATAAACTAAAAGTATAATTTCCAACATCATGCCGTGCACTTTGCAATAGTATCCTTGTATTTTGGCCAATTTTAAAATGCAATGCACATAGAGTTCACCTTTTAGAGTTTGTAATTTGGTTCAGTATTTGGCTTTTTTGTTTAGTTCATGGGTTTACTTCTTACTACTTAGGATTTAATATTTAATATATATGTTTAGATTTTTTTTTTGGTTTAAGGGTTTAGGGTTTAGGGTTTAGGGTTTATCTAAAATGCAATCTACCATTAAAAATTAAACTTTATAGCATTAAAAATCACATTTTTAAAAGTTGAAGAAAATTATTAAAACACCACAATAACAGTTTTTGTTCAAATTGCATCAAATCTTTAGATTTTTCCCTAAATGAACTATTGAGATTAATTCTTAAATTTTCTCATGAGAATAATTTCTCATGTGTGTTAGGGAGCGAGATATATATATATATAGAGAGAGAGTGGGGCAGGGGAGGGGGTTCCAGATCAGGTGAGGACCTATTATTATGTGAGGACCCTGTGGACTAATCCAAATCATCCATTTGGATTGATCTAACGGCTATGAATGCAACTGCGCAACAAAGTGGGCGAGGTGCACAACATTCACATTATGAATGCACAACTTAATCAAGGATCAAATGGGGACCTATAGTTAGGTGAGGACCTTGTGGACTCATATGATCCTTTTATTTAAATAATTCAATGGTTCTGATTAATTATATGCAATATATTTAATTTTTCGCGCTCAGATTACTATGAATTCGTACTCATTTTGCTGTGCATTAGTTCTTAGTTTGTTGTGCATTTGTTCTCAGTTTTTTGTGCATTCGGTCTTAGTTTGTTGTGCATTCATAGTGTGAATGTTTTGCATTCGGTCTTAGTTTGTTGTGCATTCGTAGTGTGAATGTTGTGCATATCACCCACTTTGTTGTGCATTTGCATTCATAGTCGTTAGATAAGTCCAAATGGATGATTTGGATTAGTCCACATGGTCCTCACCTAATGATAGGTACTCACCTAATCCAGTATATAGATTAAGGATCAAATGAGGACCTATAATTAGGTGAAGACCCTGTGGACTTATTTGATCCTTTGATTTAAATAATTCAATGGTTGTGATTAATTATATGAAATAGATTTAATTTTTCGCGCTCATTTTGTTGTGCATTCGTACTCATTTTGTTGTGCATTCGTTCTTAGTTTGTTGTGCATTCGTTCTTAGTTTGTTGTGCATTCATAGTGTGAATGTTGTGCATCTCGCCCACTTTGTTGTGCAGTTGCATTCATAGCCGTTAGATCAGTCCAAATGGATGATCTGGAATAGTCCACAGGGTCCTCACCTGATCCGGTATATATATATATGGGATGCACTCCCATGCGAACTACCGCCCATGTAAGAAATGAGAACGCTTCACAGCCGTCCATGTGTCCAGATCAACGAATCAGATGCAATTTTAAAAAAATGACGCGGTGGCATTTTCGTAAATAACTGGAGCTTTGGTGCACTTAGTTTCACTTACAAGTGCACCTATTTTCGCACCTATTTTCACTTACAAGTGCAAGTAATTTATCTTTTTAATATTCATGCACCTATTTTCGCAAATACTTCTACTTACAAATGCAAGTAATATACCTTGTTAATATTCATGCACCTGGGTGCAACCTAGGTCTACCTAGTTATAACAATAGGTGCACTTAGTATTGATGCTCAGTGTATAATTTATTTACACTTGTAATACATTTTACTTACACGTGTGCACCTATTTTCACTTACAAATGCAAGTAATTTACCTTGTTAACATTTATGCACGTGGGTGCACCTAGGTGCATCTAGTTATAACATTAGGTGCAACTACATTCCGGACACGTGGCGCGCTGTGATTCGTCCGCAGTTCTCTCCATGGCGGCCAGTACGCACCTGAACGCGATCCTATATATATATATATTAATTGAGAGAGAGAGAGAGAGAGTTAATTTAATTTTTGGTCCTAGATTTATAGGTGGCAGCCGTTCACTTTTAGTCCTTTTTCAGAATATCTTCATTTAATCCTAATATTATTGTGGCATGACCACTTTTTGTCATTCATCAACAAAATCGCTTAAATTCCGTAAAATACAAGGGGCATTTACGTGTTCAATTATGATTTCTTTTTAAAATAGAAAATAAAATTATTGCGAGTCAACTCGTTTTGTATAAAAAAGATCAAAATTTCCTTGTATTTAACGACATTTCAATAATTTTATTAACGGAGGATCAAAAATAATCATGCCACATATAAATCTAAGACAAAAAAAATAAAATTAACTTTCTCTCTCTCATAGAATGAGACTAATCTAGTCAAATTTTATCACTCGAGGAACAATTCTTCCAATCTTCTAAGAACGTTGTTAGTGCTTAGTGATAAAAATCCTTCTTACTTGATGATCAACACTTCTCGGCCGATCTATTTGGTTTTGCATGCCATATACCACAATAGCTAGGATGACGCATGTAACTAACTTTCACATCGTATGTACAAGCTCGAGGAATTGAACAAGAATGCCTAAATGCTTATGCAGTCACCAATAAATACATAATTACTTGTATTATTTATTTATTGTCCTAAAACGATTGTCAGCTCAAACAACCTAGAAATTTATGATCAGATTAACTTATCTAATTACCCTCAATTATTATTTTTTATTAAGAAATGCAACAAAACAAAAGTCGTCTTGTAATTTACTTCGATTTTTAATTTGTTAATATAAACTTGGCTTAGTAAAGTTCAGTACAAGTTAAGTCAGCTCTTCCTTGTACGGATCCGTTATTCTGAAAGGGATTAGGTAGGGTATCATCCATGGGCTTTCTAAGTTGATGTATACCAATTTTGTCTCTAGCCTAAGATATTGTTTGTAGACTGTGTTTTTTGACTGGATGCAATTATTTTTTTTCAGAATAAAGGTGAGTAGGTTATATTAAATTATGTGCGATACTGTAATTAGCTCATTCAACTCAAAAAAATTATTTTTTATACTTATAAAATGAAGTTATTTACTCTCTTCTATTACTTTTTTTTTTCTTTTGTTTTTCCTGGCACTAGTATATTTTCCTTCTAAGTATAACTTTCCTTCCCAATGCACTGTCACATTTGCCTCAGCTCGCATCAAATATATTTCCTCAAATAAAACAAAGTTGGTACATTCCCGTTTGAGTAATAAGTCATACGGACATGGAATGCCTTAAACTAGAGTTGTATTACATGTACAATTCTACTTCATTTTCTACTTATGCTTACATGTCACCCATTAATTCATTCAAGAAAATGTGGGCCACAATTTATATTATTTTCTTTTCATTTACCTTCAATAAAATCAAGACACGTGACGAGAGTTTTACTCCCTTGAGTACATATATCATTTTCCTTTTATCAACTAGGATGGCCACGTGTTTTTTTTAAAGTTTTTTTTTTTTTTTTCACCTAGCACGTATTTCCTGAGAACCTTCAACAGCGACAAGTCATCGTTTACTGTTGAGCATATATGGAGTAATATATAAATATAAATGTGCCATCTAACTATCAACTTAACTTTTTAGTTGAGATGAATCACATGTTTTAATCTGGTATCAAAGCCAACCCCATGCCAAACGATTTGGAATGGGTTCCAATCTCCGCCTCACCCGATAAGGCCATAAAAAAATGCATGCTAAATTGATCTTGAATGAAGGAGGAGAACTTAGCTTGCAGAAGGATCGGAATTAATGAAGATCAAAATGCAGAAAAGATTGTGAGATAATAGAATGTAAATAAATAAATGAGATGCTGATCGAGGTAGGGGAAAAGAATGTGAATAAAGAAGAGATCGAGAGAAGAGAACTAGTAGTGCACATGTGAATAAAGGAGATCGAGATCGAGAGAAGAGAACTAGTAGTGCACTAGTGCACATACACCATTGTAGCAGAGAATTCTCCACGGCAGCAAAATTAATTTGTCAAGAAATTGGAGAACGAAGGAGGAGATCAGAGGATTCCTACACTGCAAGCAAGACAAAACTTAGAGATCAAGAAAAAGGATTGATTTCTCAGACCATGACTCATAGGAGAACAATAGTGAGCATAATTCTCATGGTAAGCAAGACTTGAGAGTTTGGGTGCATTCATTAAAAAACCTAATCACATGTCTAATAATGGACTGTTTGGTTGGATATAGTTGCAATTCATTTACAACATAATTCTTTGACATCCTAAATTAAAATTACATACAATTCGGTTGCAGCTTCAAAAGGGGAAAATAGGAAAATGAGTAAATTGCCCTTGATTATTATTATTATTATTACTACACATACAAAGGCATTTTAGTCTTTATATCACTTCTTCCCTTCTCATTCTCAATAATTCTATTCCTACCTACCAAACAATGTAATTTGAATTTTTACTTTATTCCACCTTATTCTTTTCCAATCGAATTACAATTCATTTCCTCTCTAATTCTCTCCTCCCAACCAAACTCCATGTATGTAAAAGAAGGGAAATGACAACTCTTTCGAGGATATCGAAACAAACACAAGCCAAAGATGATAAAAGTGGTAAATTGATGTTGTGTGTATGGTGGTGAGTGAATGTGAAGGGTGGAAGTGATAAAACGAAGAGTCAAGACTTCCCGAGTGTCGTGTCTCTCAAGGATGGCGAATGGGAACCGAATATGTGTGGCATTTAGGAAGTTGAATGGTAAGAGTTACAAGAATCATAGGGAGAAGGTTGGTTCATGGTTGGTTGGGTAAAGGTTTGAAGGTAAAATAAGATGAAAAATACAAAAGGTAAAAGGAAAGGGGTGCATGCCAAAGTTAAACCAAAAGATTGATTATCGTAGGTAACTTGGAATTGGGTTTCGGGATTGATCTAGGGAGTCATAGTCTTTGTATTGAGTGGTGTCACACTCAAACTCTCAATCCTCATTCGGTTGAGGCATTTTATCGAACACCTTGCCTACCACTCCTCTCGGATCTCATCCTTTCGGATTAAGAGCGGAGATATAGATTGAGTTGGGCTCATGAGAGGCCGCTATCGCGCACTCTCTCACTTCCACTCGGTTTACTAACTACCCCGGCCGGAAATAGAAGCAAAGATTGAACAACATCATCCATACAATCATCAATCATACTCCCACAATACCAAGATCATAATATCAAATTATAAGCATCAATCCATAGATCAACAAGGGCACACACACCCAACTACTCTACTCTACCATAATAAACATAAATAGAAGCAATATAAACAATGCAAGAATATAAAAGAGTAAACTTTATATTAATAGAAGAGAAATTATACCTAAAGAGTTCTTGGATCTACATCTTCATCTTCAAATCCTAAATCTATTCTAAGGAGGAATGTTTTCTTCCCCAAAGGGGAAGAATTTGGAAAGGGAAATCAGATCTAAAGCTATTGGGGGCTGCTGAAAACTGATCTAAAAGACCTATAAAGGGCATATATATAGCCCTCAAAATCTCGCCCTAATTATTTCCGCGCTGCGTCGCGTCCACGCGGCTCACACGCGTGTGAGCGTGTGTGGGAGCGAACCAGTAAGCAACCACGCCGCTCACACACGTGTGAGTGTGCGTGGTGAATTTTGCTTCTTCTGTCTTCTTCTATGTTGTAGCTCTCGTCGATACGGTTCCATAGCCACCTGTCTCGCCTCATTTGGACATCCCTAGCTCCGGTTACGTCCGTTTTACTGAAGTGTCGCCGGAATGCCCTACGAAGTGCAAGAATTGTGCAAATTATATGAAAACACACAAGATTAGTCCCTAGACCTATATGCAATGAAAATAACCTATCTTAGCATGTTTCTAGGCCTAATGGACATCTATTATAGCATATTTTACACCTAAATGACCCCTAAAATATGGCTACTTTTGGCACTTATCATAAATACTGGACATGAAGGTAAAAATATGGGTGATGGAAGAAGCTTTTCTGAATGTCTAAATACCAGAAGCCTATGGATTTTATGTATTTGGGCAAGTGTTTAAAAGATTTGCCACGGATAAATTTGGAGACAACTCTGTGAAGATAATAAGAGAGGAGTTAATACCCGATTTGGTCATTCGATTTTTTAAGATTTCACCATTTTAGTCCTCAACTTCTAAACTTGATCAATCTCATCCCAAACTATGAAATTGTTAGCTAAAATTGTCCTAATCAGGGCTATTTTTGTTTGGACAAAGGATTATTTTAGGTAAGAATTGCATAGTTGAGGATGAAATTGAGTAAGTTTGAAAGTCAAGAATCAAAGTAGTAAAATCTTAATAGTTGAGGAACCAAATCGAGTATTTACTCATTAGAGAGAGTATTAACAAAAGATAGATTTTGAAGAGAAATAAATGAGAAGATTAAGAAAGTAAATTTTGGTAATGTATTTAAATTTTAGAAGTTTCTTTTTATGTTTCTGGAAGATTTTGAAACAGTTATGTATGAATGTATGATATTATATTATGATGGAGAAAATTTTCTCTCTAGAATAGAATGATTTTCTTCCGTTAAGTTCGTTTATTTTAGGTTAGTTCCTTTCCTTCGCCCTAGCTGTTTCCGGCGGCCAGTGGTGGTTGCCGGCGATGGAGGCATCGCCTGACCATGTGGAACTTCCGCCTGATGACCAGATGACGATGGATGATTCCCATCAACGTTCCGTTAAGAAGTTCAAATCCACGAATAGATTCTTTGCAGACACGGTGAGCTATCACACTACCATTAACGTTGAAGAACCTTCTCGTGAAGCCGCCAATGAATGGTCTTTTGAAGACCTCGACATTGAATTATATTCAGAGATGGAGGTTACTAAGAAGAACGGTGTATTATGTCAAGAATGGAAGATGACCAAGAGTGATTATCTCGAAAGCCCTTCGACAAGAATTATGTCAAGAAAGGAAGATGGCCTTGATCATCAGGTATCTGGGGAGAAACGTTAGTTTTAACATTTTGAACCACATACTGCCCACCATCTGGGGCTTGCAAGGGCGTCTCAATCTCATTGACATAGGTTATGGATGCTTTGTTGCCCACTTTGACAACAAAACAGACTATCTTCATGTTCTCCTCGATGGCCCATGGAAGATCTTTGACAACTACTTGGTTGTTCAAAGATGGGAGCCGTAATATAAGCCGAAAATCGCAAAGATATCAAAGATGGTAGTTTGGGTTCGTCTTCCCGATTTACCAGTGGAGTACTTCAAGGACGACATTTATTTTTGGTTCCCGATTTACCAGTGGAGTACTAGTGGAGTACTTCAAAATAACCGGACCGACCGAAAAATCGATCACCGATAATCGAACCGCCCGATATTTTCGGTTATCGGTTCGGTTTCGGTTATATAGTTCAAAAAAAGTCGGTTATTTCAGTTTTTCAGTCGGTTATCGATTTTAAAAAAAAAATCGATAACTGACCGAAAAATCGAAGCTTAATTTATATTAAAAAATAAGGTATAGTGTACCCAAACTAAGTCCAATGAATAAATAATTACTTAGGCCTATCTGATATGTTATATTCAATGATAGCCCACTATATTTATCTTTAACCCTAAAAATTTAACCCACTCCTTACCTTTTCCTGACTCTTCAGTCTTCACTACCTCTGCGCCACACTCACAACTCATCAATTCATCATAAAAATCTAAAAGAAATTTCAAAGTTTTCTACATCTCCTCTGCCTACCTCCGCTTCTAGCTTCATGCTTTCTAAATGAGATCTCAATTCTCAGCAGCATGCCACCCTTGCCGCTGCCCTCACGCCACCGCTGATTCCTATCTCACACCTTCTCACCGAAGCCTTAAAGGTTCACTGCAACACGCCGCCACCGCTTCCAGCCTCACGCCTCACATTATCAATTGGGTACCTATCAACCACTACGGTTTTCAAATGTATACTGTAAATTATTTATTCTATTATTTGTGTTTAGTATTTGTGAAAATTTGAAGTTATTTTGTAAAAGTCATAGATTGCTTTGAAAATTATAAGTTATTTTGCAGTTTGCTTGCTTTGTAGATTTTACCATTTTGCTTGCGATTTCAATTTTATGTTTACAACACTCTGAAACACTTTGTTGAATTGGATTATCTTGGTTAATTAAAACCGACCGATAATCGTCGGTTTCGGTTATGTCGGTTATGCATATCAATCGGTCGGTTTCGGACGGTTATAGGCATTTGTAATATTTTTTGTTATTTCGGTTATTAACCGAAAACCGAGCGAAACCAACTGACGCTCACCCCTAATGACATTATCAAATCAATCCTTGAGAATCTCAATAATCCCTTAAAACTTGATCGAACTACTGCTGCAATGGTAAAGGCCAGATTCGCTAGAGCGGCGGTCGAAGTCGACCTCGATAAACCTCTAGTTTAAGAGGTTTGGGTTAGGAATACGGTTCAGACTGTTGAGTATGAGGGGCTGCATGTAGTCTACTTTGGTTTTCGACATGTTGGGCACCAGGAACAAGCATGCCCTTAGAACAAAAGCAACATCCTGGAAAAGGTTAATATGGACCTCAACCGAGCACCCGAACCTGAAAAAGAGGACAGTACGAAATTCGTTCCTCCTATTCCTAAAGCAACTCAATCTATTCCTCCTGGTCCTGCGACATCTACTGAGGAGGAAACAAGACGCTATGGTCCATGGATGTTGGTTACCAAAAAATCGAAACCGGGAGGACAAAAAACTCCTCCCCGATAGGACAAATAATGAGGCGCTCCTAAGCCCAACAACTCCAACAAATTTGAAATGCTGGTTGGTGTCTCGGAGCAAGCTGAATCCATTCATGTTGATAAAGGCAGAGGAAGGAAGAGTGTGGAACTTGGCAGAAGTTCCAAAGGTAAGTCTAGTAGCTCTTCTAATCCTAAATCTCACCAGTCTGGTCAACCTCCTACCTGTTTGGCTCGCAATGGCAGTGACTGCAATCCCAACTCAGTCCCTAGGGGGAGTGGTTTGCCCTTTGCGTCCTCTTGTGGTAGAGGAAGAGGTCGTGGTGTCTCTAATCATTCTGCTCGCCAACTTGATTAATGACACCCTCCCTTAGATGGGTCTGCCATCTTCCAGTTCGGTAGCTT
Organism: Ipomoea triloba; assembly: GCF_003576645.1. Lineage (NCBI taxonomy): Eukaryota > Viridiplantae > Streptophyta > Magnoliopsida > Solanales > Convolvulaceae > Ipomoea > Ipomoea triloba. Next base: position 14,993,169 of record NC_044917.1, read on the forward strand.
TTCTGTTTTGCAGGGTTGTTCTTCTAAGGAACCTGGCCATGTTGCTAACATGGATGTTGTGCCTGGTTTTATGTCTAGGGGTGACGATGTTCAAAAATGCCACGCTCCCTCCGTGGTTGCCTAATGAAGCTGGCCTCATGGACTGTAGGGGGGTTGGTAATCGTTTAGTTAGGCGTCACATTAAGGAACTCTAGGGTTCTTCTAATGTAGACGTCTTGTGCCTTCTAGAAATTAAGACTGCAAAAGTTGACGCCATGGTGATTATGGTTGCTAAGCTGGCTTTTTCAAACCATTTCTTGGTTGATCCGATTGGCTTCGCAGGTATCCTTTTATTAGTTTGGAAGCAGGGTTTGATTGACTTAAAGGTTATCAACCACTCTTACCAAGTCATCCATGCCAAGGTGATCTATGGAACTGAATCTTGCTTTGCTTCGTTTGCTTATGTTCGACCTAATCTGATGGCCAAGACAAGATTTTGGGAAGATTGTAAATGGTTCACTGATGTTTGTGATGGTCTGTGGATTTTTCTAGGTGACCTCAACGACATCGCCAATGTTGATGAACAATGGGGTAGTGAGGTGGTGAATTCGAATACCACTCGTAAGTTCTTGGAGTCTTATAGTGAATGTGGTTTGATCGATCCGGGGGCATCAAGTCCCTTCTTTACTTGGTGTAGACATGTGGGGAACCGTGTAGTGCAAAGATGCAGACTTGATAGGGTCTTGTGGAATGTTGAGACTCAGATCAACTTCCTTGAAGCAAAGGTTATTGTTCTCCCTAGACTTCACTCATATCATCACCCTATCTTGTTCATGAGTATGACGGGCCCCCCTCCTCCTCGTGATAGCCGCCCTTTCCGGTTTGAGGCGGTATGGATTTCCAGAGATGACTATGGTGAGCTTTGTAAAGCATCTTTGAGGAACTATGGTGGCACCTTTCTTGAGTTCATTAAGGACATCATAGCTAAAAGCCACCATTGGAATTGGAACGTATTTGGTAATATTTTCAAAACAAAGAGACACTTGGAGGCAAGAATTAGGGGTCTCCAACAATTGTCCAATTATCCTAGCTCGGAGGGAGTTCTTAATTTGGAGCGTCGTCTTATTTCTGGTCTTAACAATGTCCTTGATCAGGAGGAAACCCTTTGGTTTCATAAAGCTAGAATTTAGTGGATTAGAGAGGGGGATCACAATACCCGTTTTTATCAATACTCCGCTATCATCAAAAGAAACAGAAATCGAATTTGATTCCTTAAAGTGAATGGAGATTGGACGGATAATGATCCCATTCTCAAGGCTCATGTGACTGGTTTTTTTCTGATTTGTTTCATATGGTCCTAAGAGGCAATGAGGTGGTTCTCTCTGGTTTGATGGGTGTTCAAAGAATTTCTCTTAATCAAGCTGGTAGCCTTATGAGATCGACTATTGACGAAATAAAAAATGCGGTGTTTTCCATGAAAAAGTTTGATTGTCCAATTCAAGGCCTGACGGTATACCGACCACATTTTACCAACATTTCTGGAGTGAGGTAGGGCCTTCTGTTACATCTATGGTTAATCGGGCTTTAGAAACTAGAATGGTCCCAAAAGATTTTCTCAAGGTATTCATTACTCTTATTCCGAAGAAAGAGGTTCCTGAGTCTGCCGCTGACTTCAGCATCATCTCTATTCTTTGGAATAGTGGGACTACTTCGTCCTTCTCCCCGGGTCGAGGTCTTCGTCAGGGAGATCCTCTTGCCCCTTACTTATGTAATATGGTTGTGGAGAGACTTGCGATTGAAATCCAGGGCGAGGTTTCTCGCAAAACTTGGAAACTCGTCTCTCTGGCTAGGGGAGGGATTGGTGTGCCTCACCTTTTCTTTGTTGATGATCTTATGTTATTTGGTGGTGCCACAGATTATCAGGCTCAAGTTATGCTCAGATGTTTGAATCATTTTGGTGATGCGTCTGAGCTCAAGGTTAATCTTTCCAAATCCCAATTTTTTTTGCTTACCTAATTCTAGTGCAAGTACTAAACGCAGTATTGGTACCTCCATAAACATTCCTATTATGAGTCACCTTGGTTCGTATCTTGGAATCCCGATCCTCCATGGTTGTGTTTCAAAAGACACTTTTGCTTCCATATTAGGTAAAATGAGCAAGAAACTTTCCAACTGGAAAGCTAACTCCCTTAGCATGGCAGGAAGAAGAGTATTGGTCCAGTCGGCTCTTGCAAGTGTTCCAACATATATTATGCAATCGTTGGCCCTTCTCGTAAGTACTTGTAACAATATTGATAGGATCTGCAGGAATTTTCTCTGGGGTCACTCTAACGATATACTAGGAAAATTCACACTATTAACTGGAATGACGTGTGTCAACCCCAAGAATTGGGTGGTCTTGGTCTCAGGCAAGCCAAGGATTTCAATCTCGCCTTCCTTATGAAGGTCGTGTCCAGAGAAACTTTGGGTTCAAGCTCTTCATGACAAGTATATCAGAAATGAGAACTTCCTCAACGTTCAGACAACCTGACATTTCATCAGTTTGGAGAGGCATTTTAAAAGGAAAATCTATCCTTGCTCGTGGAGTTAAATGGAAATTAGGAACGGGTACATCTATCAGATTTTGGACCGACTGGTGGCTTGGAGATAACCCTCTTGCAGAAACTCCTAGAGTCACCCTCCCTACCAACTATACCCAGGTGATGGTTAGTCACTTCATTGTTGAAGGAAATATGTGGGATTTTAATGCAATTGATAGGGCTCTTCTAGAGTCCTTGATCAACTCCATAAGAGCTACCCCGCTTCCCATGGGGGAAATCAAGAGGATGCATTGAGTTGGCCCCATTCAGGTACCGGGTTCTTTTCTATTAAATCCTCCTATGATTTTATTACACGAAATTGCAGGGGCGATAACGACTATAGTTGGTTATGGAAGATTCAATGTCTTGAGAGGATCGAAATTTTCCTATGGAAACTTTTTCTTAATGATCTCTTGGTGAATGCGGAGAGGAAGCGACGTGGGCTGAATGATGACAGTGGCTGCCCTTGGTGCGATGAAGAGGAGGAATCTCTCGATCATACCTTTCGACATTGCCTTCGGGCTAGAAGCTGCTGGAATCTCTGCGCTCTCCCAATTGGTGACACTATCGACAGTCATACCCCCTCTGGTTTAGTGGATTAAGATGAATTGTGAAGGTCACAGGAACAATCGTTTTCAAGATGGTTGGCACTTGGCTTTTCCGCACATCCTATGGCAAATTTGGACTACAAGAAACGATTGGATCTTCAACTCCAAGATTAGTTCACCGTCTGAGATTGTCCGACGTACATGAGATCAAACTCATGAAGCCCGTTCATTTCTCTCGAGGCTTCATGAAGGGTTGGTGGGCAAACAACTTTAGATTAATTGGTCCTCGCTGGCTTTGGGCATCCTCAAGCTCAGTACTGATAGCGCACGCAAATCCAACTCTGGCATGGTAAGCGCGGGAGAGCTCATTAGGAATCACAATGGGGCTTGGGACTCGGTGTTTGTCACCAAGATCGGGACCACAAGTAGCTTCATTGCGGAACTTTGGGGCCTAAGGGAGGGGCTCACCTTAGTTAAAAGTTGCGATATTAACAAAATCATTACTGAGACAGACTTTGAGGATATGCTTAATGCGGTCAAAAGCGAAGAGGGCTCCAAGCCTGAAGCTGCGACCTTGATTCACGATTGTAAGCTCATCCTTGATCAAATTCAAGATTGGGATCTTATTCATACTCTCCGGGAAGGAAACAGATGTGTAGACTTCCTTGCCAATATGGGTTAACATGGGGATTGGGGCTCTCATCTCCTGGACGACCCCTTTGATGACATCTTGGTTTTAATAGAGCAGGACGCAAGAGGCGTGGCTTCTAGACGCATCTACTAATTTTTTAGGAACCTTGGTCCCTCCATTCCACAAAAAAAAATGATATTATATTACACTTTGAAGTATAATTGTTTTGGTATTTAAAGTTTTATGCTACTATGAATATTTTTAGACGTAGTAGACGTAAACACATAATTGAGAATAATTTATGTTCTTAAAATGATTGAATTTTTTTTTGTTTTAAAATTAATTTAAAAATGCGTTTAGGAAAGATTGTCTAAAAATAAATTCTTCTAGGTCAAAATCTTTGTTAAACTCATCAAAGGCAAAGTCATAACAAAAGAAATTGCTAAAAATTTTCAAAGACCAAGTCAATGAGTGAGTATAATAAGTTTTGACATCATCAAAAGAGGGAGGTTGATCATTTGATGTGCCAAAGTGAAATTTAGGTTGAAAAATTAAACCCCCCCCCCCCCCACCCTAAAATTTTGTTTAAACTTTTAAGTGTAAAAACAAGAAGTTTGATGCAGCAAAGGTTTTTGCAATGATGCCATTTTTGATATTCAATGTAATAGTTTTTTCCTACTTTTGTGGCATAATAGACTAGGGCATTATCTTATGGACAAGATACATTCTCTGAATGGAATAAAACATACCTCTTTTCACAAAATCTCTGGTCATGCTTGTGATACATGCCATTATGTTAAACATATGACGTCTATTTTCCCTGTTAGCACCTCTAGAGCTGAAAATGCTTTGATCTAATACACATGGATGTTTGGGGTCCTTTTGGTGTTGCCTCTTTAAAAGGAGAACACTACTTCCAGACAATTGTTGATGACCATAGCAGGTTCACACAATCAAAACCAAATAAGCCAATCCCCGGCAACGGCGCCAAAATGTGATGAGCACAAATGATGAGTATAAAAAGGGTGTAATGTCGTTCCGCTAAGGATTGGGGCTATGACACGTAATTGTGTCAATTACCAGACACCAGAGTATATGAATTTATAGAATCCAAGCACAAAGACTGCATGATGTAGAATAAAAGAAAACAATTAATTAAGGTGTAAACTGTATGATAAAGTATGGGCCAGATTAGAGGGATTGTAACCTTGATGTTCTAACAAACTCAGGATTAGGGAAGGAATAATTAACCCAAGGGATATATGGGCAATGCACAAAAGAATTCTACTCGGCTACTTTCGTAATCAATAAGAGAATTAGACTAAGATTGCCCCACTGTCGTGATGCATCAATCATAATCTTAAGCACCTAAGCATTGTAAGCCCCCAAAATTACCTCTACTTTCATAGCAGGAAAATTAGGTTGAAATTGGTAAGGCTCGAGGTCTCCATCCAACTGTCGTTGTAATGAATCCCTCTCCTAGACTAGCAATTAATTCTGGCCACAAACCAATAACTAGTGCAAAGAAATCCCCAAATCAACATAAACCCTAGGTAAAAGATTCAATCCCTTTATGCAATTAATTACCAATTGAACATCAAGATTAACAATGGATCCCTAATCCAAACCCATAAACGAACTACTCCCGCATGATGGGAGTAAACAAAACAAAGCAATAATTAATAACCAAAAACATTGCAAGAAAGTAATAAAGGAATAAGAGAACTTAACTGATAAAGAACAAATCAAATCTTCAATTTTTGATTCCAATCTTGAAATTAACGAATCTAATGTGAAACTGATCTAAACTATGCTAGGGAAATATAAACTAAAAGCTAGGGTTCAGAACTCTGTAAGGGAACCTCCTTCAATTGTAGAGAATAGGTAAAATATATAGGAGGTAGATGGGCCTTGGCCCATTAGGCATCTTCCAATTCTTTTCCAACTTGTATTCTTCCTTGTAATTCCCTTTTCTTCCAGAACTTGTCCAAAATGTTCCAATATTCTTCCTTTGTTGTTCCTTGTAGATAATTCAGCACTTGGACAATATAACACATAAACAATTCCCAATTTCACTAGGATACAGAAAATAACCTTCAAAACAACTAGAATAAGGTGTGAATAATTGTACAAAATAGCAGATATCACCACAATCATATAATGAAGCAGTAAAGGATATGTCATGGAGAAAAGCAATGCATGCTGAAATAGAGGCTTTGATTGAAAATAATAATACATGAACAATGACAGAATTGCCAGCAGGAAAGACTCCCATTGGCTGTAAGTGGATGTATAAGGTCAAACACAAAGCAGATGGATCTATTGAAAGAGACAAAGCTAGGCTTGTAGCCAAAGGTTATACCCAACAATTGGGAGTAGATTACATAGAAACCTTCTCACTTGTGGCTAGGATGACTACAATAAGAACCTTTTTTTGCTATAGTTGTTGCAATGGGATGGGATATTCAGCAGCTGGACATTAATAATGCTTTCATACATGGGGATCCCGAAGAAGAGGCCTACATGGTTTTGCCTCCTGGATTTCATAATGATAAACCTAAGCAAGTTTGCAGATTGTTAAGATCTCTATATGGATTAAAGCAGGCTAGCAGATAGTGGAATGCAAAATTGACAAAGGTCTTGCAAGATAATGGCTTTCTACAATCCAAAGCAGACCCCTCATTGTTTACCAATACATCAACAAAGTCATTCACTGCCTTGCTCATCTATGTAGATGATATTCTGATAGCAGGCAATGACTCTACTCAAATCAGTGAACTAAAACAGTTTTTGGACAGATCTTTGAAGATAAAGGATTTGGGACATCTAAATTATTTCTTAGGGATTAAGGCTTTTAGAACCCCTGGTGGTCTCAATCTATGACAAAGAAAATACACCTTAGAGATCTTAGAAGGAAATGGATTTTTAGAGGTAAAACCTGCAAAGAAACCTGTCACCACAGGGCAAAAACTCAACACCTTAGAAGGACATTTGCTTGATAACCCTGAGGTATACAGAAGACTAGTTGGAAGGCTCCTATATTTGACAAACACCAGACCAGATATTTCCTATGCTGTTCAGCAACTAAGTCAATTTGTGGACAAGCCAAGAAATACACACCTCATTGCTCCTCGCAGAGTGCTTAGATATCTCAAGGGTTCTCCTGGGAAGGGATTGTTCTATCCTTCAAATTCTCATCTTAAGTTGCAGGGTGTTGGGCGTCGGCAGGGTTGGCCGAGTTCAGCCCCTGCTCGATTCGAGACGTGGCGATGTGGCTTACCATGGAGGGATGTGGTTAAATGGTTAATGTCCACCTACCTATCACCAATTGGTTTTAAGTAGGATATGGCAACCAGATAGCCAAAGAACTCTGTGGTTAAGTGTGCTTGACTTCCAGCAGTCACGGGATGGGTGACTCCCTGGGAAGTAAGCATAGTGTAGCGCTGTGATCCACAATTGGTATCAGAGCCGAGGTCACGGGTTCGAATCGATGGCGAGGCGAAAGCCGAGTCCAGTCCCAGGTGGGATGTGGGCGTAGGTCAGGCGGACCGAGTCAGGCATGCTGCATAGCTGGGCTTAGTGATCAAAGGTTGATGCAGGTGCTGGGAGGGGGATTGTTGGGCGACCAGATAGCCAAAGAACTCTGTGGTTAAGCGTGCTTGACTTCCGGCAGTCCCTAAGCGTGCTTGACTTCCGGCAGTCACGGGATGGGTGAAGCTGAATACATGCCACTGTATCAAGATCATCATCTGAAGCTGAATACAGGGCATTAGCTTCCACAGTGTGTGAAATTCAATGGCTCACATCCTCACAGATTTGAGTGTGAAGTTGGACAGTCCAACTGTATTGTTTTGTGATAACCAATTTGCCATTGCTATAGGGGAAAATCATGTTTTCCATGAGCGCACAAAACACATAGAAATAGATTGCCATGTGGTTAAGCAGAAAGTCCATGAGGGTGTGGTAAAATTGCTGTCAATTCCCTCACAAAAGCAAATTACAGATGGTTTTACTAAGGCCTTGCCAAAACTTGCATTTGATAACTTTCATTCTAAGCTGGGCCTTCACGATGTTCATGCCCCAACTTACGGGGGAGGGGGGGTGATGGAGTGAATTCAGTCAAGCCAAAAAGAAAAAGGGCATATATGTAATTTCACAAATACATTCTGTTATAACTGCCTACTGTCTATAAAGGCATTTACTTTCTTCTCTACTGAAAATACTGTAAGAACACCACAGATTCACTTTCAATGCATCACCAGTTCTTCTCTACTTCTCCTTCTAAGCTTGATTGAGCTCTTTCATCAAATTATTATAATCATATTAGCAACATCATTGCTTTTTTTTTTTTGCTAGATCCCATTACTACACATCGTGAGAATTTGCGCAACCTCACCCACCACCAAATTCGTTACCAAACTTTGCTATTATCATTTTTTGCCCTGCATCTACTCCAATCTGCTAGCTATTACTGCTGCCACCAAAGATTTGAATTACCATGTTGATCAAAAAACTTAGCCGCGGATGCTCGTCGCTAGATCGCGACTATTGGTCATCGTCACAAAAGGTTCGCCTGTAGAAGACCGATTCCTAGATTTTACATAGGCTGCCACCAAAGATTTGAAGCTGCCATGTCGATCCATAAGCTTCACCGTGGATGCTCATCGTTAGATGCCTCCGTTAGTCACCACCGCAAGAGCTTCACCTGTGGAAGACCAATTCCCAGATTTTACAGAGGCTGCCACTAAATATTTGAAGATATCATGTCAATCAAAAAGCTTCGTCGCGAAAGCTCATATCGCCGCTTTCGTCACCGCCGCAGGAGCTTCGCTTGACCAATTCCCAGATTTTATAGAGTAGAATCGCCAGGGTTGTGTGTAGTAACAGAGGTTGTGTATGAATGAACTCCACATATTTATATTTATAATATTTATTAGCCTTCACTCCATATTAGCTAAGCTGTATTTGTGAATGCTCAGTTCTCAACAACAAAATAAATACCTTGATCCACAAAAGAATTGGTTATCCCCTTAAGCTTCTTCACTATTTGGTCTGCCTTCTGTCTGTTGAACTTACTTGAAACTCATGCTTGTAAATTACGTTGAAACTGAAGATGTTTACAATTCTGATTTGGTCCAACATGCGTGCCTGTGTATTTATAGGCAGATTTCCACTACCAACTAAAGATTTTAGGCAAAAACTTGTGTGAGACCATCTCACCGTGAGACGGGTCGGGTCAATGTGAAAATGTGATACTTATACGCACAAATGTAATACTAATCAAGAATAAAATTTTTGTTACTTATAATGGTAAATGTAATACTTTTATGGGAAAATATAATACTTTTACATTTTGATTTAAAAATATTACATTTTTCCTCAAAAGTATTATATTTTTCCTTATAAGTAAGGGGAACATTATTTATTATGAAAAATGTAATACTTTTGATGGAAAATATAATACTTTTACATCAAAATGCAAAATTATTACTATACATTGTTCTTCAAAAGTATTACACTTTCCCTTATAAATGACAAAAATTTTATTTTTGATTAGTATTACATTTCAGCATATAAGTATGACATTTGCGCATATAAGTATGACATTTGCATGTTGGTTCAACCCCACCCAACCCGTCTCACAAATAAAGATTCGTGAGACGGTCTTACACAAGTGTGACCCAAGATTTTATTGGAAACTTAAAAGATTTTATGGGGAAACGTAAAAGATTTTATTGGAAACTTAAATGCATTTCCTAAACTTGCCGCCCAAACATCTTCTTCCTTTTCCTAATCGCCGCCGTTTCTATTAAGCGGGAAAATTTTGCTAATTTTATTTACCAAATATGTTTGGATTTATTATAGTATATATATATATATATATATATATATATATATATATATATATATATATATATATATATATA
>NC_044917.1:15003196-15011605 GCF_003576645.1 Ipomoea triloba
ATATATATATATATATATATATATATATATATATATATATATATATATATATATATATAACTAACACAAAACAAATCTTTTTACGTAAAATAGAGTTTTACGTAATCTGCGTTTTTCCCGTTCATCATCAGTTCTGAGTTTCCCGATTGTCTGGGCGGCCGACTGTTTAATCGGAGACGACGAGGCTTCACAGGAGCTGGAGGTTGGTTGTTCATGGTGATGAACGCACCGACAGTCTATGTGGCATTGTCGTTCGTGCTTGCGTACCGGCAGTGTAGGTGATGCCGTCGTTCGTGCTTGCGTTGGCTGTCGACCGATTGGTAGTCGGCCGGGTCGAACAAGAGTCGCGTCGTGGTGGTGCGGAAGATGTCGTCGCATGAGACGTTGCTGGTTGTTCTTGGAATGATGGTTTGACCACTACTACAGAAATCACATACAACGTCGGGTATTTAACGTCGGCTAAATAAATAGCCGACGTTAAAGTTTAATTAATTAATTAAAAATAAATAGCCGACGGTATTAAGTCGCTCGTAGTCAAACCTATTAACATCGTATCACATACATCGCGTTGCCTACAACACACAACATAGCCGTCCTCGATCGCCCTCGCCCAGTAGCCGTCGCCCTCGCCCTTCCCAGCGCCGTCGCCCAGTGCCATCGCCCTCGCCGTCGCCCAGCGTCGTCGCCCTCGCCGTCTCCCTCGACCAGCGCAGAAGGACGCCCGCCGCAACCGCACGCTAGGGGTCCTCCGGAGTAGCCGCCGCACGCCCGGCCCCCTCCTCACCGGTGCACGCCGCACTGCCTGGCGGAAATCTGGTATGTATTTGATTTTTATGTTTTTTTTTAATTTTTCTTTGCTCCATTGCATTTGTAATTCCAAGCAGAAACAAATCCACTGCCATGATTCCAAAAATAATTCGAATTTTTTTGGACCAAATTGGAAGTTGAATAACGCATATTACTTGTGTAATAGTTCGATTTTTTTTGCTCCATCTTCATAGTTCAGCTTCAATAGTCTTGTTTTTGTCATCTAATCCTTCACATCTCCCATCATGAGCACAAGAAAAAGTGGTCTTCTTTAGTCTTTAACCCACCTCCAACTAGAAATTGTCTTCCACCCATTCCACTTTTGATGAAAAATTATTGTCACTTGTATTCTTTAGTCTTTTGTATCTGATTAAAAGCTTTTGTCACTTGTATTCTTTCAATAAAAACAAATTATTAAGTATGTCAATATTGGTTTTTACTTTTTATAGTTGTAGTTGGCTGCTTTGCTTTGAAATGGGAGTGATAAACTATCTGATTGGTGATTCAGGGAGTCAGTCTAGTCCTTTCTCTTGTAGAGGGAACTTTGAAGAAATTAGAGTTTACTGTTATACATCTGGGTCTAGATGTAATCGCAGCCTGTTGTAACTATTTCAAATTTTCAATAGCATTTGACTTGAATAAAGGCTCTGAAAGTGTGGGGAAAGTGAACCTGAGGTGGGTCATAATTATTAAGCAAGTGGGGAAAGTGAACCTGAGGTGGGTCATAATTATTAAGCAATGCTTACTTGTATCATCTTTTTAAAAAATAAATTTTAAGCAATGCTTACTTGTATCATCTTTTTAAAAAATAAATTTTTTATTAAGGTAATTAAGATTCATAAAAGCAACCTGTGGTTGATGCTAGATAGTTTACTTAGAAGTTTAGTCACTATCATTCAGTATTTCAGTAATCAAAATGACTTGTATATTTTACACGAGTAATTAAGAATGATACTGTCGTATTCTTGACATTTGTTAGTCCAATTTTTTTACTTTGCAACTTATCTTAATTGCCCCATTCTTGATGCTTGATAGTTCAAAACTTGTTCTTTGCAACTTATTAACGACAATTATTGTTGTTGTCATCATTATTATTGCTTTGTGCAACTTTCAGATTGAGACCAGCGGTAATCCAGCAATCCTTTTCAAGACACATCCAAATGTCAACAAGGAATTGTTTTCCAATGAAAATATTCTTGGCCTCAAAGATCCAAATAGGCCTTTTCCCGCTGGCCAATCTGGTGATGGTGTTGGTCTGTTGAAATGGAGAATGCAATCAACAGATGAGTCAATTCTGCCATTGACACGTAAGCTTTATTTACTGGTCTTCTTGCTCTTTGATTGAATTGCTGTTAAGAAATTTGTCCTCACAAATACTGAAATACATGAAGCTGGAGAGGCCTTTTCAATATAGGGTTTCAATACATATCAACTTTGACGTTTATATGGAGTATAATCTAACACACATTACATCATCAGTATAACCCTAACTAATCATAAATATCAGTCTAAATCCTAACGCACTCTGTCTGTCTTTGCTATCTATTATTGGTTCTGCGTTACCTTTCTAATCGATGGCTTCAATCTTGCTATTTTAGTTAACTGCTGGCCTTCAGTTTCTGGAAACGAAACCTATGTTAACATTGAGTATGAAACTCCAGCAAACATTGATCTTCAGAATGTTATAATTTCTGTGCCTCTTCCAGCTCTCAGAGAGGCCCCAAACGTACAGCAGATTGATGGGGATTGGAGGTGAGGCTTTAACAAAGTTCACACTATTATACATAATTGACATTCATGTGAAAAAAATAGCAAATAACCACCAGATAGTAGTACATCTTACCACACGTTTGAAGATTAAGACAAGGGAATCCACGGATCAAGTCCCTGTAATGAGTAGCAGAAAACGTTGAACTTAAGTCTTTTATACTAATATCTGTTTGTACCTTAGGTTTCTCGTAATTAAATATTTGCAGATGTTTCATGTTTGCAGGACCAAGTTGTACTTGGAGCTTAAAGAGTGTGTGTTTGCTTACTAATTTAATAATCTTTATTTGCAGGTATGACTCCAGAAATTCTGTTCTGGAATGGTCTATAGTTCTCATCGATGCCTCAAATCGCAGGTCAGAATTTTGAAGCTTGTTTCTTTGTACTACATGGTGTACAACCTATTGTGTGTTGCAGTGGATCTCTGGAATTTGTTGTTCCTGCAGCTGATCCATCATCCTTTTTCCCAATATCTGCCCGTTTCAGCTCTTCTAAAACTTTCAGTGACTTGGAGGTTTGATTTTTGCTCCACTTTGTTGTATTACTATTTTACCTCACTGTTAGCCTTGGAGTTATATCACCTTTCTGGGAATTATGTGCATGATTGGACACAGAACAATGCAGGTTACCAACATTTTGCCGCTGAAAGGTGGGGCCACACCCAAATTCTCGCAAAGAACTCAGCTGGTTACTGAGAACTACCAAGTGGTCTGACAATACTCAAACAGAAAGATGTGTAGCAATTAGAAACAGTAATGTAAGATGTATGTATTGCTTTTATTGCTTTTGGTACAAAGTTTGGGAGAAGATTATGACTTGTATGAATGGATTAATACATTGCTTTTAGTAATGTGATAATTTTTTATGAACTTGTATTATTAATTATTATCAATTGTGAGATTTATTGCTTTTATTAATTTTGATATTATAAATATAAATTGTACAGGTTTTGAATGTGATTGTGATAGCTATATATATTTGAGCAGGTTTTGGGTGTAAATAGAAAAATAAAATGAATATTTAAAAAAAATTACCCTACAACGTCGGCTAGTAAGACTAGCCGACGTTGTAGGGTAATTTTTTTGTTTTTAAATTACCTACAACGTCGGCTATTTGTAAATAGCCGACGTTGTAGGGTATTTTTTTTGTTTTCAAATTACCTACAACGTCGGCTATTTGTAAATAGCCGACGTTGTAGGGTATTTTAGTAGTTTTCAAATTACCTACAACGTCGGCTATTTGTAAATAGCCGACGTTGTATGTGTACCTTACAACGTAGGCTAACATTTAGCCGACGTTGTATGTGTACCCTTACAACATCGGTCAGATCAACGTCGGAGTTTAGCCGATGTTAAAGGGTCCATTTAGCCGACGTTAAAAGCCGTCTATGTAGTAGTGGACGTGCGACTACTGGCGGTCGTTAAATAGGGTAGTGGTCAAACAGTGTATTTAAGCAAATTTATGAGAACATAATATTACCATCTAATTATATGACAATTATGGCAGTAATATGTAATATTTAATATTATATTTTCATAAATATTGTATATGATAATTAGAACTTTGTTACCAAATAAAATATAAGATATTTTTTGTGTCATTAATTGTTATCATATTTTGAAAAATATAATATATGATAATTGGAATTTTATTACCAAATGAAATATTAGATATTTTATGTGGTATTAATTGTTATCATATTTGAAAATATTCTATATTGATAAAAAAAAATTAATTACTACTAATTAAATATGAGATATTTTTGGTAGTATGAATTATTATCATAAAGATGATTTTCTATATTTGAGAAATTAATATTTTTGAAAGATTAGATGATAATATATTATTATTATTTAAAATATTACTTTTATGGTAGTAATAATTATATTATTATAATCTTGAATTATTTATTTTTTTCCTTAAATAGTGATTCTTTATGTGCTAATTTAATCCTATTTAGGTAAGTTTCCATGATTATAATATTTTTCATTAAAGTGTTTAATCATAGATAATTTTATAATAGTAATTAATTAATTACATAAAATTTTGAATTTGGTATGGAATTAATTAATTAATGAAAAGTCTTAATTTGTTATATGGAAATTTGTTTCCATAGAAAGTTTATTTTAGATTGACCCATGTTTTTATGGTATATGATAGGGATAAATTATTGATCTACGTATTCTGGGGCGGGCATTCCGACCTAAAAGTAACTACCGGTCTATTTTAACCTACCAGTCCATCTTCGCGTATCGCCCTCGCCGGCTGCCTGGCTCGAACGGGCCGGTCAAGTTGGTAACCTAACCTTTATGGGTCGGGGGCACCAAAACTCTTGGGACTTTGCCCTGACCTCGGTTGTCGGGCGTCCCGACCTCTGTTGGGAGGCACTTTCCTGTAGAGTTTTGCTCCATTTAGGGGCTTGCATCTGGCCTTCATTTGTAGGGTCGCGTTTTAGGCCGGTGCATGCTTGACACGTATAATACATGCCGCCCGCCCGGAACCTGTCCCCTAGGCCACCTATAAATAGCGCATTTAATGCAGGGTGCAAGACTTTTGGTTGTTCTACTATATAATAGTCAAAGAGACCGGGAACCTCTGACCCACTGTCACGTAGACCGGATTCTCCTAGGGTATTTTGTATTGTACCCTTCTAAACATTAATAAAGAGTATTATGTTCGTAGTCTCGTATATTACTCTATCAGTATAATTGGATAATGGTCTTGTTTGGTAAATAGTTGTTAGCTGATGCTGTTAGAAGGTATAATTAATTGATAATATTAGCTGATTGTAGAATTATGTTTGGTAAATTAGCTGTTAGCTGATAGATGTTTGGTATAATTTCTTTTCTCACAAGGCTAATTGAAAAGGTCACTTTGAGTAGCGTTTTGAAATTTAGTATTTTGGAGTTACAAAAAGCTTATTAACCAAACACTTATATTGATTTTTTAACCAAATCAAACAACTAATAATGGTCAAATAGGTCAAAATTGACTGATAGGCTAATTATTTACCAAACAAGACATATATCTTATAAAGCCACAAATTAATACATTATTTATTTTATGTTATGAACTCTAAAAGAAATCGATAAAGAGTTATCGATATTGAATTAATAATTGATTAATGAATTAATTCAATATTGGATAGTTTTGTGCTTTTAAAGGCTAGCACATTTGGGTCCAAACCAGGCTATATAAATAACCTTACCCTTTTCTTAAAGATGAGATGTGAAAAAGAGAGATTTATTATAAAATAGTTTTTCACGTAAAATCTCTGAGCGTTCTCGCATGCCCGCCCGGCTGGTGGACGGACTAGAGGTCGAACAAGTGGACGGTTCAATATGTTGATTCTACCAAAACACACTTCAAGGGTAAAAACTTTCTAACTCCCTCTTTGAACGTAGAATCTAGAAAGAGCGTTTGTTGCTTCCGGTGCGTATGTATGAATTTTTCTAACAGGTAGCATTGTGCATATTTTATAAAATTGTATCTAGGGTGGAAGTAACTTTAGGGGTAGGGGCCTTGGCTACGAACTTCCAAAATTTTTAATAAATACATGCGTATATATTATTATAATAGAGTTTTCAAAAAAAAAAATCTTCTGACTACTAGAATTGTCAATCTTAGTCCAAAATTGATGGGATCTTCCAAAAAGATTAAAAAAAATTTAAGGGTTAGGTTCAATAAAATTTAGCTTGGTAAAAAATTAGTTAAATAAATCTGAAACTAACCCAGTTTGCGTAGGACGGGTTCGTTAGTGGCAGAGACGCAACATCGCTAAATGAGATCAACACTGGTGGATAGGGGTTTGTGCCATCAATAAACCCTATTAAATCATGCCCAAGGAGGAAAGGAACAACCAAAGTCCTCTAAAAAAGGAAGTTCTTGTGGGTCAATTTTATATTGATAAAGTGATGCGCGGTGGATACGGAATTCACGGTAGTAGAAACCAAAGATGCATCAGCAACATCTAAGATAGTCCATTCAGACGAATTAACATATATATCCGTCATGGGCATAATTATGATTTGCCATAGGAACGAGAAAAACCAAAGCTAACTGATACTAACAAGTGTATACATAGGTAACATAGCGGTGGATGGAAATGAAGGTGTGGAGTGAAGATTCATGGGATGTCGATCTCATGAAGATGGACACTTGGAATTGAATGTTGTATTATCAAACACAATCACACATTTGCACTAGAAAGCTAGAAGCATGGTTCATGCTATGAAATTGCAAGAAGTAAAGAAGAGCAATGAAAGTAAAGGAACTAGCAACTAAACGAAGTAAACAAAGAAGATGTTAGGTGAATTGGATTGACCTATCCTTGATCATATGAAATGAATAAACCTAGGTAAAAAGTGAAGCTATGTGATGAATTGAGGTCTATGTGAGATGACTTCTAATGCCTTAACCATTTCGGTCTTGAAGGCCTATCATAGGGAAATATAGCATGCTAGTACCAACATTCCCTAAGAAACATTTCATCAAGCATATTGTCTACATCCCATCCTGAACCTTGTCCTCTCAAATCTAGGGCGGGGATTGCAAGGGAAAGGAGTCTAAGATTAGTCCTCAATCTCTTGCAAGCGTAACCCTACCTAAACCTATTGCATGTGGTGCACTTCACACACAAGAAGCGTTATGTTTAACGTCTTTAGCCTGACGCAACTTACCCCCATGCATCGAAGCACACAAGAAGGGGGCCGAACCATGCGTCCATTCACTTTGCCTTTGTGGTACACCCCTAAGCGTTGGGCATCCACAAACTCTTTCAAGCAAACATAATGCATACCTCCTTCAAGAATTTTTCCATGATTTGGCTCAAAGAGTATGGCATCATCATTCCCTCTCTTTCTCTCTTCTTTTTGTGTTTTATTTTTCTCTGTTTTTCTAATAGTCCATTCCTTATTCCTCCCTCATTGTTTTTAGGGATCAACTCTTTCACATCAACAAACACCACATGATTTTCAATTTTCCGCTCACATTCTCTTCTTCCAAGAAGACATTCCTCCCCAAGTAACACAACCTTCACCTCCACCATTGGTTTATTGTGCAATATAAATTCCTTCATGAACTTGGCATAACATGGCACTTATTCCAGGCATCCAAAAGTTATGTTAAAATCCCATAGATTGGAAGAATTTGTCATATTGTGTACGACTTTCCTTAGCTATGAGTCTTTGAGGAAACTTGCTTTGAGGTTCTTAGATGGACACATTAGATTGGGCCTTAGCATAGGTTTTTTTGTTAGCTCTTTGTGTCTCATTACCCACATCTTTTGAAACAAATTCATCATTACCCTTAGGAATCGAGGGTGAATTCTCATTTTGCAACAGGATGGCTTGTGTTTCCACCCAGGACCTCTCCCACATGTCTTTAAATTGAGCTATTTGGTCATCTACCCTCTTGCGAGAGTCTCACATTGTTGGCCTTGTGATAACTACCTCATCGGAAGCCTCGCTTGATATTTTGTTCAAGCTTAGCCATGTCTTGCTCATTTTCTTCCATGGGATTCAACTAGGGATGGCAATATGCCCCGTCCCCGACGGGGATCCCTGATCTCCACCCCGACGGGGACAGGGATGGGGAAAATTTTCAGAGAATGGGGATGGGGACGGGGATACCCTTCCCCGCCCCGCCTCGTCTCGGAATAATTATTATAGTAAAAGTTTATATATATGTATATATATATGTATATATGTATATATATATATGTATATATGTATATATATATATGTGTGTATATATATATATATATGTATATATATATATATATGTATATATATATATACATATATATATATATATATATATATATATATATATACA
>NC_044917.1:15012649-15025911 GCF_003576645.1 Ipomoea triloba
TATATATATATATATATATATATATATATATATATATATATATATATATATATATATATATATATATATATATATATATATTCTTTAATATTAAAATTTTTAATTTTTAAAATTATAATTACACTAATTTTAGATTTTGACAAAGAATTGACTAGGGACGGGGATGGGGACTATTTTCCATTCCCCGCCCTCACCCCGCCCCGTTGCCATCCCTAGGTTCAACATTCTTTCACTCAAGGGATCCACCCGGTAGTCATAGACTTGGTTCTCATAACAATGGCATATCTCCTCATGAAATGACCCTTTATTTGAATGCATATGGTTACTATCATGAGACCCATTGTAGCTCTCTGGTGGATCATTCCTTTGCACCTCTCCACGATTTAGTAGTTATATCTCCAAGGCTCTTTTGAATGGAGCAATTATTTCTTCAAAGCATCTCAATAGTGCCATAAGTTCTTGTCTTGCCATTGAAATCTCATTTAACATGATTTGCTTCAACTCATAGCGGATAATTTCCATTTTTTGCCTCATTTTCCCCTCCAACCTAGAGATCATTTCAACATAGTCTTCTTGAAGCTAATGGTTATTTGGAGGTGAGAGATAACATTGATGCTCATGAAGTATGATGGTGGTGCAATGTGATGGTGATTTTGAGAATGAGGGTTGTAAGAATAGGAATCTTGGGAGTACGGTTTTGGTGGTGAGTTGTAGTTATGTGAAAATGGCAGGGTATGCATTTTATCATAATAATGGAAAGGATCCCCAAAATCACAACCTTGAGAGTACATCATTTCAAATCTCCTACAAACACAAGATTAAGAAAAGAATTTTGCAACTAGAAGTAGTTGTAAGTGAGCTCAAAATGCAAACACAATGTGCAATGATAAAAAGTAAATGTAAAACACAAGTGAACACAATGAAATGGCGGAATTGACAACAAAGTGGAATCACAAGATAGTACAATGGATCATAATGAAAAAAGCAAATGTAAATGAAAGAACGAGTAAATGACAGAAACAAAACTTCCTATGTAAATGTGCTACTCATGTCAAAAATACAACACCCAAGACCGTTGTCATCCCTGGCAACTTTGATGAGTGCGCGATGGATGGAAAGGAAGGTGGGGAATTAAGATTCCTCGGATATTGATATCACAAGGATAGACACTTGAAATTGAATGTTATATTATCAAACACAATCACACATTTGCACTAGAAAGCTAGAACCAAGGTTCATGGTATGGAATAGCAAAGAGTAAAGAAAAGCAATGAAAGTAAAGGAACTAGCAACTAAGCTAAGTAAACAAAGAAGATGTTAGGTGAATTGGATTGGCCTACACTTGATCATATGAAATGAATAAACCTAGGTAAGAAGTGAAGCTCTGTGATGAATTGAGGTCTATGTAAGATGACTTCCAATACCTTAGCCATTTCGGTCTTGAAGCCCTATCATAGGGAAATGTAGCACGCTAGTGTCAACATTCTCTGAGAAATATTTCATCAAGCATATTGTCTACATCCCATAATGGACCTTGTTCTCTCGGATCTAGGGTGGGGATTACAAGGGAAATGAGTCTAGGATTAGGCCTCAATCTATTGCAAGCATAACCCTACCTAAACCTATTGCATGTGGTGTACTTCACACACAAGAGTCAATTAAGAATTCCAATTCCAACAAGACATCATCACGTAGCCCCAACTACTTTGATCAATACATACACACAACACAATGAAATAGGATCCAATTCACATGAAGATTCTAGCCAAACATTACTGATCTAGATTGAATAACAAAAACAATTAAGCAATCAATGAAGGATATTAGAAAAAGTAAATGTAATGAAAGTTACCTACTCAATAACAATTGCAATCAATCATCAAGAGTTCCAATCAATGAAGAAGACAATCCAAGCTTTCAAGAGAGACTGTCAATCTCTCCCTAATTCCTATGAAATCACCTTCTTCTTAATTGAAGAGTGTTGTAAGCTTGAACTAGAAGATGGAGAGAGTGTTTCTAAACTAAGTGGATGAAATGTAAAATCAGAAATTGCAAAATGAAAAAGTATCAAAAAGTCGTCCTAAGCATCCCGCCAACAAGACTTTTAAACTTCTGGAATCTAGCGTGTGTACAAACCCATGTACATACGTACGCCCCCTTATACCCTCTCCAATTTAGTTCGGCTGCTGCAACGCTCGTGATCTAGTCCGCACCATTCAGCTTCCTCGTGTACAAGCTCATGTACCAACATACACCCACTCGTACGCCTTCTAGTTTTTCATGCCTTTCCTCATATGCCCCTCTTTTTGCTTCCAAATATCTTTAAACAACTCAAATGCCTTACAAGTATTCCAATGTTAGTGTTCACATGAGAATATAGTAATTAAGCACAAAAACCAACCCAAAAAGATTCAATTGATGCACTAAAGACCACTCAAACACCCCATAGAATAAGACATATTTGGCACTCATCAGATACCAGATGAGAACTGAATGATTTTGATTGATTCAATAATTACAAAGTTAAAGAATACATGAATATATACAATGAATGAATCTTAGGGAAGATAGGATAGAGAGTCATGACCTAACTCAAATACATAGAGTCCTAATATAATAAACGCGATGGTCCGAACGAGCTAGCATGAAATTTAGTGGGTTAGACCAATAGCTTGGTCCATTTAAGGCAACCCTTTATTTCACAACTGGTGTGGAATATAATATACGTGGAATATAATTTATACGTAAACACATTTTAAATATTTTTTATATAATTTCTATAAAAGAATTTAATAAATAAATTTGTTACACAATTTTTCAAATTGTTATATTATAACTTATAAGGGCATGTCCAATGGGCTGCGCCTCGTGGGAGCCGAGCAGATTGAAGTGGGTCGCCAAAGGGTGGCCGACAGACCTCTCCCAAGTCCGTGGCCTTAGCACCTTTTGACCCCTTGCTGGAGCACCTTGGCCGTCTGTCGGCGATTAGAGGCCTCAGCTTAGTTTGACCAGGTATGAGGTTTCACCCATGAGAGCAGTGGGCTATTCGACGGAAGGGCAGACCACTCGGGCAGAGGCGAAGGAATCGCTCAGGCAATTAGCGATGAACAAAATTTGGCCTGCAACGTGGTGCGTGGAGAGATATTTGACAAGAGAGCGCGACACTTAGTGGAACATGCGTACGGCATAGGAGGCCAGAGAGTTGTGATCCGCGACCTGTAGTCCTAGGAGTAGTATAAAAAGGGGGAGGGGTCTCCTTTCTAAATCATCATCATCAACTACTCTCCTTCTCTCTTAACTTTTCCCTCAATCAACGGCATAGCACACCAGTTGTTTTTGTATTCCGCTAGTTAGCAGTGGTAGTCCACCCCAGTTGGTTGCGCTTGGTATTTAGGCCCCTTGGGCCAAATTCATTCCATTTGCTTATTTAATACATTTGCATTCCGTTTGTATTATTTCAAGGGTCATGTGGCCTATTAATCTAATCCACTTTTCGTACACATTACCCAATATCAATCCGGTTTTATGATGGTCCCCGTCCATTGAAAATCATCAGTATTAATTGTTAGTATTTAATATTTTTTATTCGCTTTCGAATGTTAGACAATTTTAAATGTGAATTTGAATGTGGGTTTAATTGTTTGAATTAATTTATGAAATTATAGTTTGTAATTCAAAAATTATTTTATTATATTATTTAAATTAATTTTGATTTAAAATTGAATTTGAAATTATAATTATAAGAAATTGAATAAAATAATAGATGATGTTGATGAGTTTAAGACTCACAAAATGGGGAGAAAATGGAGAATGATTAGAGAGAAAATAAGAGTAAATTATATGGTGATGTTGAAGAATTGGGCCTACAAAATGGAGAGATTAGGGGTGAAGGGTTGGGGATGCCAAAGTGTGAAAATATTAATTATTTTTAATTGGAATTTGGAAATAGGTTTGGATTGAGTAAATGATTTACAAGTTTATATTTATTAGTGTAAATAAACTAGTTTAATAAAATTGAAAGTTTAGAATATTCATTTTAAAATGTCAAAAATTTTAGTTGAACTCACCTGATAGCCTAACAGTTTAGGATTAGGGCGATTTTTTTTTAACATGATAAACAATTAGCTCTAAACTAACAAGCTTAATAGCTCGACAGGATTGGGCTAATTGACATCCCTACTTTTGCAATCATTATTGCATGGACCATGGTCCACATAGCTGTATGGACCAAAAATAAAAAGTACATTATTTTTGTACTGAAGGTACATTATTTTTGTACTGTAGGTACATTATTTCAGGGTACATTATTTTTGTACTGAAGGTACATTATTTGATATATACTATCAAATAATGTACCTACAATACAAAAATAATGTACCTTTAGTACAAAAATAATGTACTTTTTATTTTTGGTCCATGCAATAATTTGCCCTACTTTTGATCACCCTTAATTTTTTCTTTAAAAGAAGTCTTCTATGTATTTATTAAATGAGCCCAAAATATATACAGAGTACAAAATTTCAAATTCACTAAATAAAAATACATAAAGTAATCAAATCCACAATTCTTTCTTTATTAGCTTATTTCCAGGCATCAAATATGAAATTTAACTTCAAAAATCTTCAAATTTGAGGTGTATATGTCGTTGATTAATTATTTAGTGATTTATTACAAGTTATTTATTTATTTATTACACTTTTAAGATGTACATTAATTTTCTAAAAGGATTAGTTTTGAAATTGACAAAAAGTAATATTTGTTTTCTTAATCATATCTTCCCTCAAATTTTAAAATATTTAGTTAATTAGATCGATCAATTAAACCAATATCATTTTATTATCAAAAAAATTGTTGTTAACAAAATAATTTACAACTTTTATAAAAGAGTGACAAGCTAAACAAGATTTAAATAAATGTAAATTTTTTTATTATTGTTATATATTGTGTTATAAAAATTTTAAAATAACTATCGTCACTAATGTTGATCTTACACGTATAATTATACACTTCACACTTTATTAATTACACAAGAGTATCATTAGAAATTATTGTCGACAATCATGTATGGTATATATATAATGATATCATGTACATACATGCATACAGTTAATAAAGGTGTCAATTGAAGTTATAATTTTTCACTAAATGTTGCCCCAATATGATGAAGTGTTATTCTTCATCATGCACAAAATACATTCATGTCTCTGTTATGTATAACGTTGTAGAATTTTTCAATATAATTACACAAATATATATTCTGCAGGCCAGCATGCAGCTTCTCAGAAATGAGGAAGAGCTTCCATGTTATCGAGCTCATCCAAGAAGAAAAAAAAATTGCAACTCCTTTAACTTATGTTGACCTATTCAAAAATACCATTGTGATGTTCCTAGTCCTATGCAGAGAGAAATATTTTATGTTTAAAACTTCAAAGTTCTCTTTGGTTGTTTCTGCCAATTCTCATGAACTATATATATGTACAACACTATACACTAATAAGTTTTCTATTCTAAATTAACTACTTGTCCTTATATATATATATATATATATATATATATATATATATATCTAAAAACATAATAAATGTGAATGAAGGTTATACCCCTCATTTATGTCTGTTTCTTCCGTTAAGTTTTTTTATACATTATACTATAAAAGTTGTACTACATAATATTTTGGACAAATATACCCCTACCGTTATAACTTCCGTTATCTTTTCCACTATTATTACTATGCACATGCATCCACCATATATTTTCTTATCTTCTTCAATAATAATCATAATATATACACATTAAATATTAGAGTTATATGTTAGTTATTTTTTAAAATATTTTACATTATTATTATTATTATTATTATTATTATTATTATTATTATTAGAGAAAAGTGTCAAATTGGCCCCCTAAGTCGGATGGATAGTGCAATTAGACCCCCTAACTGAAAAAAGCTCCATCCAAGCCCCCTAAACCGGCAAAAGAGTGCAATTGAGTCCTAAATGACTTGTTTATCAGGTCAAATTCAGTTAGGGGGCCAAATTGCACTATCTACCCAGTTTAGGGGACTAATTTGACACTTTTCATTTTTTATTTTATTTTTCAAAACAAATATTTTTATTTATTTCAGTTCAAAAAAAATATTTTTATTTATTAAAAATATTATTTATTATAAATTAAAAAACAGCCACCGGCCGTTTAATAATTTGGTCCTACTGTCAAATTAATTTGTAGAATTCGTCCCCAAGTGTTGGCCATATGCATTTTTCGTTCCTAAGTTATAATTGATATTGCACTTTTTGTGCCTTTATTAATAAAACATTAGGGACGAAACTTACAATTTTAGTATAACTCACGGACGAATATGTTGGCATTGCATTTTTCGTTCTTTTGTGCTCACTTCTCCTTTAGAGACGAAAAATGTAATTTTCTATTTTTTGTTTTTTTAAAATTATTTAAAATAATTATTTTTAAATTATTTAAAATAATTTTACAAAACTTTTTTCATAATATAAAAATAATTATTTAAATAATGTTTTTGAAAAAAAAAAAAAAAGAAAAACAAAAGTCGGCAGTCCCCAGCTTTTGTTTTTTTTTTTTTTGTTTAAATAAATTAAAAATTATTTATAGAATACGAATTGATTTGACATTATGACCAAATGTGATGCAAATTACAAAGTTTTGTACTTGATTTCAGTCCAAGGAGTAGTTTTACAGTGCAGTATCTATTCATAACTACTACTTTCTCAACCTATTGAAGCACAAGAATCAATATTGACTCCACTGAGACTCGAACCTACCATCCCCCATATAAAGGGAAGAGTTTGATGTCACTGGACCACAAGGTCCTTGGCCACTATTTACCCCACTTAAGGGGCCAATTTGACACTTTTCCCTTATTATTATTATTATTATTATTATTATTATTATTTACTATATTAAAATTTAAATAAATTTAAAATTTTAATACAAAATACTAATATTGGGCACCTATTTTTTGCGCAACGCACATAAGAAAAACAAGTGTATATATATATATATATATATATATATATATATATATATATATGGGGAGGATTATGTCCCGTGGGTCCGTGACCTAACTTAGTTCGACCGATTACTAATTAAAGTCTTGTTTGAATAGAAATGTAGGGATTCAAAAGTTTAATTAATTATTTTTTTAGCGGTTGTAGTGCTTAAGATTAATAATTTAGTATAAGTTTGTTAAGATTTTTTTTTTTTTTTTGGGAATTCATTGCCCTAGCAGATAGCTACATCCATTGGATTGCATAGCATATGACATTTATCTAATTAAATATGCTGAATTATATACTAGCCATACTAAAAAATCTTAGGATTATTTTTGGTAATTCATGGCTATATATAGCAGGCAAGCCAAATTATATCATTGATAGTCTAATTTGCATTGTGTACTCTGGTCCAAAATGATCTTGAGATTATGCTCACCTGTCTACGACCTGCGGTCCTAAGAATAGTATAAAAGGGGGTAGGGGTTTCCTTTCCAAATCATCATCATCAACTCTCTTCTCTCTTGACTTCTCCCTCAGTCAACGGCACAACACGTAAGTTGTCTTTGCGGTCCACAAGTTAGCGGTGGTAGTCCACCCCTAGTGGTTAGGCTTGTTAGTTGGGCCACTTGGACCAAATTCATTCCCTTTGCTTATTTAGTACATTTGCATGCAACCCGTTTGTATTGTTTCAAGGGCCATGCGCCCTATTAATTCAATACACTTTTTCTACTCATTACTCGATATCAACACAATTTTTTGATGGACCCAGTACATTAATAATCATCAGTATTAATTGTTAGTATTTAATATTTATTTTTTGCTTCCGAATGTTAATTTGTTTCGTAGACAATTTTAAATGTGAATTTGAATGTGGTGTTAATTGTTTGAATTAATTTATGAAATTATACTTTGTAATTCAAAAAGTATTTTATTATATTATTTAAATTTATTTTGATTTAAAATGAAATTTCAAATTATAATTATAAAAATTTGAATAAAATAATAGATGATGTGGAGGAGTGTAGGACACTAGGACTTATAAAATGGGGAGAGAATGGAGAATGAATAGAGAGGAGATTAGATGGTGATGTGGAAGAATTGAGCCTACAAAATGGAGAGATTAGGGGGGTAGGGTTTGGGATTCTAAAGTGTAAATATATTACTTATTTTTAATTGGAATTTGGAAATGGAGGTTTGGATTGAGTAAATTTTTACAAGTTAATATTTGTTATTTTGTTAGTGTAAACACACTAGTTTAATAAAATTGAAAATTTGGAATATTAATTTTAAAATGTGAAAAATTTAATTGAAATCACCCGATAGTCCAACAGTTTAAGGTTAGGGCAAAAAACTTGTAACATGATAAAAAATTAGCTCTAAACTAATAAGGTAGATATAGGCCGACAGGCAAATTATTGTGTGGACCATGAATACAATATATATTTTTAATATATTAAAAGTACATTATTTATATACTGAATGTACATTATTTGATAATATATATATATATATATATATGTCGTGTACTTTAAAATAATGTACTTTTAATATATTAATATTATATATTTTTTTATTTATAATTCACACAAATGTGTGGACCATGATCTATGGAATAATGATTGAGGCCGACAGGATTGGGCCAATTGACATCCCTACTTTTGACCACCCTTAAATTTTTTTTAAAAAAGTTTCCTATGTATTTACTAAATGAGCCCAAAATATATACTAAATTTCAAATCACTAAATAAAAATAATCAAATTCAAATTTTTTTTCTTAATTAGCTTATTATGCCTTAACTAGGATTTGAACATGTGACCTATCACTTGTGAAAATCACAGATTAAAGGTGATTGAACTATAGGCTACTTAGTGTCAATTGAAGTTATAATTTTTCACTATAATGTGGCTCCCAACATGATTTTTCTAGTTCTACATATGTATATACATATATACATATATGTATGCGTATATATACGTATATATACATATATATATATATATATATATATATATATGCCCTTGTTTACATGAGGACTATATACTATAGAAAACTATGAGGACTAATCCTAGCCATCAAATCAAAAAACATAAACGGCCTAGATTAGAAGATGATCAAAATGGTAATGGCGCATGCAATTAGTAATTAAGGAAAAATATGATATTTTACATTAATTAGTATTATGGAAGGCTTTTGATTAACTAATATAGAATCACTATTGAATTATGATTAAGGTTAGAAAATCAGTACTGCATTCCATACGGACGAAACAAAAAACAAACCAAAGACTCGCGTATAAATGTTATAAACACCGATGTGTGCCTATATACTGAGTATTGTGTGCCTATACCGTATGAGTTGTGTGCCTAACGTGAAAAATAATAGAAGTAGGTTAATGAAAAGTTTTAAAGATAAATTTTTTTAAAGGGTTATGAACACCGGTG
This sequence comes from Ipomoea triloba, assembly GCF_003576645.1. NCBI lineage: Eukaryota > Viridiplantae > Streptophyta > Magnoliopsida > Solanales > Convolvulaceae > Ipomoea > Ipomoea triloba. The sequence goes on from NC_044917.1 coordinate 15,022,117, forward strand.
TGTGCCTATTTACTGAGTATTGTGTGCCTCAGTATTTCCTTCATGTCCGTCTGGGCACACGATTTAATTATTGAGGCATACATTATATCAGTAAATTGCGCACATTGTATGTTTCCTTACGCATATGGAATATAAGTACAATATATGCACAAAATTCTTCTAAAACAAAAATCAATAAAACAAAAGCATTTAGTAATCAATCTAACACTTAAAAAAAATATTCCTTAAATTTTTCATTACATACTTCTATTATTATTCACGCTATGCACACAACTCATACATCACAGGTAATTCAAGTATCTACATGAAACTGATGCAAAAAATTCTTCCCAAAAAAATTAATAAAAAACAAAGCATTTGAATACGACATAGGCACACACCGGTGTCCATAACCTTTAAAAAAAATAATTATCTTTAAAACTTTTTATTAACCTACTTCTATTATTTTTCACGTTAGGCACACAACTCATATGTTATAGGCACACAATACTCAGTAATAGGCACACAACTGTGTTCATAACCTTTTCTACGCCAGTGTTTAGTTTGTTTTTTGTTTTGTCCGTATAGAACGCAGTACTGATTTTCTAACCTTAATTATAATTCAATAGTGGTTCTATATTAATTAATCAAAAGTCTTCCATAATACTAATTAATGTAAAGTATCATTTTTTTCCTTAGTTAACTAAAAAACTAATCTAAACATTACCTAAATCTACACCATTAATTTTTAGAAATCAATGACTAGGATTGATCCTCAAAATCCTCTATAATACATTAGTCCTCACCTGAATAGACTTTTATATATATATATATATATATATATATATATATAGAGAGAGAGAGAGAGAGAGGGGCAGAGGCACCTTATGGGGTAGGGGGCCTTGGCCCCCTCCAACCCTCACCCCACCCCTACCCCTACCCCACCTTAAAATATTTTATTAAACTGTTATTCTTTTCTCATCATGCACAAAATGCATTCATGTCTCTGTTATGTATAACGTAACGTTGTAGAATTTTTCAATGTAATTACACAAATATATTCTGCAGGCTAGCATGCAGCTTCCCAGAAATGAGGAAGAGCTTCCATGTTATCGAGAACTCATCCAAGAAGAAAAAAAAAAATTGCAACTCTTTAACTTATGTTGACCTATTCAAAAATATCATTGTGATGTTCCTAGTCCTATGCAGAGAGAAAGATTTTATGTTTAAAACTTCAAAGTTCTCTTTGGTTGTTTCTGCCAATTCTCATCGATTATGAACTGTACTATATGTACAACACTATACACTATAATAAGTTTTCTATTCTAAATTAACTACTACTTGTCCTTTTATATATATATATGTGTATATATCCCCACGGGTCGGTAAAGCTAGCTAAGTTAGTTCAACCTATTAAGTCTTGTTTCAATAGCAATGTATGTATTTGAAAGTTTAATTAATTACTTTTTTAGGGGTGGTAGTGCTTAAGATTAGTAATTTAGTATAAGTTAGTTAAGATTATTATTTTTGAGAATTCATGGCCCTAGCAGATAACTACATCCATTCGATTGCATAGCATATGACATTTATCTAATTATATATGCTGAATTGTATACTAGCCCTACTAAAAACAATCTTATGATTATTTTGGTAATTCATGGCCATATATAGCAAGCAAGCCAAATTATATCATTGATCATAGTTTAATTTGCATTGTATAGACTCTGGTCCAAATTGATCTTGAGATTATGTGTAGTTAATATATTTTGTACATGCACTTAACATTTAACAAACACAAAATGTTAATTACATATACAGAATAGGTTAACTACAAACATGTAAAATAGTAACTATAGATACATAAATCTACTGCAAATACATAATTTTTTTTTTATCAAGACCTACAATGCAAGATGGACTTTGATCGTTTTAAAAAAAAAAAAAAAAAAAATGAACTTTGATCCATGTATAACAATTGAGCACGCAACTATTATGATTGAACCCGACATAACGGAATAATATATCATTAAACTTCGATACAATCAACACTGCACGGCCTGCAATTGTGGCATCTTAAATTGTAAATCTATACCCCTAAAATATAATTAATGTTCCAATTAGCATTTTATGAGTTGTCTGCTTGTTGCAAGTGGTAGATCCTTTCTTTTGAGGAATACTATATAAAACTAAACCAAGAGGAATTTCGTTCACAACTTCAAGACAACAACCTTAAGGACACAAACTATACTATGTACACTGATTCCATCGCACCTATACCAAACAGGAAAGGCTATCAAAAAACATACCACCACCTATAGATCATGAAGCAAACACTACCACCACCGCCGCAACCACAGGAACAACTGCTTCCACTACCCAGTGATGTGATAAGGACACGCCGGAAACCGTCGTCTAGGGGGCATCCGCGGTTTGTGGGCGTGCGGCAACGGCCCTCGGGAAGATGGGTGGCGGAGATTAAAGACTCCTTACAGAAAGTTAGGCTTTGGCTAGGGACCTTTGACACGGCCGAGGAAGCTGCCCGGGCTTATGACCAAGCTGCCCGAACCCTCCGCGGGGCCAACGCGAGGACCAACTTTGACCTGCCGGAGTCGGATTCCGGGGAAGGAGGGTGCAGCCTCTTGCCGGAAAACTTAGAGCCATTCTCCTTTGAAGACGCTTGCCGGAGCGAGGAGCCGGACGGTGGGCTCGTCGGCGCTCTCAAGGCTAAACTCTTTAGCAGTGAAAGCTCCCGCCTTTTCATCCAATCCAACGCTTCTAACGCTACGCCATCAACAATCGCCAAACCCCAAGACGAAAACATAAACAACAACCTCAAAAACAACGACGGCGGCGACAAAATATCATCCATGGCGGCGGCGGCGGCGCAATTCTCTTCAACCAACGGTTTAATCGATGCTACTTCTACCTCGTACCTACCCAACGTTGTCGGAGCTGAGAAACCTAAGTTCAACCTCGACCACTACACTCCACAAACCGAACAAAATACCAATATCCACCACAACTACAACATCGATCACATTAGCCTCCTCACGCCCAGCGATCATCCGATGAATACACCGACGTGGCTTAATCCTAGCCACACAATCGCGGCAACGTCGAGCATGATGATGCAATGGCCTAATAATGATCAAACCGTGGGGTGGATCGACACCCTACAAACAGCCCGGGGAGGCCACGAAATGGAGCCGTGTTCATGGCTGCCTATCTCCGGTTTGTCGTCGTCGTCCTATCCGGAGAATTCACTGGACATACTGAATACGCCGATGATCGTGTCCCAAATAGGCGGTGGAGGCGCTTTGCCGGCGGAGACACAGATTGTGCAGTGTGAGAATGAGTATTGGAATAGTTCTTCTGCGGCGGCGGCGGTTGCTGGTGCTAGTGGTGGAGCTTGGGATCCGTTCATGTTGTCATCTGTTTTGGGGTGAGGAATTGCAGGGAGAGAGAATCAAACAGCAGTTAGGCTTAAATCAGCTTCAAACATTACAATTAGAATTAATTAACAGAATTCTTTATTTGTAATACTTAACTTGATAATGAAAAATGTGATACTTTTATGAAAAAAATGTAATACTTTAAATCAAAATATGTAATATTAAGAGTTACCTTGAAAAGTTATTTATGATAAAAAATTCTAATACCTATGTAAGAAAATGTAATACTTATAAAATCTCAACCCGTTCTAACATGAGAATCCATGAGAGGGGTTTGAGAATTTGCCAAGCTTTTATTATTATTATTATTTATTTTTTTTGAGTACTCCTAATAGGTAAAGCATGAATTGTTGTATCTTTTAAA
>NC_044917.1:15025936-15031714 GCF_003576645.1 Ipomoea triloba
AAAAAAAAAAAAAAAAAAGATGAACTTTGATCCATGTATAACAATTGAGCACGCAACTATTATGATTGAACCCGACATAACGGAATAATATATCATTAAACTTCGATACAATCAACACTGCACGGCCTGCAATTGTGGCATCTTAAATTGTAAATCTATACCCCTAAAATATAATTAATGTTCCAATTAGCATTTTATGAGTTGTCTGCTTGTTGCAAGTGGTAGATCCTTTCTTTTGAGGAATACTATATAAAACTAAACCAAGAGGAATTTCGTTCACAACTTCAAGACAACAACCTTAAGGACACAAACTATACTATGTACACTGATTCCATCGCACCTATACCAAACAGGAAAGGCTATCAAAAAACATACCACCACCTATAGATCATGAAGCAAACACTACCACCACCGCCGCAACCACAGGAACAACTGCTTCCACTACCCAGTGATGTGATAAGGACACGCCGGAAACCGTCGTCTAGGGGGCATCCGCGGTTTGTGGGCGTGCGGCAACGGCCCTCGGGAAGATGGGTGGCGGAGATTAAAGACTCCTTACAGAAAGTTAGGCTTTGGCTAGGGACCTTTGACACGGCCGAGGAAGCTGCCCGGGCTTATGACCAAGCTGCCCGAACCCTCCGCGGGGCCAACGCGAGGACCAACTTTGACCTGCCGGAGTCGGATTCCGGGGAAGGAGGGTGCAGCCTCTTGCCGGAAAACTTAGAGCCATTCTCCTTTGAAGACGCTTGCCGGAGCGAGGAGCCGGACGGTGGGCTCGTCGGCGCTCTCAAGGCTAAACTCTTTAGCAGTGAAAGCTCCCGCCTTTTCATCCAATCCAACGCTTCTAACGCTACGCCATCAACAATCGCCAAACCCCAAGACGAAAACATAAACAACAACCTCAAAAACAACGACGGCGGCGACAAAATATCATCCATGGCGGCGGCGGCGGCGCAATTCTCTTCAACCAACGGTTTAATCGATGCTACTTCTACCTCGTACCTACCCAACGTTGTCGGAGCTGAGAAACCTAAGTTCAACCTCGACCACTACACTCCACAAACCGAACAAAATACCAATATCCACCACAACTACAACATCGATCACATTAGCCTCCTCACGCCCAGCGATCATCCGATGAATACACCGACGTGGCTTAATCCTAGCCACACAATCGCGGCAACGTCGAGCATGATGATGCAATGGCCTAATAATGATCAAACCGTGGGGTGGATCGACACCCTACAAACAGCCCGGGGAGGCCACGAAATGGAGCCGTGTTCATGGCTGCCTATCTCCGGTTTGTCGTCGTCGTCCTATCCGGAGAATTCACTGGACATACTGAATACGCCGATGATCGTGTCCCAAATAGGCGGTGGAGGCGCTTTGCCGGCGGAGACACAGATTGTGCAGTGTGAGAATGAGTATTGGAATAGTTCTTCTGCGGCGGCGGCGGTTGCTGGTGCTAGTGGTGGAGCTTGGGATCCGTTCATGTTGTCATCTGTTTTGGGGTGAGGAATTGCAGGGAGAGAGAATCAAACAGCAGTTAGGCTTAAATCAGCTTCAAACATTACAATTAGAATTAATTAACAGAATTCTTTATTTTTTTAAAAGATACAACAATTCATGCTTTACCTATTAGGAGTACTCAAAAAAAATAAATAATAATAATAATAAAAGCTTGGCAAATTCTCAAACCCTCTCATGGATTCTCATGTTAGAACGGGTTGAGATTTTATAAGTATTACATTTTCTTACATAGGTATTAGAATTTTTATCATAAATAACTTTTCAAGGTAACTCTTAATATTACATATTTTGATTTAAAAGTATTACATTTTTTTCATAAAAAGTATCACATTTTTCATTATCAAGTTAAGTATTACACTTTCTCTTATAACTAAAATTAAGCAATTTCTATTTAAAAAAAAAATTAAAAAATTTATCTATGATTAGTTTACATTTTTTCTAATAAGTAACTATTTAACACTAAATATTATATTTTGATTTAAAAGTAATACATTTTTCTTTAAAAATATTGCATTTTCAAATTTTGGTTAGTATTACATTTTTTTAACATAAGTATTATATTTACATCTGACTCATCCCACGAATAAAAATCCGTGAGACAATTCCACAAAAAGACTCATTCTTATTAAATCTTTCTAATATTTTATGCATATCTCTTCCTTGATTGTAGGTGTTTTAATTAGGGTATGATTGCATTTTCTCTTCTAGCTTCTATACGATTATTTGTGGTGGTTTTTGATGGAAATTTCGAGCAATGGAGTCCGCGTGTAGATATATATTTTGTGTTTTTTTTTTTTTTTGCATCGTTTGAGTATGGTGTTGCAGGGTGGCGAGCATGGTTGTGTCCTTAGTGGGGGGTTGTGGAGTGGTTGGTGGTTAGTGTGCATGTGTTTGGCTCATTGTGTGCATTGTAGTGGGGGTGGGGGGTCCACGATGGCCAAGGGAAGGCAAATGGGGTTTCGGGATGGGGGAAGATGAATAGTGTGCACTTGTTTGTATTGTTCTATATGCATTTTAGGTACATGTTTTGTTGGTAGGGAAAGGCGGACTAGGGTTCGTTCTAGGAGAAGATAGATAGTGTGCACTTGTTTGTAATGTTGTGTGAATTTTAGGTTGTTGTCTATTGACATATTTGCATGGTGGTTTATTCGGCCACGATGACCGGGGAAAGGCAGACGGGGTTTGGGGATAGGGGAAGATGGATAGTGTGCACTTGTTTATACTGTTGTGTGCATTTTACGAATATGTTTTGTTGGTATGTCATTTGATGGGTGCATGCGTTTGCGTTGTTCAATTTAAGTTAATATTTGTAGGAAAAAAGTGAATGTTACAAAAGCATCCCACCGTGGGAAAATAGACAAATAGCAATGGATTAACATATTTCAATATTTTGGGCATTTTTTAAGTGACTGTGACAATGCAACACACAAATGCACATACATGAAACAATCGAACATAAATGAAACACATGTCTAAAAGCAGATAAAATGTACGAATAAATGCACTTCATCATCCCACGTAGAATGCACACAAACGGCCACGTGAGTGCACACAACCGCAAACAGCCTATATGTGCACAACACAAATGCACAAACGAGTAATAGTGTGCATTTGTTCGAAGCATATCAAAGTGCACATGATAGGGTATAAAACTCCACACATCACGCCTGTTAACACAATGACATACAGAGCAAATCAAAGTCAATGATTGAAGGAAGTACTAAGGAAAAAAAAACTTCAAAATAAATAAATAAGATTGTCGTCTGATACAAGCATAATAATTGAAATGAGGGAATCTCATATTTTTTCATATGTAGATGGACTTTTCATTACACACAAAAGACTAATTTGACCCTAAATACGAATCTTTTCATTTTTTTGAATGCTAATTACATCGGATATATTAATGATGGCCACTAATCTTTTATTTTATACGGCTTAATCTGTTCTCATGTGGAAGGGAGTTCTCGTGGGAGCATGCCGCTATATATATATACGCGCACGCGTGTGTGTGTGGGTGGGGTGGGGGTGGGGGTGGGGTGGGGGTGGGGAGGGTGTTCACATGACAACCTATCCTTAAGTGAGGACGTAAGGACTAATCTAAACCATTAAATTAGAATGATGCATGGCTAAGATTAAAAGGAACAAATCACACGGATTAAGGAAACAAATCCCTTTAAAATATTAGAAAATATACAGTTAAGGGTAAATCAGTCTTATTAGAAGTTTTACATTCCTATACAGAATATCGTGCATTCCTATATTGAATATTGTGCATTAGTAATTCTCTAATTATGCATTCGAACACCGTCAAAAGATTCTACGATAGACATTCCATTGTTCCAATGTCCTATGATGCATCGCACTAAGTGCACTAATGCACAGCTCACCAGCCTACAATGCACAACTCACAACACTGGGTTGCACAACCAGCACACTAGAACACACACAACCGTAATACCCATACATGTGTATATACCAACATCCAAATATATGCAATATTATACTCAAAAGAACGAGCGAAAAAAAAATAAAAAGTACTTATCGCTTTGCATAGACGAACACTCGATCCATGATGAAGATATCGCGGCTCCAAATCGCAACGGGGACGATCCAAGAAAATAAGAAACCAATTTGGCCAAGGATTACCTATGTGTTCACACTTTAAAAAAAAAAAAAAAAAAAAAAAGACACTACTATCCCCACTTTAACTATATATATAGGGCCGGATTTTAGGGCGTGCAAGATGTGCAACCGCACAGGGCCCCAAAATTTTGGGGGCCCCTAGTCCAGCCCTCACCCAATAGTTAGTATATGTATTTGTGATTATATTAACTCAAAATTAGGTTTTCATGACTGATCTAAATTCTACTATATATTATTCAAAAAAAATTCTACTCCGTAATATTCACGCGAATAATTTTTCTTCAATTCGTAGTTTATTTATATTTTGATAGGGTCTCACTTATTTACCAGCACAAGGCCACGCAAATAAAAAAAAAAAGCCCTATATATATATTTATATATATATATATAGGAGGCCTCCGGTGCGGCCCTGGTCTTCTGTGCGGTCATGTGGCCTGTTCTACACCATTAGATTATTTAATCCAACGCATCAGGTTGATCCAAAATAAAAAAGAGCGCTGAACATTATTAACGCGAAGGAGGGGTATACTTGTTAATTTACTATGATTCAAATCCCCACTCAACTCACCACGACATGCTCGTTCACGATCCCAAGGCGCTCCATTAACTACGAAGCTTTCCAAGCAAGACACTCCAACAGAGGAACGAGAATGGAGTAATTCGCAATAGTCTGTGCATTATCAACATTAATCTGGTATTCTGGTTCATATTTGAGATAATATTGGTGTAATTCGCAATAGTATGTGTATTTGGTGTGTGGTGGTTAAGTGGTGTGTTTTAATCTGAGAACTGGTGCATTCTATAACGTATAATGGTGTGTTTTAATTTTGTTGGTACATTTGAATTGAGTGGTGTATTTAGGCATGGTGGGGAATGGTGTGTTTTAATTTGTTCAGTGGTGCATTTTATAACGTAGAATGATGTGTTTTAATACACATGGTGGTGAGTTTTACGAGAGTAGTTGCATTTGGTGTGTGGGGGTTAAGTGGTGTGTTTTAATCTGAGAACTGGTGCATTTTATAACGTATAATGGTGTGTTTTAATTTTGTTGGTGCATTTGAATTGAGTGTAATGGTGTGTTTTAATTTTGTTGGTGCATTTGAATTGAGTGATGTATTTCGGTATGGTGGGGAATGATGTGTTTTAATTTGTCCAGTGGTGCATTTTATAACATAGAATGGTGTGTTTTAATACACATGGTAGTGAATTTTACGAGAGTAGTTGCATTTCGTGTGTGGTGGTTAAGTGGTGTGTTTTAATATAACAACTGATGCATTTTAGTACGTTTAATTGTGTGTTTTAACAATACGTTTGTTGGTGCATTCTGTACCCTAACATTACCTTCCCCACTTACAATTACCATAAAGCCCCCACTTAAGTTACGCGAATTAAACTTCCTAAATCCTATTATATAACCTCCGCCGTCAGTTCAGCACAATCCAATGACGCACGCTAGGCCACACAATCGCACCTAATAGCAAGGTCGCATTTGATTAATATTCTATATATATATATATATATATATATATATATATATATATATATATATATATATATATATATATATATATATATATATATATATATATATATATATATATA
>NC_044917.1:15031851-15033607 GCF_003576645.1 Ipomoea triloba
TATATATATATATATATATATATATATATATATATATATATATATATATATAATTCAATGGTTGTGATTAATTCTATGCAATAGATTTAATTTTTCGCGATCATTTTGTTGTGCATTGGTACTCATTTTGTTGTGCATTCATTCTCAGTTTATTGTGCATTCGTTCTCAATTTGTTGTATATTCATAATGTAATTGTTGTGCATCCCTCCCACTTTGTTGCACAGTTGCATTCATAGCTGTTAGATCACTCCAAATGGATGATCTAGATTAGTCCACATGGTCCTCACCTAATGATAGGTCCTCACTTGATCTGGATAGATTAAGGATCAAATGAGGACTTATAGTTAGGTGAGGACCCTGTGGACTTATATGATCCTTTGATTTAAAGAATTCAATGGTTGTGATTAATTCTATGTAACAAATTTAATTTTTCGTGCTCAGTTTGTTGTGCATTGGTACTCATTTTATTGTACATTCGTTCTTAGTTTGTTGTGTGATTGTTGTGCATCCCTCCTAATTTGTTGTGTCGTTGCATTCATAGTCGTTAGATCAGTCCAAATGGATGAGCAAATCTAGATCAACGACTCAAATCAATGAAAATTTTAATTAAAAACAAAAAAACGCGCGTCCTGGAAAACAGAAGCTGAGTGTAGAAATGGCGCACCTTAAGTGTTACAAAGACGCATCTTAATTCTTAAGTATTAAAATGATGCACCTTAACTGTTAAAATGGCGCACCTTAAGTTTATAACTGACGTTAAAATGGCGTACCTCAAGTGTTAAAATGTCGCACCTTAAATTTCAACAATAACGCACCTTAAGTTCTCAATTGTAGAACTGACGCACCTTAAGTGTTAAAATGACGCACCTTAAGCTTTGAAAATGACACATCTTAAGCTTTCAACGATACGAAAAAGTACCATAATGCTACTGCATTTTTTTAAAATTAGTGTTCAATCTGGACAGTTGATTTTGGCAAGATCAATGGCTATCATTCACCTGCATGTTTCACTTGGACACCTCCTCCACATTTGATATCTCTCTCTCTCTCTCTCTCTCTCTCCCATATATATATATATATATATATATATATAGCGATGAATGTTGGTGCAGAAACTTGCTCAACGGCTCAAATCATTGAAAATTTTAAATAAAAAAAATTTTAAAAAAAAAACTTCTATAACAACTAGTACTCAAACTTGTACTCAATCTTGTACTCAATCCTGTACTCAATTCTATACTCAATCTTGTACTATTTCTAGTGTTACTTTCTTTCACACTGCACACCTTAATCATACAAATCACGCACCTTAAGAAGGAAAACCATGTACCTAAAGCTTTAGACTGATGTACTTAAGTGTTCACAACTAATGCACCTTAAACACACAAACCACACACCTTAAGAAGGCAAATCACGCACCTCAAGAAATAAAACAACGCACCTAAAACTTTAGACCGACGCACCTTAAGTTTCAACAAAATACACACCTTAAGTTATCAACTGAAAAACTGACGCACCTTAAGCGTAGAAACCACACACCTTAAGTTTGACCCATATGAAAAATGATCAAATTGCCACCACGATTTTTTTAAACGTTGTTAATCATGAACATTGATTTTGGCAAGATCAATGACTCTCCTCTCACTGCACAACCGCACTTGAGAAGATCAACCGCACGATAACTAAATTATATATATATATATATATATATATATATATATATATATATATATATATATATATATATATATATAT
>NC_044917.1:15033870-15078701 GCF_003576645.1 Ipomoea triloba
TATATATATATATATATATATATATATATATATATATATATATATATATATATATATATATATATGGGGGGTGCACTCTTGTGAGAACTGTTGCCCAGGAGAAAGCTAGGAACTAATCAAAATCGTATATCTAGAAAGATCTAACGGATCAAAAACAATTATAGGAAGAAAAAAAAACAATGTGATAGCATTTTTATATTTTATCAATTGAAATATCAATTGGTGTTTTGTGATATCTATCTCTAACTGTAATATTTTTAAGAAAAATGTAATATTTTTGTTTAAGTCAACAAGCATTATAATTTTACTGAAAAATAAACAGGTAATATTTTTTTAGTAAAAATGATATACTTGTTAATTTATATAAAATTTAAAGAAAACATTACATTTTTATTAAAATCATTACATATTTGAGATTTGTTTCATGTTAAATAATCTCATACAAGATTTTGTGTAGAAATATATAACTCTCTCATTCAGATACATAAAAGAAATACTCTTTCTGTCCCTTTTTTTTTTTGTCAGTGACCTAATTGCATAAAAGCAAGAAGTTCAGTAGTCTATTTGACACTTTTTTCTAAAATCTATATATTTCGAAACTACATTAAAAGTACTATTAAACACAAAAAATTAAATTTAAAATAATTAAAAATTACTAAAAAATAAATAATGAAAAAAGGAGTTATTTGACAAATAAATAATAAACATAACAAGTAAAATGAGACAAACAGAGAGTTGATAGCGTGATAAAGAACTACTGGCAAAGCTCCACTCAATTGACAAATATGGACAAGTCCATCCCACTCGATTATATGTAAAATAAAGACCTAACCAGGGTTAAACATGTATTTCTTGTTATTTTTAAAAGGAAAAATCTCCTTTGAAATTCTCATCCATGAGATCAATCAGATTTTCCATAAGTATATAATTTTTTCATAAGTATTACAATTTTCTCTTTAACCGCTAATATTATATTTTGATTTAAAAATATTACATTTTAAATAAAAAATATCATATTTTTTCTCATAAGTACTACACTTTCTTTCATAAGTAACAAATATTTTTCTCACAAGTAATTGTTCAACCCAGATATATTACATTTTGATTTAAAAGTTTCTCTTATAAATAATGGACAATTTATTCATGATTAGTATTGCATTTTTCAACATAAATATTACGTTTTCATCTTGACCTGACCAATTTCACAAATAAAGATTCGTAAGGCTGTCTCACTAGAGACTCACTATTTTTAAAATACGGCATTTTTAAGTATAACATTTTACTAATTTTATATATGAGTTAAATCCAGTTTTGGTCCTATATTTATAGGTAACAATCCACTTTTAGCCCTTTTTATTAGAACATCTACATTTGGTCCTACTATTATTATGGCATGACTATTTTTAGTTCTTTATCAACAAAACAATTTTAATGTCGTTAAATACAAAACTATTTCGGTCTTCAATTATGAATTTTGTCAAAAAAATAAATAGAAAAATATAACGGGGTCAACTCACTTTGTATAAAAATGGTAGAAATGTCTTTGTATTTAACGATATTTCAACGATTTTGTTGGCGGATGACCAAAAATGGTCATGCCACAATAATACTAGGACCAAATATAGATGTTCTAATAAAAAAAGAATTAAAAATGGACTGCCACCTATAAATCTAGGACCAAAAATAGAATTAACTCTTTTATATATTCATTTGCTAGTTATAATTTAGCCAATTCAAAGTAATCCATATCATAAAATACAAAATATATTATTTAAAAAAAAAACAAAACAAAACAAATTTAACAAGTAGTCTTTGTCCTTTTGCAATTCATTTCTCTAATTTGTGTTCATATACAAATTATGTTTCTAATTTAGCACCGCGCAGTCGCGCACCTTGACATGACTTGATTGCTCTTTTATGGAGTCATATTCAAGTGATGTCATTAAAGAATTAAAGAATAGCTACAAAAAAATTTCAATTAAAAATTAAAATGGCAATTTGGTGACGTAGTTTAGTTACTACTTGCCAATGCCTACAATTGTCTCGTATTGTACTAGCCAAGGATCGATCATGATTCATCAATACTTAGGATTTTAATTAGTAATAAAATACGGAATCAGTTTTATAATTATTAAAAATACTTAAGAGCAGAATTCATTTTATAATTAGAGTTAATTCCATTTTTGGTCCTAGATTTATAGGTGACAATCCACTTTTAGTCCTTTTTTATTAAAATATCCACATTTAGTCCTAGTATTATTGTGGCATGACCATTTTGGTCCTTTGTCAACAAAATTGTTAAATATTGTTAAATACAAAGGCATTTCGAACTTTAATTATAAATTTTTTCAAAAAAATAAACATAAAAATATAGCAGGGTCAACCCACTTTGTATAAAAATGATCAAAATGCCCTTGTATTTAACGATATTTTAACAATTTTGTTCACAAAGGACCAAAAAATGGTCATGCCACAATAATACTAGGACAGAATGTGAATGTTATGATAAAAAAGGACTAAAAGTGGATTGTCACCTATAAATCTAGGACCAAAAAATGGAATTAACTCTTATAATTATTACAAATTTAAAAGTTTAGTAATCGTAAGAACTTGTCAAATTTTACTGTGAACAAGGGTCCACACAGTTGTGTGAACCATGGTCCAAAACAGTGTCGTTTCTTTTCATTAAAAGAAACGGCACATGTTCCGTGTAATTAGTTCTGTTTGTATAACATATTCAGTTGCATTTTGTATACATTGTAGTTTCATTTCAGCACAACTAAAGTTTAATTTTGTTTCAACTACACTTTTATTTGACACTATACATACAATAGTCTTCTTACAGTGAGACTTGTTATTGAATTTCATTTTATACACATTGTAGTCTTATTATAACACAACTAAATTATAATTCTAATTCAACTGCGGTTTCATTGGACAATAAACACTCAAATATGTAAAAACTATCATTCGATATCATTTTATATACACTGTAGTTTCATTACAACAAAACTAAAGTATCATTTTGATATAACTACAATTTCATTTGACAATATACACTCAATATGTGAGACATATTATTCAGTTTCTTTTTATACATATTGTAGTTTCATTTCAGCAAAACTAGAGTATCATTTTAATTCAACTATAGTTTTATTTGGCAATATACATTCAATATGTGAGACATATTATTCAATTTCATTTTATACATACTGCGGTTTCATTTCAACACAACTAAAATCATGGTTGCAGTTGGCGCTAGGCGCTAGTCGGGCGGTAGACTAGCGCCTAGCGCCTAAGTGGTCTAGGAGGCGACCTATAAAAAAAAATAATAATATATATGTGTGGGTGTATGTCATATATTATATTATGTATATTATATATATATATCTCTTACTTCTCTTATTTATATAAATAAATAAATTTAAATATATATAAATATAATAAAAAAATTAACAAGGTCAATTCGCACGAGTTAACTCGGCTAGCTCTACTGAGTTGGGCGAGTTAACTCGGCCGCATAGGCCGCCAACTCGGCCCAGTCGGCCAAGTTAGGTGCTAGGCGGGCGGACGCCTAGGGAGCAATTCGTCTCGGTCTAGGGGTGCCTAGCGCCTAGGCGGTGCCTAGGCGGCCTAATCAGAGGATTTTTGCAACAGTGACTAAAATATCATTTCAATTCAATTACAGCTTCATTTGATAATATAAACACAATATGCGAGACAAGTTATTCAGTTTCATTTTAGATACATTGTAGTTTCATTTTATTATGAACATACCAAAAGTACTGGATTTATTAAAATTTAACAACTACCGTTCTTTAAAGTGTAAAAAAACGGTGTCATTTTCAGACCATGATCCACCGTATAACAACCGTAAGATCCTAACCTTTGATTTTTTCAAAATGGACAGTGTAGATGTGTCCACACTTTTTAATTTTTACAGGGGAGGGGTGTTCGCACTTGAGCCCTCCCCATATATATATAGTTCTAATCATATGAAAATCAATCCTTAGGTGAAAACGTGTAGATAAATCTAAACTATTAATCTGCAAGATTTAGTGGATAGGAAATGAAGTAAAAAATAAGTAGAGTTATTTTCTTAAATATTACTCACTCTATCCCATTTTACCTGTCATGTTTTTTTGTGTTTAATATTACTTTTAATGCAGTTTCTAAATATATAAATTTTATATACTAATACTAAATTTAATATTATGAAAAATTGAATTAAAAATAACTTTAGTCAAGCGTCGTTAACCGAATCAGACAAACAAAATGGGACGGAGGTAGTATAAATTTTTACAATGAGCTAGGTCTTTTTATAAATATTAAAAAATTCGTTTATTTTAAACCGTTAAATCTACTAGATCAGTGGTTTGAATTTGTCCACAGGTTCTCACCTAAGACATAGTTCTCACCAGATTAGGAACCATATATATATATATATATATATATAGACACACACCTCGTACCCGTTGTCCATTGATATACAAGAAATGGTACCTCCAAACACAAAATTATAGTATGGACCATACATTTTGCAAGAAGAACCTTAATATAAATTTACTTCTAGTATAATGTAATCACAAGTTTATTTAAACAAATTTTATAGATTAATTCACTTTGTATTATGATTTATTAAAAAGAACATGTAAAAATGCAACGATTTAAAAATGAATATCCAATATACTAGAAAAGAACATGTCCATCTTGCAAAATGGATTTGAAGTCCATAATATAAAAATTGCTTCCAACTCAAGGAGAAAACCAAAAGCATGTTAGAACTATTGGCTAAATCGCCCACTCAAATTTCAAATATGGACATGTTCACCCCATTCAAACTTAAAACCATGAATACGATGAATCAAAATACACTTCTTAAGCTAAACTACATAAGCACAAGGTCCACAACAAAAAGAACAGCCACAAGAGAATTTCCAAACAGATCAAACAAAAAAAGAATCATTCTTCTAATGTATAAAATAGTTAGTGTCGTAAAATTAACTAGAGCTAGAAAGGGAATACTGCTTCCCTTGTCTGTTAACCTTCTTCCCAGTCAATGTCATCATCATCCTCGTCTTCTGTAGCCTCTGCTTGGACATTCAAGTCACCAACCTTGAAGTTTCCAGTAGTATTACTGCCGCTACCTGGTATTATGCCGAAAAGAACACAAAATTCTATTTGTTATTTTATGGAAGAGAAAATTAAGCGATGAAAATACACATCAAATTATTGCTAGCTGATTCCAGGCCATAATCAATGCTAGTGCCTATCCATTTCCATTACTTTTTTCCGTTAAGGATTTTTAGGCACCAAAAACATAGAAGAATCCTATTCCAATGCAGTTGGGCAGGAAAAGCGTTAAAGAGTCCCGCATTTATAACATAAGAGAGAACATATGGATTTATAAGGCTATGGGTTAGACTAGCTAATTGATTGAATTCAATCTTTTAGTGTGGTTTGGCCGATGTGCATTATAGCCCAATTGAGTGACCTTTCGGTCCACGTTGTGTTCACACGGTTGTTGTCCAACACAAATTCAAGTGGTCAACCATAAGGGAGAATATATGGGTTATAAGGCTATGGGTTAGACTAGCTAATTGGTTGAATTCAATCTTTTAGTGTGGTTTGGCCGATGTGCATTATAGCGCAATTGAGTGACCTTGGCCTAATCTTAGATTATAACAAAAAGAAAAGAAAAGAAATCATGAAGAAACGATTGTAGAGAAATGCTTGAACAATTACCCGCAGGGATTGCATCCTCCCATTCAACATCATCCCCTTCATCATCGTCTTCACGTTTGAACTTCATTCCAACTTGGCGCTCAGTAGACATGCTGGGTGCATCATCTGTACTCTGCTCCTCCTTTACCACCTTCTTTGCAGCTGCTTCTTGCTGATGATATTGCTGTTGCAGTAAAGCAGCATAATATGCCTTAACATATTCGTCCTGCAAAAGCATCAGCTAATATGTAAGTATAATGCAACGGCTTCTTCTACAAATAAACTGAGCAGGAGTTATAAATGCAGAGAAATTTTGTATGCTTGAAAAGTTGAAATAACCTGAATATTCTTCACATCATCTTTACTAGCCTCGGACTTCTTGTCATCAGATAAACCCATAGGAGCTGAAGTACCATCCATCTTCTCTTGCTTGATAGCCTCCCCACGCTGCTCCTTTGTGAGGTTCATTCCTTGCTTTATCATCCATGGAGGCAAAACTTTCATGGGTGAAGATGAACCCTCAGATTTAATATTGTCTCCTTTTTCATCTTGACCAGAGAAAGCAACTTCAACCTGCCAGTAAACAATCAAAAACTCATGTAAAATACAAAGATTGAAATAATTTTAGTGCCAGCAATTGGGGAAAAAAAATCAAGAATAAGACTACTATACACCCTCTCAATGAAATTCCCAGAGGAAATCCACCATTGACATACTTAAGCATATGTCTTTACTTTTATAAAACAATATATTTGCTCAAAAAAGGAAAGAGTAATTCATCCATTTGAAGACATAAATCACCACAACTTTAGAGATAGAGGAAAGAAAGTTTTTTCAGAGAAAAACATGAAGCCACTTTCTAAAGGTCTCTACGACTCTACCTAAGAAATGCCATTTCATCAGATGTTGAAGGACTTAAGAATAAAGAAACAGCTCTTCGTGATGCTGGAATACATATGACAGTCTTAGGACATACATAATTACATTTAGAAACCACTCTGTTATGTTCTTGTTTGGCCCACACCTAATTGGAGCTTATCTATCCAACAAAGTAAGTCAAACCAGCTTTATAAAGCCAATTAAGAGGCAAACAGCTCTTTTTCAAGAATCTCCATCTGGGCCAAACCAGAACTATGCATGCACATAAATATATAAGAGTTAAAGGGGCAACCTTTGTCTCTCCAACGAAAGGCATAGGTGTTCCTCCCTGTGAAGATTTTGAAGGATCATTGCCATTAAGATCGCCAGCCCCACGGGCCACAGAACCTGCTTGGAGTTCCCAAGCTTGAAGACTTCCAAATTCTGGAACAGGTAAATCTTTTACTCTGGCAAGTTGATCCATCAGCGGTTTTAGTTGTTCCTGAAAAAAGAAACACAAATAATAAGCAGATTACACTTGTGGGATGGTGGTGTGTGGGGGGCAATGGAGATGGATAAACAAATACAGAACTCCAAAACATAAAACAAGAACCAGAACCTACAGCATCCTAGCTCCAACTCTTTTTGCACATATAAAACAATCACATTCTATACAATCAGGAGTTGCAAGAAAATAGTAATTGGAAACTTTAAAAATGTAGATAAAGACTTAAAACTAACTGTATAAATAGGCCCACCACCTAGAAAAAAAAACTGCCCACAAATAATGTAAGCAGTGAGCCTTACTCCTATCCAAGTTGTCAACTACAACTCAACCAAACCTTAATTAGTTAATCCTACTCGGTTCTAATAAGTGCTGTATTCATAGTAAGCTCTTCAACTAGTATACCTTTCTTAGCAACAACTATCAAATTAAGTTTTGGACTATCTCGTCCATCATGTATTTTCCCAGGAATAGCACTTCTCCAATTCATCAAGGTGGCATTAGTTCCATGTATAATTTATTAAACTCATATCAAACCGCAGTACAAAGGGAAGATTGTATGGTTTAATTAAAATACTGGATAAGCAATAGAACCTTTAAAATCAAGGAAAACTCATAGTTCTCTGCTAAAACTGTAAAGAAATGAATGGAACAAAAGGGGAATAGGTAAAAAAAATTCTAACTCCCTAAACATACCAATAATATTGAAGTTGCAAACACAAAGCAAACAACTCAAGCTTCAACAGTAAAGAGAACGAGCCCATTTTTTAGTTCATAAAAGAAAACAAGCTCATTGATAACTTCCAACTCCATCCAACAGCCGCGTTGTTAGTAATTTTCTTCATAGATTAGAGACCCAATTTGTTAACAAAATGAGCCGAGAGAAAATTCAAAGAAAGATGGCAAATGTGTTTTATTTATTTTTAATGGTGGGGTGTTGGGAAAATGTTCTAGACTATTTCCACTTAGAATTCAGAAAGTCAATTGCTTTTTAGAGTTAATTCAACATTTGGTCCCACAAGTACAATGATAATTCCATTTTGGTTACTACAATTAAATTTTCCATTAGATTTGGACAGAAAATTCATATCGAACAAATCTAAGGGTATTTTGTAATTTTATTCCCAAATCTGAACTGTTATTTTCCATTGTGCTTAAAATTCCACCCCTGCCGGAAAAAAAAATCAAAAAATAAAAAATAAAAACAAGCAAACAAACTAAACACAAAAACCCCTGTGAACTCTAATGAAATCATGCTACTAAGTAATAATTACATCTAATAGTCTAAAATTCTCAAAAAAAATATGGATCTACAGACTTGTATTTGGTGCACAACCAGTAGCATGATTTTTAGAAGAGTTCAAGGCATTTTAGTAGTCGGGATAGAGCTTTCTAAATGGTGTAAGTCAATAGCAATAGAAATTTGAGAGGTGGAAATCAAAATGACAAAAATACCCTCCAAAGTTTGTCATATAGAAATTTTATTTTCCAATCTAATGGAAAATCTAACAGCTGTGTTGAATATACTGGGAAAGATTTTGATTAAGTCATAGATTGAACACTTATTGAAAATTAGATAGGACTACACAACATATACACTCATAGGCTACCCTAGAGTATATCACCCACATAGGTTATACCACCTATTAACACACTTAGAAAATATCAAAGGACACAGATTAAACATATACAGAATACTAAGAGACAAGCAACAAACTCAACAAGCTAAACCAAAAGTGTCCAAACCATTGACTAATTTTGTCCAATTTTTTAAAGTTGAACACTAAATTTGGAATCACAAATATACTTAAGGAGGATTTCAGGGTGTAGGTTGTCAAATACATCCTTTCCCAAGCATTAGGTTTAAGTTTGAATCCAAACTCCACAATCACAAACAAATGTACGTTTGCATGCACTTCATTATGATGTTTCTTAGCTTGGGGCCTTGGACCCTTTACTATCTAACATAGTTTCAGTATCCAAATTCTAATTTTTTATACTCACATCAACAGACTACCATCATCAGAGAGAAAACACAAGCAACAGAATGGTTTCCGTCAATTCGTGTACTCACTTTGTCCATCATGTTGAACTTTTGTTTAGTCAATGTCTTATGGCAATTACTTGGGCGGGGCACAGAAATATTTCCTAATGTTAAGATTTCCCCTTGATTGTTAATTGTTAATTGTTAATGCTACAATTTTCTAGTAATTAGCAAATTGTTATTATGTAAAGGCCTAATAAAAACTCTAGATTTTCATTGTTACACTACAATTTTATCTTCTTCACAATAAAACCCCTATGATTGTGTCATCTCTCTCTTCAAGTTTCACAGCAAAGCAATCACAAATCGAGGTGGTAAACATCCTTCAGAAAGGGTTACATTTAAATTTAGAAAAAAAAAAAGTGTACTTTAAGAACTGTTAATTCTTTGACAGGATAATTTTTTACAATGATGTGTACCTCCAATATATTGCATTCAAGTGATACCACGAGAAACCAAGCACCCAGATCAGGGATTGGTACAAATAAAACTGAGCATTCAATTATGAAGAGGGGATACTCTTTTTTAAAGTGCATATATGTTTGCAGAAACTTGGCAATATATATATATGCGAAGCTATGACCAGCAAAAGGATCTTAGAACATCTTAATGATTTTGTGAGACTTCATACAACACCACCCAAAAATAGAAGCATTTCTGAAATGTGAGAGCAGAACACTGAACACTAATCAACTTTGGAATTTTAGCAGCTACACATAGTATAGGAATAAAACAAACCTCCATCCTGCGGAGCATTTTTTCTAATGTTTCACGACGATGTCTCCTTGCATTATCATCTCCATCTGCCAACCCTTGAGATGCTATCTTGTCACTCTCTGCTACCAACTCCCCATTACAACTTTCACAATGAAAATAATCATCATCTGGAGAAATCAACCGTATAGCATCCAAAGCAGTATATCTGGATATAAAGGATAAAAAAGTTTCAAAATTTAAATAACACTGAAGATAAAAACAAAAGGGCAGCACAGCAAAATGTGAAACCTTTTCCCGCAGTTCGGACATATATACTCCTGAACTGTGTTCTTGCTATCAAGTTCATCCCTAAGCTTTTTCTTCATGCGGTGTAATCTGTACCTCACAACATCAAATATCTGCAAGGAGTGCATTTCCATTTAATCATTCACTTTGATTAATGCCCCAAATGTACTAACAAGAAATACTACATATCAAGGATATATGAAGATGTATTAAAGATAGAATGAAGGCAAAAAGGAAAGAATCTGCCTTCTTCATCATCATGTGATTAATAGGAATATTAAAACATTATAAATGCATAATGCACAGAGACTGCATTTACTTCACAAAATGCAAATTCAAAAGGCAGACTGCATATCCTACCATGGAGAGTACAAAATATTAAGGTGAAAATGCATTTGAAGGTTTATTTAATATTGGATGAAGATAATTAATCCGTTAGGGAGCAATTAGCAGTAGGAACCTGTGCATAGTCTAGACAGCAGTAAGAATGGGTGTGCATCTTGACTTTTTCCTCTCCTTCTTTGCCAGTGTGCCCATCAATAGCAGCAGCAACAGCAGCATTATATACTTTTGCACCTTTTGCTGACTGTAAAATAGGTTAAATAGCACAAATAAACAAATAAGTAAAGCACATTATTTAATAGAGCACAGCATTTGGTTTTCAATAGGCATAGATTCATTACAAAGTTCAAGCCACTTGAATACTCAATCCACTTTCTTTCCCTTTTGGATGAGTAGAATTCACCCATATACATTATCCGAAACCCATTACTTGTGTACTAATAATATGAAGTAGCTCCATGGATGAGCTTCAAGAGCAAGAAAGAACAACAGACAGCCATATAGCTCTCAGAACATGTACTCTACATATTCTTTTACTACTAATAGAAAGAACAAGTTTGTTAAATAACTTGGCCACAGGATGCGGTTTCAGGAACACCCACCCCACCTCCCAAAAGCCAAAAACTTCACCAATCTTTCAAAAAGAGAAGGTCCATATAGTTAATAATGAAAAGACATTATTTTTCTTTCTTGTGTGCATTCTAAGAAAATAATTTAAGCTCACCAAGCAACAAGCAACATAGGCATGTGCATGAAAAAGTACAAGTATGTGTTTCTTTAGTTCAAAGGGTTTGGAACAGCTCAAGAATCCCAAAACAGGATGTTGTGAAGGAAGGATACACGACCACTTAGCAACTACCCAAGCCAAACCTTCTATTTTGTATTCTTTTTAGTCCAACACTAGAAAACTCATATCTCATGCTGAGAAGGAAACATGTATAAGAATCAATTTTTAAACAGTATACTTCATTAAGGTGGAACATGGAACAAAGAATAGTAAATGTTGCCCTATAATCCCCTATATAACTCCAGGAAGATTATTTTAAAAAGAAAATGTTCAGGAAATAGCAGGTTTCTTTCATCTGAAATATTAAAAGCAAAATAACAATCTGATTGATCACATTATACAATGGCTTGTCAACCAACATGATGGAATGGAAAAACCAACCTCTTTCCTATGATCCCGCGTGATAAGTTTTTCTTCTTCAAAAAACCGTAGTGTTCTTCTAAGTTGTTTTGTATGCAGCTTCAACTCCTTTGCCAACTCTTCTTCCCTCACCCATGCGCGCCTAAAAAATGATTAGACATACAATTATACAAATAGTGAAATTTGTACAAAAAGAACACAACTGATGGGCACACACTTCCTCTATCCTTAAAGTTCATCAAGAAAAAATTAATTCTTCTATAGTTATATTTTAGAAACTGTAATACCATAGCTGAGCTTTTTAACTCCAGCAATCATCATATTGTAAACAGGGAAAATTACTACTCTAGCGATCTTCATATTCTGATTAAATTATTTATGTAGACAATACCCACTACAAGTTCTGATTTGTATTAATCTTGGGAGAAAAAAGGTAGTCCTACTCTGGCTGCTCATAAATGTCTTCGAACAAATAGATTATCAGTGAAAATCTAATGAAAGGAAACAACACCAAACTTGGAAGAGCATAAATGCCAAGATAGAATAAACACAAACAATGGTGAGGGAGCAAACAGCAAACTCTAGCTATTTTCAACAGCATAACTGCTTCTGCACAACTAAACTTACAGATGCACTGAATCATATCTCTAATGTTTTTCCTTACACCGAAACCAAGTAACTAGAAATCCATACACATAGTATTTCAGAAATCCCTTTATCATCTACTAATACAATAGCCAATAACTTCTACATATATAAAATGCATACAGTAACATCACACACACACGTAAGCTGTAAATTCCGAACCTGGTGAGGGCATCTAGAATCACAACAGCAATTCCTCGATTATCGCTTCTCCCAGACTTGGGCTGATCACCTTTCGTCGCAAAATCGTCATAGAATGCTCTCGCCGTAAGTTTAACCAATCTATCAAAAATAAATAAATAAATAAAATCAGAACTAGCTGAAAAAACGCAAACTTTAGCGTCAATATAGAAGCAACCGAACACCGAATTCCTATTTCCATTAAAATTTCTATAATTTTGGTTAATTAAGAACCTTCGATTGAAATTCCCAATTTCTTTAAAAATGAAATGAATATTTTACCGGTTAAACGGCTCGATGCTCACGGCGGGGGGCGGGGGGCTCATGTTTACTGAGTTATCTGAGAAAAATCATGCAGGATATAAGTAGATTCAGCGCCCGACTGCAGATATTGAGATTTACTGCGGGGATACTTCTCTACGATTCGGCTGGCGGGGGATATCAGCGAGACGCGGAAGATGGGGCGACTACTAGCCGGAGGGATGCTTTAGAAGATTTTGGGGATTTTTTAATGCGGCTAATAAGTACTCAAAAATTATTTATAGAAACACTTTATAACTCTAGTATTTCTAATCTATTTCTATTCTATATATATATATATATATATATATAGGAATAAGAAGAAGGTTGAAATTACACACCAAACTATATGCAAAACTGTAAAAGGGTAATCGGATCATCCAATTTAAAAAATGTAATTGGGTTTTTGAATTATCTAAAATCATGTATCTCAAAAAAAAATTATATAAAATTATGTAGTTCAATTAAATGTGACATGCTCCTCAAATCATCACTAATGTGGCAATCATTATATTAAAAAATTAACTTATTTTAATAATTTTAAATAAAATAAAATTTTAAAAATCACCCCCTCCCCGTCTTCGTCTCTCGGCCGGAGAGGAAGAAAACGTTTCGTCTCTAGCTTGGAGATGAAGAAACTCTTCATCTCCGACCAGAAGACAAAGACAGGGAGGGGTGAGTTTTTTTAATTTTATTTTATTTAAAATTATTTTTTAAAAATTTATATTAATAGGATGATCGTCACATTAACGATAACTTGAGAAACATGTCAAATTTAGCCTAATTGCATAATTTTATACAATTCAGTGAACTAATTACACTTTTTGAATTGGATGGCCCAATTATACTTTTGCATGTAGTTCAATGCAACAATTTTGTTTGTTTTTTCCCCAAATGCAGGACCCACCAAACAAAGTGAAGATGTACAGAGTTGTGTCATGAATATTGCAATACCCCCAAATTCTACAGTACAGTAATGTTGCATCAATCATTAGTGCCAAAATGGTTGATGCACTATTATTGTATAGCATTTGTGCATTGTGTTTGTTTATTTTTAAAATATCTAGTAGTCTGTGCGTTTAAGATTCTGCGTATGTATATGCAGTAAATAATGCCTGCGAGATATGTATCATGTGTGCGTATTGACTGTAGTGGTTTTTCTCGATTGAGTCCTAAACGTCTTTTTATTCTTAATTGGGTCTTGAATTTCGATGATTTTACTTAATAGAGTCATATGTTAAGATAGTTTGGTAATTTTCACTCTATTAATATCTAATTTAGTCCTCAATTATAGTGTTTTTATCTAATTTACTCATCGACTATAGTTATTTTACCCAATTTAGTCATTGACTATAATGATTTTTATCAATTTGGTCTTTGATTTTAATGGTTGAAGACTAATTAAGAACAAAAATGCATTTAGGACTAAATCGAGAAAACTCACTATAGTCGATGAATAAATTGGACAATTAACTCATAAAAATAAATGTCTTTTCTTGTCCATCCTATGAAAAGATTCCTATTTTAAAATTTAAAATTGCTCTTCTTTTGAAAGATTAAAGACTAAAGTGCTTTCTCACACCATTAATTATATTGGATTGTTCATGCCACACCATAGTCTTTCATAAGAGTTAATACCTCCAATGGTTCTACGAGTATTAGCGATTTACCATATGTGGTCCATCGACTTTTAAATGACCCCCAATGGTCTTCCAAGTTTTTAAAAATAACTATCCTTGGTCCTTTTAGGACATCTTGTGGTCATTTTAAATCCCGGGTTATTTTAAGAATTTGGACCACGGGTGATTATTTTTTAAAACTTGGAGAACTATTGCAGGTCATTTAAAAGTCGATGGACCACAGTTGGTAAATCGCTAATACTCGGAGGATTATTAGAGGTATTAGCTCTATTTTATAACATATATTTTGAACCACTTATCATTAATTTTTTCGGTAATAATATGCTAACATGAATTTTTTTTTCGTAAATTATTGATGCTCATCATCTAGTCCTTTGATTCCTCTTCTTCCATGACTACCTTCAATACCATGAATCATACATACCCTTATAAGCACAAATTAAACAAATAGACTGGTTCTTGATATTTTGCACCAGTAATAATAGATCCAACTAATCACAAATTATAGAAATAATCAACTTTCACCAACAACAAAACATGCATTTGCAAAAGTAGAACAAAAAACAATTAAACGAATTGAATGTTGCAGCCCAGTTATTTAATATACATGAAATGTGTAAGGATGTACAATTGAAGATGAGATTTTTTATAGGAAGCAGAAATTTGGAAAACCTTTTATTTTTTCCATTTCAATTGATTGGCACCATTGCAATACAACAAAATCAAAGAATGAGGGATCAAGAAAAATAAAAGACCTTTGAAGCAAATTTTGCTATGTGTTAGACAATCCCTGAGATTAGCAAGCTAAACATCAATAGAATCTCTGGGAGTCTCGAAAGAGGACAAAGAGAACTGCTTGGATACCACGCTAACATCGAAGTAAATCAACCTCGAATTGGGCACATCGGCATGGATTTCCTTAACCGGGAACCACAAGAACAAATCCTACACCGAAATCCTGGACAGCCCGTCGAGGGCAACCACCCTTCAACGTCGAGTTCTAGTAGTTCTTAATCATGTTATTTGTCCAGACGTTAAGCAGCGGGGTGATGGTGCCTACTTGCTCCCGAACTTGGCTTGCGCCCGTATGATGGTCTCATCCTCCTCTGCCGTAAACGCCCGGTGCTCTACTGACGGCGAAAGCCGGTTGCACCACCATAGCTGACACGACTTCATCGACCTCCCCACAATCAATTTGCTGATCAGAGACCAATTTCGCATGCCGTGCTTCTCCAACAACCTCTACAACAATTCATTTTCTTCAGCTTGTTGACCGAGTAAGCTTATTTGACTGAGACTCACATAAAAAGAAGGTCCACATTAGCACATTACGAGCACCATGTCATCAAGAAACCTGAAAACTTGTAAAACATGTTAGACTAAACAAAATAAGGATAAGTGGCTCAGAATATATGTTATGAAATACTATGGTATGACATGAACAATCCAATATAGTTCATGGTGCACTTTAGCCAAAATTGAATAATAATATATATTGTATAGGATAATTTAATTTATGTAATGATTCATGCCCAAAATACATGAAAATAGTTGAAATTATTGTAATAATTTATTATATGTTATAAATATTTCATTTATTATGGACATTATTATTATTAGTTTTATAACATCTATAATGGTTATGCTATTTATTCGATCCTTAATGATTGTACTTGTATATATATTCATATATTAAAATAAGAAAGGTGGCTTACCATGGGCATATTGTGTTCTTCATCGTTTCTATACTATTTTTGTCTACATTCCTACTGATCCATATGTTTGAGCAAATAGGATAATTACAACACGTTATTAACACGCTCCCAATACTCTTCTCTGATGAACGGTATTTTTCTTCATAGTTGCGAAAAACTGCATATACTTGTATATTTGTATTTTGTTGGATCTGCTTCGAAATTTTGCTTTTTTTTTTTTTAATGAAAATGTGCTTTTGGATCTGGATTTTGATATGTTAAATGAATCTATTTTTTTTGTCAACAATGTGACTTGAGTTGCTAACAAACTACATATACGTATCACCATCACCATATCTCTGTGCATATCTTCTACGGAATATATCTTGACATACGCATATAAATTTACTGTTTTGGCAACTGGTTGATATCTACTTCTCCTTCTTCTTCTTCTTATTCGTCGTCAGAATTTCGACGGTGAGCAAATCCATCAATTGCTATTTCTTTTGCATTGGTTTAATATATTTTTTAAGGATTTTTACCCAAGAAAAATGTGCTTCAAATACATCTAACCTGATCTATATTCTTTGAGCTTCTTGGGTTTTCGATTGAAATTCATAGGTTTCTCATTTGTTGTTCTTGTTTCTAGGAAATGGGTGTCAATATTCGTTGAATTTGAACATTATCATCTTTAGCACATTAAAGACATGATTTATTTATAAAAAAAACGTATTATTAAAGAATAATTGTTCTCAGGATTTTTTTTAAATTGAAATGTTGGTTATATTATTGGTTGATACCTAGAAACTGGAGTTTTCGTTAGAAATGAATTGATTGGATTGTGTTCTATATTGAATTAATGCGTGTATAGGTATTCATGTTTTCCTGTATTGAATTACTATGAAACCCATCTTTTATTATACTATAAAAAAAGGGAAAAATACAATTTCTGAGTCCCTAACCCAAAAATGTATGTCGGCTTCGTGCTGAAAGTTTTTTTTTTCCGTGCAACGTATATATTGGACCAAATAAGCATATATTATTTAATAAGCATGTTTCCGATTAGTGATCCACGTTATTGGCCGAGTCATCATCGCCACAATCGGAAAGTCACGAATTAGGCCGTTGTTTTAGCGGAAAGGAGACGATACAGTCTATTCCAAGCTAGCCATGCAATATTGCTTATCTACTAACCTTTTCGTTTTGAGTTATTTGGTTTTGTTCCACCAACATTCGGGATATTTGGTGCTCTAGGCCATGCTAGATTTCATAATCGCCCAACCTTCATCTTAGGTTTGGTAGATGCATGCGGTGCCTGATGTGATAGAATGCAAAGAGGTGTAGTTTATTCAACATGTATACAAGGCTTTAAATAGATTACAGAGCCTTAAAATAAGGTGTTGTTATACCTGACCATAAGACTAGGCAAAGGAGAAAATATTAAGGAAGAATATTAGCCAGAAAGATATAATAAAGAGCCTAACACTATGTCTTCACATGATGAACCTTTTTCTCAGTAAAGTTATTGCGAATGCTTTCCACTGCTGCGGGAGCCCTGGGGGCACATGTTGACGTCATTCTTAAGGTAAGCGAAAAGAATTAAAATTGTGCCTTCTTCAATGAGTAACAATTTATACACAATCTACAACCGTATTATTATTATGATAATTCATGGGGATTGATAATCATTGCCTAATTTGTTCAAAGATAATACTTCAGAATGACATGAATTTCCATGCATAATGTCCGTCCATATTAATTATGATTAAGAATGGCGGCATGTTAACAATTTCCATATGTGATTTCTGTTTATATTTATTCCGATTAAGAATGATAATTGGTATTCTATCCCAAGTCCATATATATATATATATATATTTACTTACACCATATTTATATTATTATAGTTTGTATATACCTTAATGATATTAGTAGATTGACTGTTTTGGATATAATGATATTTTTTTTTAAAAAAAATATGACATCATTAAGAGATATATTACCATCAAATCTGACTAATTATGATAGTGATAATAACGGCCTATCGATATTTGTAGTTATTTTCGGATAATTATTATGATAATTTTGGTATTTTATAATTTATGGTGATAATGTTATATCTAAATCATTTTTTATATATATGCATGCATTTTGTAAGGACTAGTCATATTACAAAATATTGGTGGTTATTTTGTTCATATCTCTAGGTCATGCGATTTGAGCAATTGGTTTTAGTCTCCTACTTATTGTACTATACTATATATTAATTATGGCCATGTAAACCACTTTACTACAATTGGCTTCTTTCCAAGAGGTAAATATGTTAACTCCCATGTACCATTTTTTCAATGGCACGAATCTGCTCATCCATCGCCTTAAGCCAATGAGTTTCTATAGCAGCCTCCTCAAAGGATCAAGGGTCGCAGTCTGCAAAAAGAGCAAACTGAACAATCTCTTCATCAGACATGTTATTATCATGCCCCAAAATGTAATCTTGCAAGTGAGCTGGTAATTGGCGCTCGCGTTGAGATCGTCGAACTGATGACTCTAGTTGTGAAGGAGACTACACATTTTCTGGAATCGGTTGCTCATCAACAATATTTTCAATAACAGGAACAACAACTGACCTTTCATATTTAGCTGACCAATTCCAAGCACCATATTCATCAAAAGTGACATCACGACTTATAACAACCTTTTTAGTGTAAGGATTGTATAGTTTATAAGCCTTTAAAGCGTCACTAAACCAATGAATATACACTTCTCACATTTATCATCCAACTTCTTTCTCAATTGATCTCACACATGTGCATATGCCAAAAATCCAAAAACCTTGAGATATCTTATAGAGGGTTTTCTCGCACTTCAAGCTTCCTCAGGTGTCTTATCACGAACACTTTTAGTTGGACATCTATTCAACACATAAACAACAGAAGCAACAACTTATGCCCAAAAAGGCTTAGGCAGATTCTTAGATTTCAACATGCACCTCACCATATCCATGATAGATCTATTTTTCCTCTCAGTCACTCCATTTTGTTGTGGAGTGTATCTAGCTGTCATCTGGTGCTGAATACCCTTTTCCTTTAGAAAATTATCACAAGCAATATATTCTGTACCTCTATCAGTTCTCAAGATTTTGATTTCATAATTATTCTGCTTTTTAACAAAAGTCTTAAATTGTTTGAAAATATCACATGCATCAGACTTTTTCTTTAGAAAGTAAACCCATGTTTTCCTACTGAAATCATCAATGAAAGTAACAAAGTACTTCCATGTGAGGGAACCTCCAACAAACACAGGTCCGAGTGTATAATCTCCAACTATTTTGTAGCTCTCCTTGACTTCTCACAGTGAAGGGATCTCTATGTTTCTTCCTAATCAAACAGATCTCACAAGGGACATTCACAACAGGTAAATCATAAACAAGCTCCTTTTTCGCTAGATAGTTTAATCTAGAGAAATGGAAATGCCCAAATCGCATATTTCATAACCAATTATCATCACAAATTTCAGAATTAAAGCAAACAAGAAGTGCATGATTGATTTCAAAGGAAATAGTCGATTTTGAGACATATTTACTTTTGCAATTAAAACTCCTTTAGCATCTACAATGGTACAACACCCCTGAGTAATATTTATCTTATATCCTTTTTCTGACAACTGTCTCATACTCAACAAATTTTGGGGTAGGTCAGGAACATAGAACACATCGGATATAAAATTGTGAGTACTATCCTTCAACTAAATAGAGACTTTACCTTTTCCCAAAATTGACACTTTTGACTTATTGCCAAATGTCACTTTAGACTAGATTGATTCATCTAGTTCAGAAAACAATTATGTCTTCCCACACATATGGTTACTACACCTAGTATCCAAGAACAATATGTAATACCCATTGTTAGCAAAATAAGTATATTTATGTTTATTAAATGAAGTCAAGAAGTCAAAGCATATTAAATTTGACCTTGGATGAAATTACCAAATTACCCTTCATTTCCCTTAAAGGTTAAGAAACCACTTGTCTTGGATAAATATCTCATTTGCAAGAATATAACTCATTTTGAAAGAAGATAAGGAGAGTTGCTAGAGAGATAAGGGAAGGAAAAATCTTGAAGCTTTGATCTCCATCTTCTTCAAGCTTAGGTCTCAAGTAATTTTTGGACTATTCTAGGTAAGTTTGATCTCCATATTTCACTCTTCTTGAGTTGGGTTTATCATTGGAGCCCTAAGAGTGATGCTTTGAAAATATTAGGGTTTTGACAAGGAGTATTTGGGTGAGCTAAATAGCTAAGATTTGGATGTTTTAGGTAAATGGTTAACTCTTCTCTCCTTATTTTGCAAAACCCATAGCTTATTTGGAATCTCTACCAATTGGAATACCCATTTTAGGGTTAGTTTGGGTTAACAATATGTTGGGCTTTTGATATAGTATGACTCAAGCTATTTATGATTGTTAAAGTGTGAGTTCACTATTATGCGATTTATGAGTTAGTATTATTAATTTTTAAGTATATGTTTGAAGAATTGCTATGATATGTTTTTGGACTATTAAACTTGATTATAGATATCTTTGGGCATGCCTAAGTATGGATTTTGTGAATAGGTGAACATGACCTTTTGGACTTTAATTGTAAGTGTGATTTGTACTAAGGGGTTTTGCTCAAAAAGTGGATCAAGTAACTTATTTGACAAT
Source organism: Ipomoea triloba (assembly GCF_003576645.1). Classification (NCBI taxonomy): domain Eukaryota; kingdom Viridiplantae; phylum Streptophyta; class Magnoliopsida; order Solanales; family Convolvulaceae; genus Ipomoea; species Ipomoea triloba. The sequence goes on from NC_044917.1 coordinate 15,054,651, forward strand.
TATTAGTTTATGAAGTCATATTTGTTTTACCAAGTTATGAGCTATATGGATTTCATATTACTTTTGGATATGCACTTTGTTATGTGATGTTAAGGAAATGATTTTGCTACAATGGGCTATTTGATTATAAGAATTATTTGGAATGTTTGACCAAACTCATGAGGCAACCTACAATTTGTATTTGTTTTGTTTGGCTTGGAACGTTCCTAAATGCTCATTCCGAATCGTCAAGCTGACTCATTCCGAATCGTCGAGTCTTTACTTTTGACTTATTTGTTGGAACGTTCCATCCGACTCATTCTGAATCGTCGAGCCTAACTCATTCCGAATCATCGAGTCTTTTTAGATCATTATACCAATAATGGCCTATGCCACAAGGTATAATGGTGGGAGTAGGTTGCCAATGAGTCATGGGTTAAAGAATGACTTGAGCTTTTGAAAGTATTGTGCTATGAACTAATGTTGATGCCCATGTAGCTAAAGCTAAAGTTTCTATTTTGGAGAACCTGTGTATGGTATGATGGAATTATATGACTTCGATATAGTTTGAAGATCGTGATTTGAATCTATTTATTACTATAAAGGTTATTGTATTTTTTAAGGTTACTTGATCCGGGGTTGAAAAGAGTATCACTTACTGGGCATTAGCTCATTAATTTTATTTCCTCATGTTTCAGTGTAGTTAAGGAGTGCAATTGTGATTAGCACGAGCACACGTGGTGGGGTCTCGAAGGTGGTTTTTGAAACTTGGATGCTTAGTCCTAGTATTGGAGCTTATCATAGATTTTTGCTTGTGTTGGATAATACCTTTGACCCTTTGTATTTTTGATAACCTATTATGCTTGGTTTTTGGTGCTTGTGATGTATTTTGGACATGCTACTCGTGATTGTAAATATTTAATAGTGGTGAATTGATGAGTTTTTAGGAAGAACTAGTTCTTTACATATTGCCATTTTGGGTTGTGGAATTATTATGTAATCAGGTGTTGTTATGAAGGTTATGAGAAGTACGTATGGTTAGGCTTCGTATTGTTGCAGGTTTTCATGTAACGGTACGGCCGGGTCATGTCCTAGAAGTGGGGCGTGACACAATATGTTTTCATCTGCAGAAAAACTATTACTGGCCAAAAGTAAGGTTTCAGAACTCTCACTAGACTTTCAGCAATGTTTGCTTGATTTCCATGAATGTCCTCATTATACCAGCAACTTGCAATCTTGTGCCCATAATTGCCACAATTGTAGCAATGAAATGGAAATTTACCTTATTTGGTATTACCTCCACCTCTTCCTTGGTTGGAGTTACCACGTCCTCCTCCTTGATTAGAGTTACTACGTCCTCTTCCTCTAGATCCTCATCTTCTTCTTCCACGACCTCTACCAGATCCTCCACCACTTTGATTAGTGTTACTCACATTAAGGGTGAATTGGCTCTTCAAAACTTCTTCTGCTAGTGGTTCTGATTTTGACTCAATCATGTCAATATGACTTTCTATCATACCTTTCAGCTTTGCAACTGATAATAGCTCGGTTTTGTGTGACGCTGTTATTGAAGCCACTACATGGTCATACTTCATCGGCATAGTTCGAAGAACTTTTTCAACTACTACACCATCTTCAATCGTATCTCCATATAACCCCATCTTATTCACCTGATCAATAAGACGAGTGAAACACATATCTACTGTTTTTGTAGAGGTCATCTCACAACGATCGTACAACCTTCTGAACGATTGCAACTTAGAATTCTGTGCCCGATCGACTCCTTTGTGTGACACCTTGAAGATGTCCTAAGCTTGCTTTGCTATTTGAGCACGAGCTAATCGCCCAAAAATGGAGTAATCAACACCTTGGTGAATATGTCCCACAGCCAATTGATCTCGCCGTATAGCGGCTGTATCAGCTCCTTCTTGTAGACTGGGATCAACAAAGCTCCAAAGATTTTGAGTTTTCAAATGTGTGGTCATTATAATTTGTCAATAATTGTAATCGAGTTTCCCATACAATTTGTGACTCGACCATACAATATTGAAATTTGTTGCCATATTTCACTATAGAAAGTATCTCGGGGTTGGAAGGTTGATTGGCTCTGATACCAAATGTTAGATATATTAAATATAATATATCTATATAATAATATAATTGAGAGAGAAAGAAAGGAATAAGATTGTTTGTTGCTTCTTGACAAATTGTGAAATGCAGTAACACCTATTTATAGTGCAAGAAGTTAACAAGCAAATGCTAAATTTTAGCCCATGAAGTGCTCCGTGTATTGCTACAATCATAGCCACACCTCCATGACTCCATGTACTGCCATGCTAAATTACCCACACATTGATTTCTAATTAACAAACTAATTACTAGCTACTTTGTTTAACAATTATAATAATATTACTATTATAACATAAAACAATTATTTGATATAGACAATGAATATCATATTTTAGCCAAAGCTCTACACCTAAATCTTAATAGAGCGAACAATTTGCAAATTAAGCTATTATGGACAATTTTTTCTATTTGGGGATCTCCAAAATTTACAAACCACTATGCTTATTCACTACATATCACAAACACCTAGTACGTGGTTCGGAATCGTGCATTTCTCTATTTGTGTTATGACTTTTAGTATGCAGTCCTTCCATTCCTTATATCGCCACCATAGTGTACTATTAAGGGCTATTAACTACCTAAAGCCCATAATGAGGAATCAAAAGGAACGTTGATTGCATATTATAAGATCATTCCTCAGCATTATGATTTGAGTTCAAATTTAATAGAATGTCGAGAAAAATTTCATGAGATGAAAAAGATCTTCAAATCCATGTACTAGTTTATACTGAACCAGAAGTTCATAAAATATTGAAGAAATATTCTGCTAGAAATATAAAGAAGCGACTAAATTCCATACAAATTATTTCATATACATTAAGAGCCAAAATCCCCAACTAGGACTGAATATCTCTACACTTTTCCTTTATGCCGGAAGCATATGAAATTTATCGGTTTAATAATTTGCAAAAACTAGATATAGTATAGAAATCTCATCACTCTTGAAATATAAAATTTTATCCTCAAAGTATTCATTTGGAAGGCGAAAACACCTAGTAAAATTGTAGGTGCACAAAATAATTAAAATATTGGGGAAGCGGAACAACCAAATTCAAATGCTTTTGGGAAATGACATATATTTGGTTGATATAAAATTGCCATGAGTATAAAAGATATTTACAAAGCTATTACAGTTGTCAACAACATATTTGCCTATATTGCTCATAATACTTAAATCTGGATCCAGAAATTAAAACAGTAGTATAACGCACAAAGCGTGCTAATAGTTTTTGATAGAAGATAGCAATTAAGGCATACAATCAAGTAAACTCGCTAAAGGTTAGACATGTATCGCATAGGAGCCAACATTTATTGTTTTGGGCATTAATTTCTTATTAAATAAATATAATAAATAATTATTTTATTTATTTGTTTTGGCTTAGTTTTTTTTGAAATCATTTGTTTTGGCTTAGTTAATATTTGATATTATTCCATACAATCTTCTTAATTCTTCATTCTTAAGAATTAAGAATATGAGTGACGAAGAATTAATAAATGAAGTATTGTAAAAATGTTCCTAGTCATAGGAATTCTAATTGGGCATTAGAATTCCGATAAGACTAGCACATTGTCCTTCTTATGGCGAGTCTCATGCCATTCTGTATGAGATACAGAGAGTGGACATGTGGATGATTGTTAGAAAACAAGTCATTGAACATTGACTGACTACAACATACCGCATGGTGTTTACCTACGTGTCATCGGTATGTTGTATGTTACAAGTATGCAATAATCCTTTGACTTGAGACGACATGGTTGTCTCGTACATATGGTGGACTAATTTTTGCCACTATGCGTCTTTTGTTCCTTATGAGACCATAATTGTACTTGGTGGCCTAGTTTAGTATTATATGAAGACATGTGTGCGTTCAATAGAAGATCCACCACTTTGAGGTAACAAGGATGTTCCAGTCTATTCAATAATTATACAACGAGAATCTCTGGCCAGAGTATAATGAAATTGGACTTCAGGTTAAGAATATTGAATAGACATATTGACCAGGTTTATGGGTTTGACCAAGTTTGACCATGACATTTACCTGGTTCGAAACAAGTGTTGTGTGGAAGGAATGTTGCATGATATTTGTAACGGAAAGGTTCATTATAATATATTAAAATATATTCATTGTCAACTAGGTAGTCATGACATATTGCTAGGTGTCACTCATGACTTACGAGTTATTTAATAATGAGTTATTAAATATTACTCGTTGCTAGTTTGACTATGAACCTAGAAAGCCACACCTTAATGGTTCGTGGTAATGCTGAGAATTTAAAAAGAAATCGATAAAGAGTTATCGATATTGAATTAATACATTAATAATTGATTAATGAATTAATTCAATATTGGGTAGCTTTGAGCTTTTAAAATGCTAGCACCTTTGGGCCCAAACCAGACTATATATATAAGCCTTGCCCTATTTCTTAAGTGAGAGAAGTGACAGAGAGATTATTCAGAAAAGAGTTTTCACGTGAAAATCTTTTGGAGTTCTCACGTGATTGATTCTGAATGCCATACGGATTAGTCATTTAGTAGTTAGAACGAACCCTTAATTTGGTTGGCAAGTTAAACTAATCTGCAAAATAAGTAATGGTAATTGATTCATGTTCCTAGTCTTTTATTCCCTTACTACTATTTCGTTTCGTGGTTATTCAATTGTTTTTCCTGCTCAATTTTCTACCTGCAATATTATTTGGTTAAGTTCATTATTATTTACGCTTAGTTTTGAACACTTTAAATTGTCAAGTTGATTGTTTTATTTTCAATTTTATAAATTTGTGTAGTACATTACTAATTCCTTGTAGGTTCAACCTTTGCTACTGCATGCTGTCACTACAACTGATTCGTGCACTTGCGAGTATAATTAAATTGTCCATCACTTAACTAAGTTTTTCCCACAGAGTTTTCTTGGTAAGGTTTTTAATGAGGCAACTAGTACTTTTTATTTTTTGAAAACCAACCAATAACGGTATATTAAATTAAACCAAAAATAGAGTAAGGTGGGAAAAAATCCTAAAACAAAGCGTTTGCCTGTGTATAGGCCAAAGAAGCTAGAGAGTGGGCTCCTAGATTCGAAGATCTAGGAATCAGACTCACCGAAAAACTATTAAACGAAGGCATGATAGCCCTTGAGGCGTAAATTGAAAAAGCAACATAAGAATAAAGATTGGCATAGTCAGTAGCAAACGTTGTAGGGAAGCACAATCAGTGAAGACAACCACAGAAGTGAGGCCACGTCCCCTGAGCCAAGATAGTACCTCCTTGCAGGCCAATGACTCGGCCATAAGCGGGGAAAAACAATCCGATAGAAGGCCATTGAACGCCGCAACGAACACCCCTGTCGCCGTGAGGAATACAGCACCTACGGTGGCCTTCTTTGTCGTCGGTTGGAACCCAGCATCGAAGTAGCAATGGTACTGGTCGGCCTGTTCGTGCGTCACAGCTGCTAAGGGAAACGCTGCCACCTGTGCACCAACGAACGAGGGAGGCGGTAATTGCATGTGAACCTGTCGCCAAGAAGTTGCAACTGCATGTGCCATATGCCAAACGCGTTGAGGAGCCTGATAACACTCCGAGATACCCTTATTTCAGGCACATTTTAGGGTGTTTTATCGCGTCTATAGCATCCTTATTTGGTAAATTATGTGCGTAAATGCTTAAAAATCACTAACTGATGCACAAAAGCCATTTTTAGCTTAAAAGAAGTAAAACAGGAGCCCCGGGAGCAAATAGGACCAAAAGATGAGCTTAAAGAGCAAACCAGGCAAGAGCGGAGCCCCGGAGGACCAATCTGGAAGGCCACACGCGTGTGAGCAAGCGTGAAAACTTTCCAGAAGCTTCCCACGCACGCTCACACGCGTGTGAGAGGCGTGGAGACGGTGATGCGCGAATTTCAGCTAGGGTTGTCATTTCGGAGACTATTTAAACCCCTTTGATGAATTTTTAGAGGAGGATTCCAAAATTTTAGTTTTCCCTTTTCTTAGTTTTTCCTTTGGAGAACTTTCTCCATTTTTTCTTAGTTTTTAGATTAGATCAATCTCCATTGTAGAAGACAACAAGCTTGGATTGAAGATCTTCTTCTCTCTAGGTGATCTCTATTTCATTTCTATAATTTTAGCTATCTTGTTCTTGGATTAAATTAGCTTTTGCTTGCATTTCATATCATGAGTAGCTAATTTAGTCTAGGGATGTTTGAAGGCATTCCTAAGTCAAAGAAGCCTTAGTACACAAGGTGGAAAAGGACTAAGACAACACACTCTTGAATAGACAATATCCTAGCAATCCTAATCCATAACCTTAGACACTCACTATGCAATATTCATGAACACTATTCAATCCCTACCCCTTTTACTTATTCACAAAATCACTTTTATTTTACTACTCTCTTACACTCAAACCAACCAATGAACTACTCTCACTCACAAATCATCCTTCACCACACTCAAATCCTATGCACGATCCAATCAAGTAAACTCCCGAACATTTGACACACCTCCACGTCCCTCCTTCGAGACCGACACTCGGGGAGTCACAGACTTTCCGTTTTAACATAAATATCTTTTGACACCTCAACCCTACTCACAAAACTCCAAATGTCAACAAAATGGCGCCGTTGCCGGGGAGGGCAATAGGTTGTCATATGTTTTTGTTTACTTTGATTGCATTAATGCTAGATTTGAGAAATGTTAATCCATTCCATTTAATTTTGTTTTGTTTTTACTTGTTTTTGCTACTAACCCAATTGACTACTTTTAGTCAATTGTGGAAATTTCTGTTTCATTGATAATTTTACTAGGTGAATGCACACGCGAGCAAAAGGAAATCAAGGTTTACTACCCTACATTCCTAAAATTAATAGAGCAACTAGAAGGAAAAATACCCAAGGATCACTAATGGCTTCATCAAGCGCAACAAGAAATTCACAAGGAAGAGGCACAACAGTACCAAATCCACCCCAGTTCCAATTAATCCACAAGTACCGATGAACCATGAAGAACCAATCATTGAAGAACCACAAGCTAACAGAGCAAATAATCAAGAGAACATTCGTGAAGAGAAATATTTTGGAAATCCTCAAGAACCACAAAGATCAATTGCAAATTACATGACTCCAGATTTTAACATGCACAACTCAATCTATGTACCTCCAATGGAGAATGTCAACTTTCACGTGCATCCAACTATTCTCACACTGGTTCAAAACAATCAATATTCGGGATTACCATCTGAAGATCCCAACGCACACATCACAAGGTTTATACGAGCATGTGGGATGTACAGACAAGAAGGCGTTAGCGAGGAAATAGTTCGACTCAAGTTATTCCCGTTTTCAGTTATAGGAGAGGCAGCACGATGGTTGGAAAGCCAAGACGACAATCGTTTCAGAACGTGGCAACAGTTGCATCGTGAATTCATGAACGAGTTCTTTCCCATTACAAAAACTATGAGGATTAGAAGGTTGATACAAGAATTCAAAACAAAAACTATGAGGATTAGAAGGTTGATACAAGAATTCAAACCAAAAACTATGAGGATTAGAAGGTTGATACAAGAATTCAAACAAAAAACTATGAGGATTAGAAGGTTGATACAAGAATTCAAACAAGGAAGTATGAGGATTAGAAGGTTGATACAAGAATTCAAACAAGGAAGAATGAGGATTAGAAGGTTGATACAAGAATTCAAACAAGGAAGAGTTGAAAGTTTGGGAGAGGCTTGGCGAAGATTTAAAGTTCTTAAAAGGCAATGCCCACAAGATCTGATGCACCCATGGGACATGATTAGCTCATTCTATGGAGGGTTGACGGATGAAGGAAAGATGTCGCTTGACTCATCCTCCAGCGGTGCCTTTGTCTCCCTAGCTTTGCAAGAGGCTGAGGAACTAATCGAGAGAATATCTAAAAACACATCTTGTTGGTATGAACGAAGAGGAGATCATGGAGGAATTTATGAAGTTGATAATCGAGTGGCAAGTGAGGCCAAAATCGAAGCAATGAATCACGAAATCAAAAAGCTACAAGCTATGGTAGAAAAAATGGAAGGAAAGCCCAAACCTTGCATGGCCTTGGCACTTTATTGTAATATCTGTAGAGGACCTCATGACACCAATATTTGCACTTCTACGTCTGCATCTGAACAAGTTGAGGCTGTAGATTATCAAAGGAACTCCAACTTCAATGCTTATGGGGCTGTAGATTATCAAAGGAACTCCAACTTCAATGCTTATGGACAAAACCAAAGATCAAACAACAATTGGAAAAATGCTTATGGACAAAACCAAAGATCAAACAACAATTGGAAACATGCTTATGGACAAAACCAAAGATCAAACAACAATTGGAAACATGGAGAGGGTTGGAACAATAGCCACAATGACGGATATCAAGCGCAAAGACAATACAACTATGGACACAAGCCTGCATATGGACAAAATGACAAGAACAACTATGGACACAAGCCTGCATATGGACAAAATGACAAGAACAGACTTGGACACAAGCCTGCATATGGACAAAATGACAAGAACAGACTAATGTACAATCAAAACCAAGGAAATGGAAATCAAATGACCCAATTCAGGCCACAATACGACTCTCAACTTGATTTTACTCAACAAAGGAGGGATGACATTCGTGAAGTAGATGAAAGACTTACAAGGACGATCATGGAACTGAAAAATGATTGGGCAAATCCGAAACAAGAGATTACTCAAGAAATTAGACAAGAAATTTCTAGTCTTCGACAAGAGTCTAAGGCCACGCTTAAGACAATTGAGAATCAAATTTCTCAAATGTTTAAGATGATGTCAGATCGCCGCTACGGACAACTCCCAAGTAATACTGAAAACAATCCGAAAGAGAGAGTCAATGCCATTGATGCCAAAGAAGAAACTCATGTGAAGTGTGATCCAATGGATGCTATCTGTGGAACATGTCAATGTAAGGTAGATGACCAAAGGAACAAGACTACCTCTTGTAGTCCAAATCTTGAATTGAAGAATGCGAATAGCTCATGCACCATATCAATGAAAGAACACAAGGAGAAAACCACTTCGGAAGAATGCCCGAAAGAAAAAGAGCTATCACTAGACAACATCAAGAGTTCAAAAGAGAAAGAAACGGCTCGAGAAGGTACAATTAATGCTTTTATTCGAAAATTTTTCAATAACAAAGAATGCCGTGAGTTGTTTGAGAATGACATTTGTGATAATTTTACCTGTTTAAGCCAAGAATCTTCGGCTTGTTTAACTGAGGGAAACCCCAGAAAGAAGGGTGACCCTGGAGCTTTATTGATTCCTTGTTCTATACAGAACATGAAACCTAGAAATGCTCTTGCTGATCTTGGTGCTTCTATTAATGTCATGTCTTCAAATCTCTTTGATGATATCTTGTTTGGATTTGGCCAATCTAGATGAGAGATTGAGCTCTTGACTCTTTCATGTCTTTGATTAGAGTTAGGATTTGAAGCTTTACACAATCAAAGTTCCTATGCACTTCTTAAGAATAGTAGGATAGTGTGTAGCTTAAGTGTTTGATAAAATTCCTCTTAGAACTTTGGATGCTTGAAGGCATTCCTAAGTCAAAGAAGCCTTAGTACACAAGGTGGAAAAGGACTAAGACAACACACTCTTGAATAGACAATATCCTAGCAATCCTAATCCATAACCTTAGACACTCACTATACAATATTCATGAACACTATCCAATCCCTACCCCTTTTACTTATTCACAAAATCACTTTTATTTTACTACTCTCTTGCACTCAAACCAACCAATGAACTACTCTCACTCACAAATCATCCTTCACCACACTCAAATCCTATGCACGATCCAATCAAGTAAACTCCCGAACATTTGACACACCTCCACGTCCCTCCTTCGAGACCGACACTCTGGGAGTCACAGTCTTTCCGTTTTAACATAAATATCTTTTGACACCTCAACCCTACTTACAAAACTCCAAATGTCAACAGAGCCGGCAAGCAAAAATCCCACACGGCCTTGTTTCGTGCATTCCAGAGCTGGTACAAAACTGCCAAAGCTACAAGTAGATCCTCAGGTGAGAGGGACGCCATCACATTAGAGAACCACACAGGAAAAGTGTCTCCCACAAAATTAGTAAAAAAATGGAAGCCCCATGCCAAACCCTTCTAGAAAAATCACACAATAGGAATGTATGCATTAAAGTTTCATGAGTTAGACCCACATAGGGCATGAAGGGTCAACATCTACCCTCTTTAAAATCAAATTCGTAGTAATAGGTAGAACATCATTGAGGGCTCTCCAGAGAAAGTTCCTCCACTTGAGAGGGGCTTTAATTTTCCATAGTGACAGCCATTTATCAAAGGAGCCCGGCTGGCTCTCATATTCACCACAAATGCGCCTATAGCCATCTTTAACCGTATAACAACCCCTTGGGTCCCCTAACCAATACCATGCATCCTCAAACCCGGGGCTAATTGGAACCTGTAGTATATGATTCACATCATTAAAGTCGAAAACATCATGCAGAATAGCTTGGTCCCATGTATTGGTAGTACTATCAATTAACCCTGAAACCAAAGACCCACTTAACGCCTGAGGCATGTGAGTCTGCACCATTGGACCAGGATCATCAGGAAGCCAAGGATGTCCCCAAATCAAAGTGGAATTACCGTTCCCTATCCTTCTCCTTACACCTGAACAAACCAACTCATGCGCTGCCATGATGCTACGCCAACAGTAGCTCGGGCATCCACCAACAGTTGCATCAATGAAAGTGGTCCGTGGGAAATACCTTGCTTTATATATTCGTGCCACCAGAGACTTTGGGTTAGTAAGAAAACGCCATGCTTGTTTGCCTAACATAGCTAGGTTGAAAGCCTTAAGATCTTTGAACCCCAATCCTCCATACTTCTTAGGAACACATAAGCGATCCCAAGCCTTCCAATGAATACCCCTATCGCCCACTGACCCCACCAATACCGGTTCATAGTTCTTTCAATAGACAAGCAAACAGAGTCAGGTAGTAGGAATACACCCATTGAGAAGGTAGGCATTGATTGAGCCACACTCTTGAGTAACACCTCCTTTCCTGCCCGGGAGAGAAGTCTTTATTCCGAGATCCTATTCTGTGTTTGAGTTTGTCCTCGATATAGGCAAAAATGTTTCTCTTATTCCTCCCTATGAAGGATGGTAGTCCCAGGTATCTCCCAAAATTGGGAGCTTAAGGAACCCCTAGAACTGACGCTACCACTTCCCTGTCTGAAGTAGTTGTGTTCCTACTAAAACATACACTTGATTTATTGAAATTGACAGCCTGGCCTGACATCTCCTCATATTCGATCAGACATCGCTTTATTTCCCCAGCTTCCTATACGTTAGCCTTAAAGAACAGAAGACTACACTAGAAGATCGAATCATGAACGAAGAAAGGTATGAGAGAAAAGCATATTGGCTAGTGATTGGGAGGCCATCATCTGTAAAAAAAAATAGATGTGAGACCGGAGGTGCCCCCCTAGCCACCCTACAACCATGAAAGGAACCCCGGGCCTCAGCCTGTTGTAATAACAATGAAAGGCCCTCTACACAAATGATAAACAAGTAAGGCGATAGCGGGTCCCCCTGGCGAATACCTCGAGAAGGAGAGACCTGCCCAATGTTTTCCCCGTTCACTAGGAAGTTATAGGAGGCTGTGGTGACACACAACATAATCAAATCTACCCACTCCACCACAAAGCCCAAGGCCAATAACATCTTACGTAGAAAAGACCACTCTATCGGATCATAAGTGACGTAGATGTTTGTAAGGGTGAGTGGATGGTGAAGGTATGGAAGGTGTTAAAACGAAGAGTCATGAACTCCCCGAGTGTCGTATCTCTCGCAGATGACAAATTGGAGAATATACGGCTTTGCTACCTTGGTTTGTTTGAATAACGTTAAGATGGATCATGTGGATTTTGGTAAAAAGGAAATATTGAGAGGGCAAAGGTTAATGAAATAAAGAGGTAAACAAGGGGAATAAAGGCGGATGGGGCTAAGATGTCATGGAGATTGGTTCAAGCATAAGATAGAGTGTTGATTTCTTTTTGAGTTACGGTTGAAGGAGCTTGGAACATTGTCCTGAGTGGCGTCACACTCAAGCTCCCAATCCTCAGTCGGTTGGGGAATTTTATCAAACACTTTGTCTATAAGTTCCCTCCGGATCTCATCTTCTCAGATTGAGAGCGGGAGATGTGGGTAGTGGGCTACATCTCTTTGCGATATCTCGCCAAAGAGATGATCCTATACTCTTGGAAAGATCGGGGCCCTCGATCTAACAAGATCATACAAAACAAACACACAAATTCAACATTCCCCAAAGAAATCAAACTCATTCATCAAATTATATCATGAACACCATCCATTCAATCTAGCCCCTATCCTAGGGATTAGCCTCTCATAGGCTTTAGCAACATCAAAGCATCAAAATAGAAAAGCATATCTACAAGATCAATATATAAAGCAAACAACTTTTAGGAAAAAGGGGAAGTAAAAGGAAGCCAAAGAGAAAACAAGTCTTTAATGAAAGAAGTTACCCATAAGATCTTCAAAGCTATGGAGATCTAGTTTTCTCCTCCAAGAAGCTCCTCCTCCTCTCCTAATCCTTTCTATCTCTAACCTAAAATGTAGAATAGAAAAATGTGACAAAAGACTCCCTAAACCTAGCTGAAATGTCCCTTAAATACTAAAACATCGCGCAGCTTTTCTGGTGCCGCCCCATGTCTGCCACACGCGTGTGGACTGGCGTGGACGGTTACTGGAATATTTCCACGCTAGCTCACACGCGTGTGAGACTCGTGGGCGTGGTTTCTTCATTTTCGTTTTCTTTTGTTGTTTCCGGTTTGGTCTTCGTGTGCTCCCATGTGGATTGATTCTTCCTTTCAATGATTTATGCTCCTTTTCGGTTGATTTCAGCCTTCATTCCTGTGGGAATTCTTCAAAACACTCCACATAGAACTCATTTGCAATTTGTTAGTAACATAGCATGTAAACACGTAATTTCACTCTCTAAGACTTGTTTTTAGCAAGAAATCAACTTAATAAGTTATAGATAAATAGGTACTTTTGGCGTCTATCAAAGTTTCCACACTTTAGATTGCTCGTCCACGAGCAAATTATACATTCAAAACCTTATCATTTAGATGCCAAAAGTATCTAAGCTAAAGATATGCTCAAGGATAAACATTCATTCAAAACACAATCTACCAGGAGATGCGTAATCCTTCATAATATCTTCAAGGAATGATAAAAATGTGCCATACACTGCTATGAATATTCAAACAAAGCGAAACCCCTGTTGGTCACAAGTTGGACAGTTAATTAATTTTCACAATATCAAGCATGCAGTCCAAAATTTCATTCACCTCTCATTGTGCAAAGGCCTTAAGCTGATCCCCCTAGTGGGAATGATGTACAAAACCTAATCAATCGGCCTCCCTTATCGCCAAAGCCCAACGTAAAAGTAAGTGAAAATAGATCCATGGGCCTCTTTCCGCCAGTGGCTTGGGCGGTAACTCATTTTTCTCACTTCCTAGGGTAACATCGTCAAGCAACCCGACTTCTCATGGAGCTCCATGCTTTTTCGAAGGCAGTGCAATGGGTGCTTGAATCCTAGCGAAGCGGCTTCCCTCATCTCAATTTTCTCATCTCCTAGGGCCATTTTATTGTGAACAACCGACTCCAGATATAACATTTGTGTATTTAGGAGACTATGGTTGTTCACCACCTAGCGAGATGGCTTTCCTCGTATCTTATCTCGGGGATTGGCCTTTTTGCCTTTTCTACTCATTTCTCCGAACAACAACCCCTCATGCCTTTTACTTAGGGAAAACAGGGGTATTTCACTCAATACTCACAGAAAGCTCTCCTTTTGCCCCATGTTCTATTCTAAGATTATTCAATTCCGGGCTTCGCTTAACTTATCTTTCTGAAATTAGGGGTTGCACACTCCCACTTCGAGAGATCCTTAACTAAGATCTTTACAAAATATGAGGTGAATACCACACAAGCATACAACTTTTCAAAATTTTAAAGGTCAAGGTAGGGGTACTTCCAAGGTTATTCAAAGAGTAAACTTTTTGGCACAGATTTAGCATTCTCCAAAGATAGAATGAATAACAACACATGCTTGTGGCTTGATTATTTTTTTTTTCAAACAAATGAGATAGAGCTCTTAATTAAGATTTTCATTTCAAGCACAGCTACAGCTCTTTCCACACTTTAGACCAAACATCGTCCTCGATGTTGACTTAGAATGTAATAAAATAGAGAAACAACAAAGCATGCATTTTTCCACACTTTAAAATGAAAACATAAGGCTCGCATAAAAGATAAACAAGGGATAAGAGGTATATAACCTAGTAAGCATCCCATGTCATGTTGCTCAGAATGCTTGGATGGATAATTCTCATGTTCTTGCAACGAGATCTGCATGGAGATATGGAATCTACAAAAATAGGAAATTTCAACTCGGATGTTATTTGACATAATAAAGTAAGGATAGTAATAAAGCATGGTAAATAACGGGTTGCCTCCCGGTCAGCGCTACGTTTAACGTCTTTAGCCCGACGAAATTGTCATGAAGATTGCGCTATACATCTTCTCACGGTATCAGCCTGCAACACTGGACTGTCCCTTTCGAATTTTCCGTTCCATAGTATTTCTTGACTTGGTGGCCGTTTACTTTAAAAGATCCTTTTTTCTAGATGCATGATCTCCAAGGTTCCATAAGGAAATACCTTTGTAACGATATAAGGTCCTGTCCATCTTGATTTAAGTTTCCCAGGAAACAATCGCAGTCTGGAATTGAATAACAACACTTTATCTCCCTCAATGAATTCTTTGTTTTTCTTGATATGCATGTCGTGGTAAAACTTGGTTCGTTCTTTGTAATATTTGGATGTCACATAGGCCAGCAAACGCCATTCTTCTAATTCATTCAGTTGAAACATTCGCTCCTGCCCTGCTATGAATAGATCTTCATTTAGTATTTTAATGGCCCAATACGCCTTATGCTCGATTTCAACTGGAAGGTGGCATGCTTTGCCATATACCAATCTGTATGGAGTAGTTACTATCGGCGTCTTATAAGCAGTTCGGAAGGCCCATAATGCATCGTTAAGCTTGTCAATCCAATCCTTTCTATGCTGAGCTACTGTCTGTTCCAATATGGCCTTAATATCTCTATTTGCATTCTCAACCTGCCCAGTAGTCTGAGGATGATACGGGACTCCCCCCCGGTGTTGTATACCTTGCTTTTGAAGTAATCTCCGCATGGGTACATTCCGGAAGTGTGTCCCCCTATCGCTAATCACAATCCGTGGTACTCCAAATCTTGTGAACAATCTCTTTAGAAATCTTGTTACACTTCTTGCATCATTGTTCCGAAGTGCTTCTGCTTCAACCCATTTGGAGACATAGTCCACTGCGATAAGGATATATTTGAAACCTTTGGAATCCGGAAATGATCCTGCAAAGTCTAGTCCCCATATATCAAAAATTTCGCACGCAAGTATGTAATTCTACGGCATCTCATCTTTTCCAGTGATGTTCCCAGTTCGTTGACATCTATCACAGTTTTTGACACAGATTTGAGCATCCCGAAATATTGAGGGCCAGTAGAATCCTGCTTCAAGTGCTCTTCTAGCAGTTCGGTTAGCTAAGTGATGGCCCATTCGATGGCATTCTCCAAGGATCTCATGTCCTTCAGCCTCTGTTACACAACGACGAATTATTTGATCCGCGCACACTTTGAATAGATATGGTTCGTCCTAGAAGTAATATCGAGATTCTGCTATTAACTTCCTTCGGGCATGTGTATTCAAAAATTCCGGTAACTCTCCCCCTACAAGATAGTTAGCTAGATCCGCATACCAAGGTGTGAGATAGAGACCCATCAGTTTTTCCTCTGGAAAATATTCATTCACATCCCCAATCATATCCTGTCCTTTCTCATTCTCTAACCTTGACAAATAATCTGCTGTACTGTTTTCAACTCCTTTTCGGTCCACGATAGTCACGTCAAATTCTTGCAATAGCAAAATCCATCTGATCAACCTTGGCTTTGCTTCTGGTTTAGACATAAGAAACCTGATAGCCGCATGATCAGTATGAATGACGACCTTTGACATTAAAAGATATGATCTAAATTTATCTAATGCGAACACGATTGCAAACAGTTCTTTCTCGGTCGTGGTATAAGTTTGCTGCGGTTTAGTTAACATTCGACTAGCATAGGCGATAGGCTGAAATTTCTTATCATTTTTCTGCCCTAGCACAACTCCAACAGCGAAATTGCTCGCGTCACACATCAACTCAAAGGGTTGATCCCATTTTGGTCCTACAAGGATTGGAGTATGTACCATGGCATCCTTTAAATTCTGGAATGCTTTCATTGCGTCCTTGTTTAATTCAAACACTGAGTCCTTCTCCAACAGTTTGGTCAACGGTCTTGCAATTTTTGAGAAGTCTTTAATAAATCTTCTATAAAATCCCACATGTCCCAAGAAACTTCTCAGAGATGTCATGTTGTGTGGTGGTGGTAAGGTTTCAATAACTGCTGTTTTAGCTCTGTCAACCTCAATTCCTTTTTTTGAAATTTTATGTCCAAGCACAATTCCTTCTGTGACCATATAATAGCATTTTTCCCATGATAATGCTAGATTCATTTGCTGGCACCGTTTCAAAACTTTTTCCAAATTTCCAAGGCATTCTTCAAAAGTTTCCCCAAAAATTGTGAAATCGTCCATGAAAACTTCCATGAAATTGCCAATGAAATCTTCGAAAATAGCCAACATGCAACGCATGAAGGTGGCAGGGGCGTTACAGAGACCAAATGGCATTCTTCTGTAAGCAAATGTACCGAACGGACACGTGAATGTTGTTTTCTCTTGATCTTCTAAGGCTACTGGAATTTGAAAGTATCCGCTCATTCCGTCCAAGAAACAGTAGTAACCGTACCCGCTTACTCTTTCAATCATTTGATCTATAAAAGGCAATGGAAAGTGGTCCTTACGGGTGGCTTCGTTGAGCTTTCTATAGTCAATACAGACTCTCCATCCAGTTATCTTTCTTGTAGGAATCAGCTCCTTGTTATCATTCTCAGTGACTGTTATTCCTCCTTTCTTGGGTATTACGTGAGTCGGGCTGACCCATGTGCTGTCCGAAATAGGGTAGATCATGCCGACATCCATAAGTTTGATCACCTCGTTTTTCACGACTTCAAATGTGTTCGGGTTAAGTCGACGCTGCGGTTGCGCCACAGGTTTGGATCCTTCTTCCAATAGAATTTTATGTGTGCAAATGGCCGGATTAATCCCCTTCAAGTCAGTCATCTTCCAACCTATAGCTTCTTTGTTTCTTTTCAGCACTGTTATCAGTTGTTCTTTTTGTCTTTCTGAAAGATCTGTTGCAACAACAACTGGTAATTCTTTTCCTGTTCCTAAATAGGCGTACTCAAGATGAGCAGGTAGAGGTTTTAATTCTCCTTCATGCATTATCTCATTGTCTTCTTTCCTGTTCTCGTTTTCATCATCATATTCCCCCTTAAATTCATCAAATTCATCCCCGTCATTTCCAACCATTCCCTCCAAGACTTCACCAACAGAGTTTATATTCTCAACAAATTCAGAAACACAATCATTATTAAGCAAATTAAAACGATCGACCTCTCGGTGTAAAGCAATATGTAAAGAATTAAGTTCATGCTCAAAAGTACTTTCATTATAACTCTTAGCACCTATGGGACATTCCCAATTAAAATCANTGCACATAATCAACAAAAAAGCATTCATCACCATCTAAAGGATATTTCATCATTTTAGTCACGTCGAAGCTAGCAAACTCATCTCTTACACGGATAACGAGTTTGCCTTCTCCCACATCTATTAAAGCTCTAGCAGTCGTCAAGAAAGGTCTGCCCCAGATGAGAGGAATCTCCACATCTGGGTCCATATCTAAGATTACAAAGTCCACTAGAAAAATAAATTTATCAACTCGAACTAAAATATCTTCCACTATACCCCTAGGGTATTTGGTGGATCGGTCAGCTAGTTGAATGCTCATGCGTGTGGGCTTAAGGGTTCCTAGATTCAATTGTCGATATANCTTTGCGATATCTCGCCAAAGAGATGATCCTATACTCTTGGAAAGATCGGGGCCCTCGATCTAACAAGATCATACAAAACAAACACACAAATTCAACATTCCCCAAAGAAATCAAACTCATTCATCAAATTATATCATGAACACCATCCATTCAATCTAGCCCCTATCCTAGGGATTAGCCTCTCATAGGCTTTAGCAACATCAAAGCATCAAAATAGAAAAGCATATCTACAAGATCAATATATAAAGCAAACAACTTTTAGGAAAAAGNGATATAATGCAAAGGGCATTAGATTGATGCTAGCACCTAGGTTTGCCAAGGCTCTATTAAAAGTCGTTCCTCCTATATTACAAGGTATAGTAAAGCTTCCAGGATCTTTTAATTTTCTAGGCACATCCTTATGTAATATAGCAGAACATTCCTCTCCTAGCACAACAGTAGCAGTTTCAGCTAATCTCTTTTTATTAGATAGAAGAGCTTTAAGGAATTTGGCATACCTCGGCATTTCTCCTAGTGCATCGATGAATGGCATATCAACGTGTAATTGGCGTAGCATTTGTAGGAATTTGTCGTATTTGGCGTTGTCGATATCAATGCGGAATCTCTGAGGGAACGGAAGTTTTACTTTTGGCACAGGCGGTGGTTTTTGCATGACTTCTTTTCCTTTCCAAGAAGGTTGTGGTTGTATTTCTTCCTTCCTGAGTTCTTCTTCAAAAGCTCGTTCGGCTTGCGTTGAATTGGTGGTCTCTTCATTGTCCAGTCTTGGCTCTTTTGTTGAAATGGATTGCGGTGGAGGTGGAACAAAGTCTGGAAGTGCTCTTCCGCTTCTCAATGTTACGACATTTACATCTGTTTCACCCTGGGATTGGATCATTTCTATAATTTTCGCGAGTGTGCTCTCAACTGTGTGGAGCGGTGAAAGTGTCTCGTGGCGTAGTTCTTGAATTTCTCCGAGCATCTCTTTAGTAATGGTCTCTTTAAGTCTGGTATTCTCCTCCCTCGCTTCTTGGATGAAATCATTTAAACGTTGTTCGAGGGTGGTTTGGTTGTTTTCAGGCGGAAGAGGCTGCTCTGAGGAAGTAAAAGAATAGGCAGGTGCATAGGATCCGTCCACGTCCTCACCACGCGTGTGACGCGGCGTGGATTTGTTCCAGTGAGCTCCCACGCCGGCACACACGCGTGTGGATCTCGTGGCAGGATCACAGCTCGCAAAAATTTCAGGATTTTGATGTTTTGGCTCGTCGCAATGCACTGGAGGGTAAAAAGAAGGTATCTCGTGAGTAGGATATCTCTGGGGTTGAAAATGTTGTGTTACGTACGCTTGTTCACGATAATAAATTGGTGGAGGAGGTAGTGAGTATGGGAAAGAAGGTGGGTAGGGAAAATGGTAGTTATGATGGTATTGAGGTGGTGGGTATGAAGGTTGGGGTGGTGAAGGATAGTAGGGATTTCTTCCGTATGGTATATAACTATGGTAAGTTTGATCATTAGGGTGCGGTGGATCCATGATTCTATCGAAGAATTCCTGCAATCAAATTTTTCAGGCAAAGAATCGGAGCACAAGAGGTAGCTCCTTTCACATATTAGCTCAAATAGTGTGTGGTTGGGTGCAGAAGTGTAATTGGTAATAAAATAAGACAAAAGAAAAGGAAAGTAAACAAGTTATCCAAACGATTCAAGATAGTAAAACTTTAAATTCACCGTTTGCCATCCCCGGCAACGGCGCCATTTTGACGTAGATGTTAGTAAGGGTGAGTGGATGGTGAAGGTATGGAAGGTGTTAAAACGAAGAGTCATGAACTCCTCGAGTGTCGTATCTCTCGCGGATGACAAATTGGAGAATATACGGCTTTGCTACCTTGGTTTGTTTGAATAACGTTAAGATGGATCATGTGGATTTTGGTAAAAAGGAAATATTGAGAGGGCAAAGGTTAATGAAATAAAGAGGTAAACAAGGGGAATAAAGGCGGATGGGGCTAAGATGTCATGGAGATTGGTTCAAGCATAAGGTCGAGTGTTGATTTCTTTTTGAGTTACGGTTGAAGGAGCTTGGAACATTGTCCTGAGTGGCGTCACACTCAAGCTCCCAATCCTCAGTCGGTTGGGGAATTTTATCAAACACTTTGTCTACAACTTCCCTCCGGATCTAATCTTNCGATATAATGCAAAGGGCATTAGATTGATGCTAGCACCTAGGTTTGCCAAGGCTCTATTAAAAGTCGTTCCTCCTATATTACAAGGTATAGTAAAGCTTCCAGGATCTTTTAATTTTCTAGGCACATCCTTATGTAATATAGCAGAACATTCCTCTCCTAGCACAACAGTAGCAGTTTCAGCTAATCTCTTTTTATTAGATAGAAGAGCTTTAAGGAATTTGGCATACCTCGGCATTTCTCCTAGTGCATCGATGAATGGCATATCAACGTGTAATTGGCGTAGCATTTGTAGGAATTTGTCGTATTTGGCGTTGTCGATATCAATGCGGAATCTCTGAGGGAACGGAAGTTTTACTTTTGGCACAGGCGGTGGTTTTTGCATGACTTCTTTTCCTTTCCAAGAAGGTTGTGGTTGTATTTCTTCCTTCCTGAGTTCTTCTTCAAAAGCTCGTTCGGCTTGCGTTGAATTGGTGGTCTCTTCATTGTCCAGTCTTGGCTCTTTTGTTGAAATGGATTGCGGTGGAGGTGGAACAAAGTCTGGAAGTGCTCTTCCGCTTCTCAATGTTACGACATTTACATCTGTTTCACCCTGGGATTGGATCATTTCTATAATTTTCGCGAGTGTGCTCTCAACTGTGTGGAGCGGTGAAAGTGTCTCGTGGCGTAGTTCTTGAATTTCTCCGAGCATCTCTTTAGTAATGGTCTCTTTAAGTCTGGTATTCTCCTCCCTCGCTTCTTGGATGAAATCATTTAAACGTTGTTCGAGGGTGGTTTGGTTGTTTTCAGGCGGAAGAGGCTGCTCTGAGGAAGTAAAAGAATAGGCAGGTGCATAGGATCCGTCCACGTCCTCACCACGCGTGTGACGCGGCGTGGATTTGTTCCAGTGAGCTCCCACGCCGGCACACACGCGTGTGGATCTCGTGGCAGGATCACAGCTCGCAAAAATTTCAGGATTTTGATGTTTTGGCTCGTCGCAATGCACTGGAGGGTAAAAAGAAGGTATCTCGTGAGTAGGATATCTCTGGGGTTGAAAATGTTGTGTTACGTACGCTTGTTCACGATAATAAATTGGTGGAGGAGGTAGTGAGTATGGGAAAGAAGGTGGGTAGGGAAAATGGTAGTTATGATGGTATTGAGGTGGTGGGTATGAAGGTTGGGGTGGTGAAGGATAGTAGGGATTTCTTCCGTATGGTATATAACTATGGTAAGTTTGATCATTAGGGTGCGGTGGATCCATGATTCTATCGAAGAATTCCTGCAATCAAATTTTTCAGGCAAAGAATCGGAGCACAAGAGGTAGCTCCTTTCACATATTAGCTCAAATAGTGTGTGGTTGGGTGCAGAAGTGTAATTGGTAATAAAATAAGACAAAAGAAAAGGAAAGTAAACAAGTTATCCAAACGATTCAAGATAGTAAAACTTTAAATTCACCGTTTGCCATCCCCGGCAACGGCGCCATTTTGACGTAGATGTTAGTAAGGGTGAGTGGATGGTGAAGGTATGGAAGGTGTTAAAACGAAGAGTCATGAACTCCTCGAGTGTCGTATCTCTCGCGGATGACAAATTGGAGAATATACGGCTTTGCTACCTTGGTTTGTTTGAATAACGTTAAGATGGATCATGTGGATTTTGGTAAAAAGGAAATATTGAGAGGGCAAAGGTTAATGAAA
Source organism: Ipomoea triloba (assembly GCF_003576645.1). NCBI lineage: Eukaryota > Viridiplantae > Streptophyta > Magnoliopsida > Solanales > Convolvulaceae > Ipomoea > Ipomoea triloba. The sequence goes on from NC_044917.1 coordinate 15,076,712, forward strand.
TAAAGAGGTAAACAAGGGGAATAAAGGCGGATGGGGCTAAGATGTCATGGAGATTGGTTCAAGCATAAGGTCGAGTGTTGATTTCTTTTTGAGTTACGGTTGAAGGAGCTTGGAACATTGTCCTGAGTGGCGTCACACTCAAGCTCCCAATCCTCAGTCGGTTGGGGAATTTTATCAAACACTTTGTCTACAACTTCCCTCCGGATCTAATCTTNTAATTTTCTAGGCACATCCTTATGTAATATAGCAGAACATTCCTCTCCTAGCACAACAGTAGCAGTTTCAGCTAATCTCTTTTTATTAGATAGAAGAGCTTTAAGGAATTTGGCATACCTCGGCATTTCTCCTAGTGCATCGATGAATGGCATATCAACGTGTAATTGGCGTAGCATTTGTAGGAATTTGTCGTATTTGGCGTTGTCGATATCAATGCGGAATCTCTGAGGGAACGGAAGTTTTACTTTTGGCACAGGCGGTGGTTTTTGCATGACTTCTTTTCCTTTCCAAGAAGGTTGTGGTTGTATTTCTTCCTTCCTGAGTTCTTCTTCAAAAGCTCGTTCGGCTTGCGTTGAATTGGTGGTCTCTTCATTGTCCAGTCTTGGCTCTTTTGTTGAAATGGATTGCGGTGGAGGTGGAACAAAGTCTGGAAGTGCTCTTCCGCTTCTCAATGTTACGACATTTACATCTGTTTCACCCTGGGATTGGATCATTTCTATAATTTTCGCGAGTGTGCTCTCAACTGTGTGGAGCGGTGAAAGTGTCTCGTGGCGTAGTTCTTGAATTTCTCCGAGCATCTCTTTAGTAATGGTCTCTTTAAGTCTGGTATTCTCCTCCCTCGCTTCTTGGATGAAATCATTTAAACGTTGTTCGAGGGTGGTTTGGTTGTTTTCAGGCGGAAGAGGCTGCTCTGAGGAAGTAAAAGAATAGGCAGGTGCATAGGATCCGTCCACGTCCTCACCACGCGTGTGACGCGGCGTGGATTTGTTCCAGTGAGCTCCCACGCCGGCACACACGCGTGTGGATCTCGTGGCAGGATCACAGCTCGCAAAAATTTCAGGATTTTGATGTTTTGGCTCGTCGCAATGCACTGGAGGGTAAAAAGAAGGTATCTCGTGAGTAGGATATCTCTGGGGTTGAAAATGTTGTGTTACGTACGCTTGTTCACGATAATAAATTGGTGGAGGAGGTAGTGAGTATGGGAAAGAAGGTGGGTAGGGAAAATGGTAGTTATGATGGTATTGAGGTGGTGGGTATGAAGGTTGGGGTGGTGAAGGATAGTAGGGATTTCTTCCGTATGGTATATAACTATGGTAAGTTTGATCATTAGGGTGCGGTGGATCCATGATTCTATCGAAGAATTCCTGCAATCAAATTTTTCAGGCAAAGAATCGGAGCACAAGAGGTAGCTCCTTTCACATATTAGCTCAAATAGTGTGTGGTTGGGTGCAGAAGTGTAATTGGTAATAAAATAAGACAAAAGAAAAGGAAAGTAAACAAGTTATCCAAACGATTCAAGATAGTAAAACTTTAAATTCACCGTTTGCCATCCCCGGCAACGGCGCCATTTTGACGTAGATGTTAGTAAGGGTGAGTGGATGGTGAAGGTATGGAAGGTGTTAAAACGAAGAGTCATGAACTCCTCGAGTGTCGTATCTCTCGCGGATGACAAATTGGAGAATATACGGCTTTGCTACCTTGGTTTGTTTGAATAACGTTAAGATGGATCATGTGGATTTTGGTAAAAAGGAAATATTGAGAGGGCAAAGGTTAATGAAATAAAGAGGTAAACAAGGGGAATAAAGGCGGATGGGGCTAAGATGTCATGGAGATTGGTTCAAGCATAAGGTCGAGTGTTGATTTCTTTTTGAGTTACGGTTGAAGGAGCTTGGAACATTGTCCTGAGTGGCGTCACACTCAAGCTCCCAATCCTCAGTCGGTTGGGGAATTTTATCAAACACTTTGTCTACAACTTCCCTCCGGATCTAATCTT
>NC_044917.1:15081352-15144542 GCF_003576645.1 Ipomoea triloba
CATCCATTCAATCTAGCCCCTATCCTAGGGATTAGCCTCTCATAGGCTTTAGCAACATCAAAGCATCAAAATAGAAAAGCATATCTACAAGATCAATATATAAAGCAAACAACTTTTAGGAAAAAGGGGAAGTAAAAGGAAGCCAAAGAGAAAACAAGTCTTTAATGAAAGAAGTTACCCATAAGATCTTCAAAGCTATGGAGATCTAGTTTTCTCCTCCAAGAAGCTCCTCCTCCTCTCCTAATCCTTTCTATCTCTAACCTAAAATGTAGAATAGAAAAATGTGACAAAAGACTCCCTAAACCTAGCTGAAATGTCCCTTAAATACTAAAACATCGCGCAGCTTTTCTGGTGCCGCCCCACGTTTGCCACACGCGTGTGGACTGGCGTGGACNAAAATGTAGAATAGAAAAATGTGACAAAAGACTCCCTAAACCTAGCTGAAATGTCCCTTAAATACTAAAACATCGCGCAGCTTTTCTGGTGCCGCCCCACGTTTGCCACATGCGTGTGGACTGGCGTGGACGGTTACTGGAATATTTCCACGCCAGCTCACATGCGTGTGAGGCTCGTGGGCGTGGTTTCTTCATTTTCGTTTTCCTTTGTTGTTTCCGGTTTGGTCTTCGTGTGCTCCCATGTGGATTGATTCTTCCTTTCAATGATTTATGCTCCTTTTCGGTTGATTTCAGCCTTCATTCCTGTGGGAATTCTTCAAAATACTCCACACAGAACTCATTTGCAATTTGTTAGTAACATAGCATGTAAACACGTAACTGCACTCTCTAAGACTTGTTATTAGCAAGAAATCAACTTAATAAGTTATAGATAAATAGGTACTTTTGGCGTCTATCAATAAGCCTTAGCCATATCCAGCTTAAAAGCACCCCAGCCAACAACCCCACACTGCTTTCTATTCAAAAAGTGGCCAACCTCTGCAGCAATAAGAATATTATATGTGATCAGCCTATTAGGAATGAATGCACTTTGGGACTGAGAGATTACACCCTCCAGAAGCGATTTCATTCTGTGTGTTATCATCTTCACCATGACCTTATATATCACATTACAAAGGGAAATAGGCCGCAGGTCAGACACCAACTCAGGAACACTCTTCTTTGGTATTAGGATAACATTGGTTTCATTGAGTCCTTCCGGGAAAGCACCATTTTGCAAACAATTGGGTACAAAAGTAGTGACATCTCCGCCAACCACATCCTAGAAATGCTGAAAGAACCCTGGGTTCATCCCATCAGGCCCAGGAGCCTTATCTGGAAACATTAAAAACAAAGCAGTTCTCACCTCTTCAGCCTCAAAAGGCCGTAAGAGGGCCTCATTCTGAGACTGGGTAACACGGGGGGGTAATAGAGGCGAAAAGAGTCTTCGCCGGGGGTGAGTTATTCTTCATATAAATAGCATCAAAATAATCAAGCACAATAGTTTTCAGACCTTCCTCCTCTACCCACACACCAGACTCATTTTTTAATCTAGACAAGGTATTTTCTTTTTACGGGCATAGGCATACCTGTGGAAAAACTTTGTGTTGGCATCAGCGCCTTTGAGCCAGTGCTGCTTCGCTCTTTGTCTCCAAAAAACATCCTCCTGCGCCTCCAGTTGACACAATTGTGTTTCAATTCGTTGAAAAAATTCCAGGGAAACAGGGTCCGTACAACCCCTCAGGTGCTCTTGTTCCCTGCGTAACTTACTCATCTGTTTCCCAAACTTATGGAACCGGTCACCGCCCCATCGCAGCAGTCTATCACCATAAAATTCAAGACAACGGAGCAAGCCGCCAGTCATACCCTCCTGCCAGGCTTCCTCAACTTGCCCCCTGCACCCCTCGTCAAACAGTCAGGCCATCTCAAATTTGAACCTCTTGCGAGCCATTACCTGCCTCGGGCGAGAGGCCTTGATCTCCAAGAACAGCGCCGAGTGATCAGATGTGCGAGTAGGAATGTTAGTAACAGTCGCCTGTGGTAGCATACCACACCAGCCTTCCCCCGCAAGCACCTTATCAAGCCTCTCCTCCATCCCGTCCATTGTGCCCCTTCCCATGTAAACTAATATCCCCGCATAGGCAGCTGAGTCAGGCCGCAGTCATCAATAGTGTCCTCAAAACCACGTAGTACAGCATCTGGATGTGGGTTGCCACTGCGTTTCTCATGGTGGAATAAAAGATCATTAAAATCACCTAGCACCACCCAAGGCAGAGGGGACCTATGGGCCAAAGACCGCAAGAGATCCCACGAAACATTTCTACGTGCCTGCTCTGGGAACCCATAGAAACTAGTCATTCGCCATACGCCAGAACTAGCAATATTGACCTCTACATCAACATGGTTTTTCGAGTAGCTCAGCAGCCTTGTCGTATTGTTCTTTTTCCATAGCAAGGCTAAACCCCTACTCAACCCCACCTTATCAACATAAAATAATCCATCATATCCAAGTTTGATACGTAATCGCTCAGCATGTTCCCTCCTCGCCTTGGTTTCCATGAGGAAGACAAAATCAGGCTTCTTACGAGACACGGGTCTACAACTTCACGAACTGTTCGTGGATTGCCTAAGCCACGACAATTCCAGCTAAGGGTGCTCATGATGAAGGGCGGGCCTGGGAACCAAAACCCGCCTCCAGCAAGTTTTTTGAGACCTCTATCATAGTCACATCACCACCCCCATTCCCATGCCGCCTACCACCACCACCAGACCCCTCCCTTCTCCGCTTAGACACTGCCACCACGATAGCCTCATCCTCCCGTGCCCGTACCTCCTCCTCCGTCACCATCGTCACCGCCAGGCCGGACACAGCATCTTGACGACTACCACGGTGACTAGGCCCCTCCGCCGGCACAAGGCAACCCTCTCCCACCGCCCTGGGCCCTCTACTGCCTCCCGTCCTCAAGTTGGCACTATACAGGTACTAATCAATCGGAACGGCCGCTTCCCTAGCTCCGAGGCAGAACTTGTAGGAATGCCCTAACAATCCACATAAGAAACAAAAATTATGGAGGCGTTCATATTTGAATGATACCCAGCAGAAGGTTTTATCATGCTTGAGCAGACGCATCCTCCTCTTAATAGGCTTATCCACCGGGATCAAAACCCTGATCGATACGATAGAAGCTCCTCCATGGCGAACCAGCGAACCTCTCGTCACATATAATGAAAGTGCCAATGAAGTTTCATATCTGCTCCAACACCATGTCCGACGTATATCCCATAGGTAAGTCGTAAAGTTGAACCCACATGTCTAGCGAATCTAATACCACGTCAACCGGTAGTACCCCATCACAAACCTGACGACAAACCAGCGAACTGTTTTCAAAGGACCAAGGACCCTCATTGAGAACATGCTGCATATCTGTTATGTGATAAAAGACGAAGAGAAAGAGATTCGGTTGTAACTCTGAGACTTGCACCCCCTTGACAAGTTGCTAGATAGAGGCGAGAACTTGACGCATGTATTCCAATTTAACCAACTTCTTCGTTAGGAAACGGCCTACGACCTCCCATGACGCTTCCTCCCCAGTCACTTCACCGGCAGCCTCCACCCCTACCGGCTCAAAAGCCGCCTCCTCATCCTCCAGCACCATGTCCGCCCATATTGCTGTAAGACCTGCGACCCCCCCCCCAGCCAACGAAGCAGACGCCATGTGCACGCTGATAGCACAAAGAAAACCGGAAAACACTGGAAGAAAGAAAGAAAACAAACGGAAAACCTAGCAAAACCCTAGGAGGGGAACCAAAACCCTAAACACCGCTAGAGAGAGAATTTTTTTTTGGACACATTATTTTCCAGAGCTAATTACACTTACTAATAATGAGGCAACTAGTATAAACATATGAGTTTACAAATATCATGTATGTACTTTTTTCTTCAGCTAGGTTTTTTCCCACGTGATTTACCTACTGAGGATTTTTAACAAGGCATGAATATATTTAAATATACTACCCATATACTTTGCACTCTTTTCTTGTCCAGGTCTTTCCCATAGGGTTTTTCTAGCAAGTTTTTAACGAGGCAAGATCATGGCCAAATAATGTCATTTGTTCAATCCTTAATGATTGGACTTGTGTGCATGTGTGTGTGTTTGTGTGTGTGTGTGTATTGAAATAAGAAAGATGACTTATCATGAGCATATTGTGTTCTTCATCCTTTCTATACTATCTTTATCTACATCCTTACTGATCCATATGCTTGAGTAAATAGGCTAATTACAACATTATCAAAATATTGGTAATGATTAATAAATAATAACATTGTCAGTGAATTATACTCAAACTACTGACAATGATTTATGCTCAAAATACCTAAAAATAGCTTTAAAAAATAGTTGAAGGCCTAAAGGATACAATCCAAAAGATAATTTGAGTGAGGGCTGGGCTTGACCTAGTGGAATCCAATTAGAAAATATGGGTGGGCCAGTTTTTTAGAAAAGAATACTAAGGGCACATTTAATAGCATGGTATGGAGTACAATCCAAGAAAACGAACAATGAGGAGGATTGGTATGTATGGGCTATGGGGTCATTGGATCTCAACTCACCAACGAGTAGGGGCCAAGCGGACTACTCCCAGGTCCACGACTCGCCTTGGCCGTCTGTCAACGGCTGGAGGGACCCAACTTAGTTCAGACGACTAGGTCATCGGTGAACTCCTCGTCGAAAGAGGCGAACCACTTGTTGTAGGGCGGGGGTATGTGTTCGGTCTTTAGGCAATTGGTAGTGACTCCAAACATGTTCTGCAATGTGACGTGCAAGAAAATGTTTAGCAAGAAAGCATGACACCTGGTGAGACACATGTATGGTGGGAGGAGACGGAGCATTGTGGTCCATACACCTGTCTACGACATGCGGCTCTAAGAGTAATATAAAAAGTGAGGGTTGTCCAGTCCAAACCAAGATCAACACTCTTTTTCTGACTCCCCCTTTAGTCAATGACGTAGTACGTCAATTGTTTTCGGTGGTCCACTAGTTAGCAGTAGTAGTCCATTCCTTGTGGTTGGGCTTGGTAGTTGGGCCCTTTGGGCCAAACTTATCTCCTTTGTTACTCAATACACTTGTAGACCATTTATATTATTTTAAAGGTTTTGGGTCATATAATCCAATTCACCTTTGTACCCGTTAACCAATTTTAACCAGGTTTTATGGTGGATCCATTCTATTAAAAATCATCATTGGCACAATTTGTAGATAACGTTATAAAAAATATGTGTCATTAGCACTACCTCATTGCTAAACCCGAAACCTATACCCGACCACAAAATTCTATCCAACCTAGCAGCATTATGATCAACTTAAGGAACTAGCTTTTCGGGGATCTCTACGAGCGGCTTAACCTACTAGAGCAGGGGACATCCCGATCCCAAGGGTTAAGCTTACAACCTCATGAGGTCAGACAAACAACTAACACCCTTGTATTGGATGGAGACGTGCCTGCAATCGGAAATAACCCAAATTCTCAAGGGGTGGGGCCAAACAATTCCAATATCTTGTCGTTAACTAGGGAATAAGCTCAAATGGTTGGCGTCTAGATGCTATGCAGGTTAGGAACCCACTCGAGCAAGCACAAATCACATGGCCTACCGCGAGAGCACTCCCTCATCCTTCATGACTAAGCACCCCTATGCCAAGCCACCACTAGCCTGGGAAATGTTAAGGCCTCAAGGTTTGAGACCCCAACCAAAGAGGGTCGCAAAGCCTAAGGGGCTAGGCTTTTCGAGTAGAAAAAAGACTCTAAGAGCTAGCCCGATGGAGAGAAAATGACAAGTCACCCATGGTCCTAAGGATAAATTACTAACCCCTATTCATGAGTTGGATCATGAAGGAACCGCTCCCACCAAACATTAAGACCCCGAACATGAAACAATTTGACGAGATCGAGGATCCACAAGAGCACATTTTGGCATATCAAGTTGAAATGATGTTCCAGGGGTGTGCATTCGGTTAATCGGTCGGTTAACTGAACCAAATTAACCAAACTTTTCAAACCCTTAATCCGTTAACCGAACCTAAGTTTCTGTTACCAAATTAACTGAACCAAACTTTTTTTTGATTAATCGGTCGATTAACCGATATTTTTAAACTAATTTTGTATTACTAAACTTAGAACTAGAATAGCATACTAGAGCAGAGTGGAGGGCTCGTCGATTCACCACCGTAGAGCAAAGTCGCAAATGATTGGACAGTGGTCTAGAGTACCGCCGTAGACGCCGGAGAATATGGCCGCCCGCCGGTGGAGAGTCATACATAGTTCTCTCTAAATTTGTATATGGGGCATTGAGATTCGCGTCACATTTACTACTCCAAGGATGAGAAACTCTTAGTTTATGATTTTTTTCACTCGAGGCAGCTTGTCTACTCAGATGCATGGTATCAAATCTCTAACTAGATAAATATGCCATTTTATTCTGCTAAAACACACTTTTCAACAATATTAACATTCATTACCATGTTTTTATGTTGATGATCACAGGGAACAGGGAATCAAGAATGGCATTCGATTGGAATACAAGGTTGAATATTGCAGTGGGAGCTGTAAGGGTCGTCGGGGAGAAATAGAAGGCAAAGGGGGTTAGGCGACTGGCAGAGCAATGAGGTATGAGGAAGTGAGTAAATTAGGAATTTGGCCTTTGGTATCATATATATATATATATATATATATATATATATATATATTAAAAACTTCGGTTAACCGACTGTTTTGAACCTAATTAACCGTTAACCGAACCGAAAAATTTCAATTCGGTTATGGTTAACCGAACTTTGTCGGTTCGGTCGATTAACCGAAAATTATCCATAGTTTGCACACGCCTATGATGCTCATGGGGGTATCAGAGGTAATGATGTGTATGGTCCTTTTCTCCACCTTCGATGGGGTAGGCCAGTGATAGTTCACCGAGCTACCAAGTGCAACCATCAATTCATTCCACGACTTCGCAATCAAATTCGTAACCACTTTGCCCAAAGGAAGAAAAACCAAGAAACATTTCTACCACCTAACCTTAGTAAGGTAAATATCCGACGAGACCCTCAAAGATTTTTTAGTATGGTGGGGGATAGAAGTGGTTGGGGTCGAGGATATGGACGACAACTCAACCATGGTACTACTCGTTGAAGTTTTTAGAATCGCCAATATATATAAGAACCTAAGAAAGAGTGCACCAAATAATTATGTAGTCATGATGGCAAAGACAGATCAATATGTCGAGGTTGAAGATGATAATTGATAAGCAATAATTTTATATTTAATTTAGATTAATTTTTATAATAAATTAGTTTTATTTATTTTATATTATATTTATTTTTAAGTCTTATTTTATATTTTATACTAATATAAGAATTAGTTGAATAATTAACTTTAATGAACAAATTAATGAAGATTTGGGTTTAGTTGATGATTTGGGCTAATTGGTTTTCTTTTTAGTGTCTTAATTGTTTAGCCCAAACAATAAGTTTAATTGTTTAATATGTTCTTCTTCTTTTTTTTTTTTTTTGAAAACAATTGTTTAATATGTTCTGAACTCAAATTCCATTTAAAACTAATTTCTATTTTTTGTTTCTTTAGTTCTGTACGTAGGATGTAGCAGACTCGCACAAATTCCACGAGGGAATTATTCGGACGAAGACTGCGGCGATTCACAGACTGCTACGATCATATCGGCGACGAAGACACGAACCTCAAGCGACGTCCGCGAACTGCTCCTAACCAAAGATGTCATCTGCAACATTCTCCAATTATGAACGGACGAAATTACGCTGAAATTAGTATAAATAGGCGAGGAGTTCAGTAGTAAAATCATCAATTTTTCGTAGAATAATTTTATTCACTTTGTAAAGACTCTGCAATGTCCTGCTAAGTTCTTATTTTTCCAATTCAATGATTATTGAAGTTTGATTCTACAATACCACAGTGAGATTTATTTAGCTTAAAATATTCTTTACACTTTATTATATATATATCTTCTGTTATATTCACTTAAATTATTGCTTGGTTAATTGTTGCAATAGGGCCCATTGTTCAATTGTCAAGTTATTAAATTGCTAGTCAGAACCTTGAATCCGTAATTGTTTAAGTGTTCTTATGTTGTAGCAAATAGCACAATTTGATTATAATTGATTTTCAGTTCGTGTTATGAAGATATATAGTCTAGCTTAAATGAACTAAGCTTGTGTGTTTGTTGGTTAGGATTTGTAGTCTTTTTAATTCTTTTAATGCTGTTAGTAAATTAAATCCTAAGAGCTTGTTTAGGATTGTTTATTAGCTAGGGAAGTAATTAAAGAGCTTGTTTTGATTACCGATGAAGTAAGGAAAGACAGGTTGTTAGAGCTTGTTAATAACCATAACCAATCTAGTAAAGAGTAAAGTTAGTTTGGCTTGCAAATTAATATCTGTCTTCTTAAACCCAGTGGGGTAGCTCAAGTGGCAAGTGAGCCCTCTTTGTGGGGAGGAATTTCGGGAGAACCCGGGTTCAATTTCCACAAGTGACGATTCCCCCTGGGCCAGCTCCCGTGCCTCTCGGAGCGAACGTGGGTGGACCCCGAACCGTTAAACGGACGGAGAGAAAGACCCTGTAAATTTACCCAAAAAAAATATCTGTCTTCTTAGAATTAAATTGATATTATGCCTTGGGTTAGATACTAGTTGCCATTGACATTTATTTGATCATTATTTGCTATTTGATATTATTTTCCATTTTATTGTTGCTATTTAAGTTTCTATTTCCATCTCATTATTTATTAAATCTATTGCTAAAAATAAGTCTAACCAATCTCTGTGGGTACGACCTTACTCATCGCTAGTGCAATTCATAAGAGTAAGTATTTATTATTTGTTGGTTTCGACACCCATCAAATTTTTGGCGTCGTTGTCAGGGATTGGTGTCAATTAGATTTATTTTTATGCCACATTCTTCTCATACGCGTCAATTGCAATACGATCCTGAGATTGAGAAGACTGCAAAAAAGTTAAGGAAGGAGACTAGATTGCGTAAAAATAAAGTACTTTCATCAACATCTCTTCAATCAACTGCCTCTTGTTGCAATTCTGAAAAAGAACAAGCAATGGTTGAAGAACAAGCAGTGGCCGAAGAACAAAGAACTTGGGAGCATTTTGTACCAAATCTGAATCAACAGCCTCTTTGTATTCAACATCTTGCCTTAGAGGTTGGTTTTGAATTAAGGTCAAGTTTGATTCAACTACTCCCAACATTTCGTGGTCTTAAAAATGAATATCCATATAAGCACCTAAAGGAGCTCCACGTAGTGTGTTCGAGCTTCAAACCGCAAAGAGTGACGGAAGATCAAATCAAACTACGTGCTTTCCCATTCTCATTAGCCGATAGAGCAAAGGATTGGTTATTTTACCTTCCTTCAGGCTCAATCAACACATGGGATGAAATGGTAAGATTATTTCTTAAAAAGTTTTTCCCAGCATCACGAGCTGCTAGCATTAGAAGAGAAATATGTGGCATCAAGCAAAGAGACACAGAGACTCTCCACGAGTACTGGGAACGCTTCAAGCAACTGTGTGCTAGTTGCCCTCAACATGGAGTTTCTGAACAACTCCTCATTCAATACTTTTATGAGGGATTACTTCCCATGCAGAGAAAGATGATGGATGCAGCTAGTAGAGGTGCTATAATGAACAAAACCCCTCGTGAAACTAGAGATTTGATATCCATAATGGCTACCAATTCACAACAATTTGGATGCAGACATGACATACCTTCTAGAAGAGTGAATGAGGTGAACATTTCTTCCATTGAGAATAAAGTATCTCACTTAACTATTCTTGTTCAACAGTTAGCTCTAGGAGGTACACATCAGGTAAAAGCTTGTGGGATATGTGCTGCTACTGGACATCAAATAGACATGTGTCCGACACTTCAATATGATTCTTGTGAGCAAGCTAATGCAATTGGAGGGTTTCCAGGCCAACCACAAAGAAATTATGATCCCTATTCAAATACATACAACCCAGGATGGAGGGATCATCCAAATTTCAGCTACAAGCCACGTCCACAGTTTCCACAATTTCAGCCTAGACAACCCATTCAACAACAACCTTCATCTTCACAAAAACCATCTTCTAATTCAAGTATGTCGTTCAAAGATATTGTTAAGTCCCTTGCTACTAACACACAACAATTTCAGCAAGAAACAAAAACAAGTATTCAACATTTAGAAAGTCAGATAAGTCAGCTAGCGTCTACCATGAGTAGATTGAAATCTCAAAGTAAGTTACCCTCACAAACTATTGTTAATCCAAAACAAACTGTGAGTGCAATTATACTGAGAAGTTGAAAAGAGTTGAAAGAACATACTCAAGTGAGAAAAACACCCAACCGAGATGAAGAAACTGAAAAAGAGGTCCATCAACCTCAAAATGATCAAAACCTTATTAAAGAACACCCAAAGTCTTTGGTAATTCCTCTTCCTTTTCCTAGTAGGTTGGCCAAATCCAAGAACACCGAAGAAGAAAAAGAAATTCTAGAGACATTTTGAAAGGTTGAGGTAAATATTCCTTTACTTGATGTTATTAAACAAATTTCTCGATATGCTAAGTTTCTCAAGGAGTTGTGCACAAACAAAAGAAAATTAAAAGGCAATGCAATGGTAAGCATGGGGAAAAATGTTTCAGCTATACTTCAGAAAAAATTACCTCCCAAGTGTAAAGGCCCAGGTATGTTTGTTATCCCTTGCAAATAGGTAGTGTTAATATTGAAAGCGCAATGTTAGATCTTGGAGCTTCAATTAATGCCATGCCCTTATCTGTTTATTCATCTTTGAATGTTGGCTCCTTAAAAGAAACTGGTGTAATTGTTCAACTTGCTGATAGATCTAATGTTTATCCTGTCGAGGTTTTAGAAGATATTTTAGTACAAGTTGATGGATTAATCTTTCATGCTGATTTTTATGTGTTGGATATAGAAGAAGATAATCCCCCTAATTCTTTATTGATCTTATTAGGGAGGCCATTTCTGAAAACTATTAATTCTAAAATTGATGTGCATGATGGTATATTGACAATGGAGTTTGATGGTGACATTGTTAAATTTGATATATTTAATACTAACATGAAACATCTGAATGACATGTCATCTGTTTTTGTTGTGGATATTTTATTGCAAGAAGATAAGTGGCATTTGATGGGTGGTGATAAACCGAATGTTGCGTTGAATAGAAATCCTAACTTTGAGGATGTGTTAGGGAGAAAATGACGTCTAGCCAAAGACGTTAAAGAAATGCGCTACTTGGGAGGCAACCCAAAGGGAGTTTATTCTACTCTTCCCTTTATTTGTTTTACATTTTTATTAATTTTTCTCTTATCTTTACATTCTGTTTAACATTGGGGACAATGTTGAGAATAAGTGTGGGGAGGGGATATGATTATTTTCTTCTCTTCAAATTGAAAAAAAAATTCTTTCTTTTTCTACTAAAATTTTTCCAAAAAAAAAATAATACTTTTTACTAGAATTCATAACATAATTGAATAAATGCTCTTGCATATTACGAGTATTTAGTTTAGTGTTTTGTTTGATATGGTGGTGGCTAAATTAAGCAAGCGCGAACCTGTGAGATATTTGAGCCTTTGACTGACACTTCAGTCCAATTATTTTGTTCTTGTGTGATATCTTCCATAGACTTGTATCTCTAGAACTTGCCTGGATTCTCTTTAAAGCTTATTTGATTCATGCATGATTTTTAATATGATTAAGGCCATCTTTGATTTTTAGCCTCACTAGCCAAATAACTTGTTCATACCGTAAATTATTTTCCTTCGTCAGCCACTTTGAGCTTTTTAACTATTTTATTCTTATTGAACCACATATTATAAGCCTCATACTGAAATTAATTTCCTTAACCTTGTCTGGAGGACTAGGGGAACTTTGATCGTGTAAATGCATAAGGATTGAGTGTGTGAAAAGAGGTTGACAAAGTGTCTATATGAGTGAGAATAATGAAATTGTCATTGGACTTCCATGAGCTTTTTGGTTGGTATTTTCAAAAAGAAAATGAGTTGATATAGTTGTTTCAATTTGAGGTTGTTTCTACACTAAAGAGTGTGAAATGTGTGGTGGAAAGTGTCTTTCTTCTTCTACAAAAAAAAAATCAAATCAAAAAGAAAAAAAAAACAAAAAATAGCAGTACAAAAAAAAAAGAGAAAATGAGAAAATGAAATTATCATTTTTGTTACTATTATTCATGTTGAATAATGAATGAATAGTTTATGGTTATATGGGGATGTGATAGTTTATTTAGTTAGAGTTGAACTATCAAAATAACAAGAGAGATTGTGTTCATTTGGTCTTTATTATTGGGTTAGTTCATTTAATCACGCTCCTCTAGTTTTGAAGGCTTTTTGAACTAATTTTCCAAATATTTCCTACCCTTTGCCCTAAGCCCCATTACAACCTTTGAGAAAGTCCTTATGATTTATTCATGCATGTTACCTTGTAGTGGAAGATGAGAAGATATGCAAGCCTATGGTAGAGCATTTCTATAGGAATTGATTTGAGTGAAATTTATACATCCTTCAAACACTTTTAAGTGATGAGTGATATACCCGTGAGAGCTTGGTTATTTAGTTTACTCCATTTTCAAATAAATTGCTAGCTAAGTATTTATAATGTGTTTGAGACCAATGTTCATGAAGTGTTATGAGTTTTTATATATTTATGTTTTCCTAAAATAATTGAACAAAGAAGAAATCAAGGATGTTTTAGCCAAAAAACCTAAAGCTGAGGAACCGGACAAGCTTGGTAAAAAGGTAGTCAATCATCTTGTGGAGCGACCTCAAGAATTATGCGGGCAAAACCCCGGGGTTGGGTCGTCGATCCCTAGTGTGCCCTTAGGATGTATCCTTCATTCCTCCCCCATACCTCATCAACTAAGGCTGAGTATAAATGATTAGTTGATGTCGCAGCTGAGGTCACATGGGTTGCATCGTTGTTGCGAGAAATGGGACTCCATTCTGGCCGCCCAGCTACACTCTGGTGTGACAATCTCAGAGCCACCTACATGTGTGCGAATCATGTGGTTCATGCTCGGACTAAACACGTTGAGATTGACTATCACTTTGTCCGGGACAAGGTAGCCTCCGGGGACTTCCAGGTTAACTTTGTCTCAATGAATGATCAACTGGCGGACATCTTCACCAAGCCGTTGCCTGCAGCTCGCTTTGGGACTCTTCAGGACAAGCTCAATGTTGTTTCTCTACCACCTTGTGCTTGAGGGGGTGTGTTAGTCATATTAATTATGTTAGACTTGGTTAATAATTGTTAGAGTCAAATTCATATTCCTTAGCCTAATTGTATAGGTAGTTAGCGTAACTCTATTATCTGTAATACTCTGTCTCTCTGTTGAATCGATAATCAAGCTCTCATTCTCATGGGATCCTAAGCATGTCTGTGTGTGTGCGTGTTGGATCAAATGAAGACGAGTCCTTAGGAGAAAACTAATAACTAATCTCAACCTTACTTATGAAAAAATCAACTGGATCATAACAAATTTAAAAAAAAAATACGATGGTATTTTCATAATTATCACCAACTTTAAAATGCAATTTAGAATGGTTATACTTTGTACTTCTCATAAAGTGTATAGTATAGTGTTCTAAATTATAAAGTAAAATTACCAATAGTTACAAAAATTCACAATATTTTTTAAAAAATTTGATCTGATCCGTATAGTGTTCTAAATTATAAAGTAAAATTACCAATAGTTACAAAAATTCACAATATTTTTTAAAAAATTTGATCTGATCCGTATGATTTTTACAAAGAATATTGATATTGATTCTTAGGTTTTCTCCTTACGTGTGTTTTCATGATATTGTTAGCATATATATAGAGATGAAAATGAAAAGAAAAAAAATCAGTGAAAGCACCCGCAAATCTTTAGAAATGATTTAATAATTGGATGTAATCCTTATAATCAGGGATTTGTTTCCATTTCATTCTTCCCCATTTCCCTCCCTCACGTAATATTATTTGATTTGACATGACGTGCGACTTTTTCTCCACCCACCTTTTACTACTTTTACTGAAGCAATGAACAAAATCTTTAACACCAAAACCCCTTTTCTTTCTTTATTTCTTTCTTTCCTTCAACTTACAGAAACACGTACAAACTCCTCGTATCATACTTAGCTTCCAACTGCACTTCTTCATCTTCAGGTCTACGAGATGAAAGATGGGAGGGTTTGAAAGGAGAAAGTAGAGACCCCATGCCAGCAGCTATCCATATATATATGTATGCATGCAGGATTTCAGGTTAGCTTACATATACCTTCATCTCCATTCTACATACCTATTTTTCTGTCTATATTATTTTTTATACATCTTGCAAGGTTAAGAATTAACCTCGTAATTACAAGGTTTTTGATATATTGATTACATATAACATATATGTTTATGTACAACCGTACCACACATGCGTAGATCCCAGATAAATTTGATTTATATGTTTATGTACAACCGTGCCACCGCCTTCATTTATAATATAAAATGGAAAATGGGTGATTTTTGGATTTACCAAATTTGATTTGAGAGAAATTTAGATGATTTTTTAAATTTTTATTAAATTAATTAATCACGGTTCATATGCATTGTATTGGGTCGGTAAAAAAATACTCCGTAATTAAAATATTAGTTATTTGTGTAGGCCAGACTTGTTATACTATGGATCAGGTTCTACCTCGCATTATAGACTCTAATTCAAAAATAACCTTCACATTTTGTATCTGTATTTGACACATTATGTAGACAGTTAATACTTTCTGTAGACAATTTTTGTACTTGTAACTATCATATTATGTGTCAACCATTATCAAGTTATTTATTTAAAAAAATTATAGGAAAGAAAGCTACTATCATATTATGTATCAGTCACTATCAAGTTATTTGTTTTAAAAAAAGTTATAGGAAAAATAAGTTACTATCATAATTTTTAAGGACTACTAACTCTATGACAATTCATGTATTTGCCTCCACCAAGGCTCAAATCCACAACTTTCCATATAAGAGTGTAACTTAGAGTCACTAGACCACAAGGTTTTGGTAGAAAAAAAAAAAGCTACTTAAATAGGAACGATAGGAAAGAACCAAAAAGTACGTACATACATATGTTTCATATACATAATACACACATATATATATTTACTATACTACAAACATATATTTAACACACAGACACGTACACAGTATATATATATACATCATACTACACACAATATATATATATATATGCACATATCACGACACACACACCCACCACATATACACACACGGCATATACATATATATTTATACCTAAATACATAATTTCCCCACTTCATAGCATATGTACACCACATAACATATATATTTGTTTTTGTTTGAAACCAACAACACTTATATCATGGATCAAGTACATTATGCCTACTGTAATTTGTAAATCCTGGTCCAGATTATACACTTACATTTAATGTATGACAAATTATACTGTGTACTATACAAATAAGAGTTTATTACCAAAATGGTCCTTCGACTATTGTGAAATTACCAGTTTGGTCCTCAACAATTTTTCGTGCCCAATTAAGTCCATCGATTTTGAAAAATTTAACCAATTTGGTCCTCCGTTTATTTTGTCGTTAAACATCCGTTAAATCGAGACCAAATTGGTAATTTTGTTATAGTCAAGGGACCAAATTGGTAATTAATTTTCACTGAAATGGTCCCTTGACTATAGAAAAATTACCAAGTTGGTCCCGATTTAATGGATGTTTAACGGCAAAATAAACGGAGGACCAAATTGGTTAAATTTTTCAAAGTCGAGGGACTTAATTGGGCACGAAAAATTGTCGAGGACCAAATTGGTAATTTCGCAATAGTCGAGGGACCATTTCGGTAATAAACTCATACAAATAATGAACCTTCAAACAATAGCATTCAATTCAATGTATTAAAAATTAACTTTAAGTATATTAAAAATGTATCTTATGTCATGACTTACAAGATGGACCATGGTCCATGGTCCATGGTATAATGATTGTTAATATATGACATTCAGTTTATTTACTATTTACTTACAGTTCACACATTATGTATTTATGCATTTAGTTTAAGATTAGAATATGTACTGTTAGTCGAAAATACATAATATGTTACTGCAATTACATAATCTTGAATTGAATCCATAATGTGTAATGGTGGCATGATTTGCAACACACCAAAAAAAATGCAGTAATTTTTAGATTATTTTTTAATTTTTATTGACTTATGAATTGTGATACTTAGATAATAATCGGTTATGGCCTATTTCCCTTACAAAAATTTCAGCCCACTTGATTATCCTAAATGGGCCGAAGCTCAGCCCAGTTAAGATGAGTTAAATATCTAGGAGCCTAGAAGGGTGGAAGGCAATTTATGTCACAACATAAATAATTAATAATTTGTTTCAAGTACAGAATACATATTTTAAGTTACATAATTTTATAACACAAAACACAAACACTCATAACATAAGACACATATACATGCACTAGGGTTCACAGTGCACTATGAACCCTGGTTCATAGTATAAGGATTGGGTGGAAGAAGGGTGGACTTTGCAAATCATACCAATATACTATGGACCAAGGTCTATCTATTCCACTTTATATTGTAGACTCTGATCTAAAATGATATTCAGATTATGTGTCTGCAGGTAATATAGTGAAATTAAATATAAAATATTTACTTATAGTTACAAGGTTATGTTACACTCTGCAATAGAATATATGTTACCTCGCATCATTTATTATGCGAGGCAATAAACAATAATACGAAAATTTTAATATTTTCGTATTATTGTTTAAACATGGTTGATATAAACATGCTAATATAATTAGCTATTTAATTGTGATGCATCTAAATGGTCATTTTTTTCTATCGTATTTTATCTATCATGCATAAATACTACGGAGTATTTGAAGTCAAATCAATTTTATATAATTGTTATAATTTCTTTTAATATATTTTTATATATAGTTTTAAAGTATTTGATAGGGCTTTTTTATGCAATTCTAATTTTACCTATATAAATTTTATTTGTTAATCTATAATTAATTAATACGTCATACAAAAAGTAACTTTGCAATGTTGGGCTAAGGTTCAATATCATGATGGATTTGTATTTCACATTTTCATATATTGTACAATAGTATCAACCACTGTGACGTTTATATTTATCTCTTGGTGGAAGATAATAAAGTAATCCATATGAGGTAGCGTTACCCTCTAGAAACACGCGTTAAATTGATGATACCGAGGTTGAAATCCAGATAGTACTTGCATGCCAATGCAAGCTGCTGGTAAGGGATGTTGGTTTATTCCCTTTTTACTAGCTCCATAATATAAAGATTTAACAAAAGCATCGCGAGGGTTGTACTGGTATGACAACTTTTTCTTGAGGGGGCAAGGGGCATCTAGCATCTTCCCCTTAGTGCTTAATTGGTTTGTGCTACGTACTACTCTCTGAAAGGGAAAAGGGGAAAAGACAGAAACGGATAAGCATGCCAAGGTTGGGGAATTCAGAGAGCAATTCTTTTTTTTTTTTAATAATTTAGCTATTCCGGCGACTAATTTTAAACACAAGAAACCTTCATCTTAGGTTCTTTGTACACTTTGTGCACAAAGAGTTCATTCTTCTGACTAGTTAATGTCTCTCAATGACTCCAAGTTTTTAGTGGGATTTAAACTGCCGAATTGTTGTAAGAGCGAGACTTTAAGGTAATTGATTGAACTAAATGAATAATTCTTTTTCTAGGAAAACGATAAGGCATACAAATTGTAATGTCTGCACCTCTTTTTCTAAATCGAAAGTTGGATTGGCATTCCAAAACCCCATCTCACAACTCCGTTATTTCTCTATGAAAGTAAGAAATTTTAGGGACTAGATTGCTTGGGCTTGTTGAGACGATTGATGCGCATCACGACATGGGACAATCCTCACCTTTCAATTCGACCTAACATAGATCATGAAAGTGCAATTGCATATTAGCCCCTGAATTGGTGAGTGATCGGTAATCTTGGAACCCAACATTGAGTTTCAACAGGAGTGGCCTATTAGGTTTTTTGGTTTGAGGCAATCATGGACAACCTACGCTAGTTTATTTCCTTGTAGCCATTTGCCATTTAGGGCTACATACAAGGCTAAGTTTATCCTGTGCCGATAGTGACTGCACATTTCTCTTGCCACTCAAAAAAATATGATACTCACATACTGCTACATAAATATAATGAAATAAAGTTACATATTTGCTATTAGTTATAAATTTTGATAGATTAGAGCTTGTTACATTAGTGTTGAGTATAAAATAAGAACACACACCCACGCGAAATAACTTAAGTGGTCGTCCAATTAACTCTAGATTTACTTCCACAAGAGCGAGTTTCAAACCCCATTGAAAGTTAAGCCATTAAAGAAGGGGTACAAAATATAATTTAGCAAAGACATAAAATCTACGTTATCAAAAAATAAAGTAAAAATACATACTATACTACTATAGTGTTTGTTTTTGACACACAAACATTTAATGTGTGTACGACGGCATTATGTTGATGGACCTTATGGGTTGCACTCTCTTAGCTTGTAGTACTCAAAAACTTTACTGAAAAGAAAGCATATTGCAAATTGGGTAGAAAACAAAAAACATGAAGTGAAGTGAAATCATCCCATTATTGATTATGAACTTATTAGGATGTCTCGACCTCTGTCAATCCGAAGAGTCGCGCACCCCCCATGTATTATGTGTTTCTCCCTATAATGTACATCACTTCCATAATCTCCTTGATTTATAGCAAAGTTCGTAATAGTAATTATTACTTGAAAGTATATTTTGTTGAAATTTTCTTTGTGATTCTGATCAGTAAAAGATTATAATAAGATAATCAATCTAGATTGCTAAGGAGTTCCTGACTCGATCCCTTATCTTTCTTTCCAAACTTCATTTATGTGATCAACTGAACTGCATATGCGGGCAAGATCATATCGTTATCAGTTGGGATGGTATAGACTTCTATAGCAAATCCTATGATGTGTGTTTTACTTTATTTTTGAAGTGTGAATTAGATATGGAATTATATTTTTAAATTAATGTTAACTTTCTAGCTAGGTATAGTACTAATTAAAATTTCACCCCAAAAAAAAAAAAATCTGCTTTGATCCAAAATCAAGGCATAAAGTATCAATTCAATAAGGTATGTCACTCAGTTATTATCTGAAATCATAAGAAAGGATGTCTTAAAAGTAATACGACGAGGATTAACTCAGTAGTAGATGGTTCAACAATTTTTGGTAGCAGGTGTTGAGGATATATAATATATAAACATAAATGTGTAATCGAATTATCAGTTTAACATTTTAGTTGAGGTAGAATACATACTTTAATTGTAGTTAATGAATCAACGACAAATGTACAAACCCTTGAAATCAACAATGAAGATTAAATTAATTAGATTTCTATTTTAACATCTCTAATACATGTGTTGTGTATCGAACTAGTGACCAAGGGTGAATTAGAAACATTAATGATATTGTATATAGAGTGGAGATTGATTAGAATCAAGTGATTACCATTATGTAAAAAACATAATTTTATTTCTTTATACTTACATAGCAATTAGTATCATATTTCAATGACAATATGGCATCCACTAAACAATTTCTAGATAATGTACAAGGTGGGGTTAGAAGTTTAATTTGATTTTACCAAATATAATGATGAAGTAGAACCATTTGGATTGACAGACCCTTTTTCAAAAACTTTTTATTATAGTTTAAGTCTCACCATGATGATAAGGTGATTGATGTTGGGGTTAGGGGAGGGGGAAGCAAGGGTGTTTTGGAGAAGATGGGTTATTTAATTTGCATAATAAATGTATTTACATAATCTTGATATGGGATGTAAAATATAGAGTTTCAAAGAGTTAGGGTGTGTTTGGTTCATAGTTTACACAACTATGAGATTTGATTACCCTTTCAATTAAAAACTCATTCTCTAATTAAAAATTATGTATCATTCCATCTTATTGTTAATATGTTTTTCTAAGTTTGGATCAGGGCTTTTAGATTTTTTTTTATAAATTTTTTTTACGTTCATATTGGTGTATTGAATGTCATTATATTAGGATCAATTGCCTTGGCTTTTTATTTTTGTATTTTTAAAACTTTTATTCCCATTATAGGGACATACATAATCAAACATCAATATTGGTAACCATTTCAATTTCACCCTACTACCAAACATGCAAAATACATTCACCAAAACTCATACCATACCATTACCAAGTATTTGATTCTCATTTTGATTTCGATCCCAGTGCGATCCAAACACACCTTTAATTTAGCTTCATAATAATATCACTTCCAAAAATCTCCCTTCTACCAAAACATTTTCTCTAAAAAATTAGTAAGCTTAATGATATCCTCAAGTTATCATTGTAAAGAGTAATGATTAGTTATTTTTTATTATGTATACATGTTTTGGAGTGTTTTGGGTGCACTAATTTCAACTTACACAACACTTTGGGAACAATAGTAGTAATTGTAAGGGGAAAAAAACTATTATAAATTAATTAAAGTCAAATTGTATTAATTTTGTTCAAAATAAAGAATTTACTAAAATTAAAACAAAAAGAAACTAAATGCTGGTATTAATTGCAACAAATTACTAAAGAGTACATGATAATATAATTAAAAATGTAATTGGTTTGTAAATTTTTAACCCTTTTTTCAACTGTTAAAACGTACGTATATTTATAAAAAAGATATATAAGTATAATTCTCTTATGATGTAATAAACTTTTTTTGTTGATTATTATAATTTTCTAGAGATTATATTTATTTTCTTTAGAAGCATGATATCTACCTAGAATAAATTTGGTTCCTTAGTGAAGGAGGACATTTTCTTAATAAACAAAAATTGACAGAAAAGATCATATCATTTAATTTCTTGGGCGGAAGCCCGTAAAAGCGGCAAGTCTAGCCATTGGTGGCTAGGAGATTGTTGGTAGAGGCCGATAAATGATCAAGTTCAGCATCCTATTTTTTAAAAAAAATGTGGTGATGATATATAAGAAAATAAAGTTGCGCATTCGCGATGAATTATAATTCTTGGGGTAATAGTAAACGCTTTAGACACACCAGAACCGGTTATGAGCATGTCTAACATCAACGACTGCACAGGGACCCCCAATTGGGGGTGGGGGTCCCATATTTAAAAAAATATATATATGTATATATAATTTACAGAATTTCAGGCTAAGTGATATTTCCTAATCCCAAATCTCAATTAGCACCTTCTAACAAGTATATGAAGAAACTTTTGCTTTTTTGTTTAGTTCTAACAAGTTACAATCGATGGTTGATATGAATTTGAAGTCTTGTTGCATTTGTTTAGAAGCAGCTCGAGTGTGGTGATATTGATGGAAATGAATTGTATTTTGAGTTATTAAAGAGATTTTATCAAAAGAAAAGATAGGAGCAGTGAGCATATCTCAATTACTATTGCCTCTACAGAAAATGAGTTTTTCAAAGTTGAAATTGTTGAAATCTTACTTACAATCAAGTATGTTGCAAGAGAGACTCAACGAATTAGCTTTAGTTTTCATTGAAAATGAGCTTTTGAAAAAAGTTGATATCAAAAGTTTGGTAGATGATTTTGCGTCTAAATGTGCATGGTGCATGTTACTTTTTAGATAAAATTTTATATGTAATTTTTATACCGTATTTATATATATTTTGATAAAAAAAAGTTTTAAACAACTATTATTTATATATATATATTACTTGAAAATGACTAAAATTAAGATATTGCACAGGACTCCAATTTTTTTTAGTTGAACGACGCTGAGACACCCCCACCACATGTATATATATCCATAATGAAAGTTTTCAATATATATTCAGTCTACTATAGTCTAGTAATGTAGTATATCTGTCTTCATAAGATGATTCTGTAATGGCCAATAGATGAATGGATTATTTGCTATTTTTAGGAATTTAATGAAACACACATGAATGATCTGATAACTAATACAGCAATAATTAATACTCATTACTTAATAAAGTGGTGGAGTTATCCTGTTAATGCTGTTGTCCATCATATCATATCACAGAAGATGTTTTCATATTTCCTCATTGCAGGGTTTCTGACTCCATTTGTCATTGTCTCCTTTGAACAGTTTCTTGTGGAAAATTTTAAAAAAATAAAAATAAAAATTTACAGCTAGAAGAGAAAAACAAAAACATCTGATCTGTGCTTCTCCTCTAGATCTTCCTTCCCCATCCTCTCTCTCTCTCTCTCTCTCTCTCTCTCATGTTTGATAGACAGTAAAAGTTAGGTTTGGGTAATTAGCTAATTAAGGTTGTTATTCTCAAAAAAAAAAAAAAAAAAGCTAATTAAGGTTGTCTGTACAGATAGAGGTCTGGTAAGAATCTGATCTGATCTGGTATTCAATTCAAGAAAATCTACCTTTTAGTCTATATATACCCTAATTCCTAGTTCTCACCCAGGCATTTAGGATTAGGGTTTGAAGAAAACATATGAGAGAGGTGAGGAAAATTGATAGATGATGATGAATAGTACAGATGAATGAATTGAATGTTGGGGCCATTAGTGGAATTTAGCTGTTGTCTCAAAGCTGGCCTAGCTTCCAACAAGTAGTGGACACCCTTTTTTTTCTGGATGAGTGTACGGAGAGTAGTGAGGGGGGGGGGGGNGGGGGTTCATCAGGGAAGCCATAGCTGAGAGTGCTGAGAGCTATCTAGGTCAAAAACCCTAACCCTACACCCACTTTAATTTAATATGCCTTCTTTATTGATTTGATGGAGATATTATATATGCTCTACCTGTATCCTATCCACCACACTATTCCCCTTTTGACCACGGTTCACTTCTTCAATTGGTTTTCACTTCACTTTCCACCATTTTTTTTAACCCCATAAGTATATAAATATATCTATCAACCGCTGTCAAGTAACTTGTAGCCCGATGACACTTCTATGGACATTGACTCTTTGTGTTTCATAAGGTTGAGGAAGTATGTATGGACAGATACTACATTGTAATAAATGATAGCTTTCTTACCATTCTAAATGGGTGGCCACAGGATCGGACCTCAGCCGTGGTGGGGCATTGATTTTTTGAGTTGAAAAGATTGAGAAAGTATATAATGGATACAAACTTATAAAGAAGCGTATAAGTGTTTGGAAAAAAATATAAATATATCTAAATTCCTTAAAATATTACTGTAGGTAAGTTTCTGTTTTTTTTTTTTTTTTTTTACTCCTCATGCCTAATTTTACCCACCAAAATGCGTAAGTTTTTATATTTTTATTGAATCATAAAAAAGGAAAAGAGAAAAAGAAAACTTACCCCAAATAGCACCATAAAAATTCTCACTTTTTGCCCAATAAATATGAAATAACTTTTTTTTTTTTTTTTTTTTTTTTTTGGTGTTTTCCCTNATATTTTTATTGAATCATAAAAAAGGAAAAGAGAAAAAGAAAACTTACCCCAAATAGCACCATAAAAATTCTCACTTTTTGCCCAATAAATATGAAATAACTTTTTTTTTTTTTTTTTTTTTTTTTGCTGGTGTTTTCCCTTCTGAAAACCACCTTTATATAATAGATTAATATAGAAAATTTCAGTTACTCTAAATAGAAATTATATACTGGGAATATATATATATAGAATATGGTGGGAGGATCAAAATTGAGGTGGATGATGATATTGGATCCCCCAATTACTTAATTGGTGATTCTTCTGTTCTTGGTCGTTGTTGCTAAAAAAGAACCACATACATACACCCACCAGCCAAGATTGGAGCTTGACAGACCCAACTTTAGAGGAAAAGGTTTTGGAAAATATTGTCCCCGGCAATATAATATTATGCCAACTTCATCTCATCTCATCTGAGCTTACGTTAATTATTTCATTTGTCTGCACTGAAACGGACGACGTGCCGGGCGGCCCTTGTCCCGCCCTGACAACGTTAGGAATTGCGAGCAAGCAAGCAAAAACTTTGGAGCCCGCCCGGGGGAATCTTTAACCTAGCTAACAACTACACTCCAACATCCCTTATTAGCTTTCACCTCATTAATTAATTAAAACTAATCTATGTTGGAACTTTAATTTGTTGTTAAATTACTACTTTATTATTCGCTAAGATTAACATTGACTGGGTCTGATCTGGGGTTAACTCAGTCATCTTAATTAAGGATACAAACTTGTAACCACAAGGTAACCAGTTTGAATCCCAACCTAACTTCTTAGTTTGAGTTGAATAGCTACGGACAACCTGGCTGGTTTATTTTCTTGTGATTTTTTGCCAGTTATGATCACAATGTGGATTTATTCGGTGAACACCCTCCAGTAGTGGTTGCAGGAAAATGAGTTATTTGGGGGAAGAAGAAGTATTATAGAAAACTGCAAATTAAAGCATATATATTTGTCTAACTTGGTTCATGGTTTTTGTCCATTATATTCTTCTTTTCTTTAATTTACTTAATGGAGTTTATCACATGTTCGGTTTATGATTTGGGTACATCAAAGTACTTTCAAGAAAGGTCTGATGAGCTAAATGAAAATTGGAAATCCAGTCTGTATGTGTGTATATACAGTATGGGACATATATATTGGGCCGATAAGTCCTATCCTATTATTTAAAATGGGTCGGGTTACATAAATTTATCATCATATAAAAAAAAATAAAAGAGTCAAATCGAGCGACAGCTACTGTCATATCTGAGTGGAATCACGCGAGACAGTTATTTTGCATAGTGGAATCATGTAGTTGGAGTTTGATTAGACCTTGATGTGCCAAATTAGCAAATCAAAATTCCCACCCAACAATAATGTAACTGAGCTCTTTTTGTGGATAGAACATGTTTGTACCCGTAGCATATAATACATGAAACTAACGTCAATGGCATCTGAGGGCTGACGACACATGTAGATGAGTATACATATAATAATGGTTACCCCAAAACTTTAGAAAAACAAGGATATGATGTTATTATACCATGTTCTTTCTATGATGATGGTGTGCACTGTTCTTTAGGAGAGAATGAATGCAGTTTATGCAAATGTAACCAAGGAAAGGGATCCAAAGTTTTGTAGTTTTCAATTTAGATTACGAGGGTATTTGGTAAATAGTTGTTAGCTTATTGTGTTAGTGAGTTTGAGTAGTTGATAGAATTAGTTAATTGTAGAAAGATTTTGATAAATTAGTTGTTAGCTAATAGCTGATTACATGGAAAATGACTTTCTCAAAAAGCTGTTTTAAGTAGTTTTTTGAATTTTAGTGTTTTGGAACAATAAACTGTTACAAAAAATTGATTAACCAAACACTCATATTGGTTATTTAACCAAGTCAAACAGTTAATAGTGGGCAAACAAGCCAAAATTGGTTGATAAGCTATGTTGCCAAACATGTGTATATACATTTATATTATAGTTAGAGATGCAAAACACTGGAATTGAACTTACTTTTCAATGGGTTCGATCTGGTTCTAGTTAATAATATGATGTTTTTAACAAATACACATCAAGTTCAAAATTATCATGTGATTCGAGTATTCGTGACAACTAATAATGTTCACATTGTGACAATATATTAAGAAAATCACTGGAGACAATATTTTGTCTTCTAATATTTGGTAAAATGAAGGACGACAAATAAAGATAATCTTTATTGAAAGTTAGCATCCGATCGAAATTGAAGATGTGATTTTTTTTTCTTGTTCCCCGCTTTAGTACTATATGCCCCTTGGTTCAATTAATCCTCCCTTATTTCCTTTGAATCACCATATATGCATTTTCACCAATTAATGATTGTTTGCAGGTACAAATCCTAGCCATTTCTAATCTTTATTTGCGCTGCTTTTATGTAAGTGCCCTTCACATCATCCTTAGCTATCGCGTTTCTTCTATTCTTGTTTAGTACTTTTACATTACATACCTGTCTTTTTTGTAAAGTATGTATTAATTACAATTAATAATTTTTTTAAACCACAAACCAAATAAAAATCTCCATACTTTTTTATTTTTAGTACTATTGACTTTGTTACAATGTAGGATCTGTTCATAGCTAGTTTCTCAACCAAATGTAGCACAAATCACAAAGAGCCAATATTGTCTCCATTGAGGCTCAAACCCACCCCCTCCCATGTGGGGATCCAATCGGGTGTCATTAGACCACAAAATCTTTGGCAAAAATCTCTATACTTTGGCAACCAAAAATCTCTATACTTTGGCAACCAACAAGTAATTGATAACCTCTACACCTTCCCTTCCTTGGATTTTTCCCTTTTGCATTTTATGCCCCACCTCCATCACTTTGCACCTTTCACACCCCAAACTCCTAATCCTCTCTTGGGTTGACCCCCATAATTTACTACTTTCTAACAAGTGACCCAAAATCGGTATAATCGCACTCTAAACTGAATTAACCCCTTGACCTCTACCCCTATGCCCAATTGACCATGTGAACTTAGGCCCGACCAATTTCTCCATCACCGTCTTAGCCTTATTATCATAGTAAAGCTGACCAATTAACTTGTTCAATCTATAAAGTGTTTAATCTTGATCTAGCTACATTAAGGCTCTTCATTGAAAGTAAAAATAGAAAAATAGCATGTGAAGGATTGAAGGGTAACCGTCTCTTTAGAAATACTACATGTATATACGTATGTTGTCCCATGAAGTTACTTCTAGCTATTTGCTAGAAAAATAGCATGTGAAGGGTAAACGTCTCTTTAGAAATACTACATGTATACACGTATGTTGTCCCATGAAGTTACTTCTAGCTATTTGTTAGGCAGAAGCCTGGAAGATCAAATCCAGCATCTTGTGATTAAAACGTGTCGTTAATTAACTGCTAGGCAAGTATAAGAAAATTAATTTGTGTCATCGCTATTAGTTATAACTTTTGACATAATACTTATCTTGATCTACCTATTAAGGTTTTTCTCAAAAGTAAAACCAAAATAAATAAATAAACATCAGTCATGGAATTAATTACTATCTCTTCAGAAATACTACATACATATACATGTATATATGTTGTCCCATGAATTTACTTGTAGTTGTTTGTTGGGCAGAAGTTGGATCACCAATTCAGTATCATATCATCAAAACGTTACACTAATTAATACACAAGTATAAGAAAATAAAATTGTAAAGTTGCTATAAGCCATAATTTTAACCTAATGATAATATTATTTCTACATACACTA
The DNA here is from genome assembly GCF_003576645.1 of Ipomoea triloba. Lineage (NCBI taxonomy): Eukaryota > Viridiplantae > Streptophyta > Magnoliopsida > Solanales > Convolvulaceae > Ipomoea > Ipomoea triloba. Next base: position 15,108,615 of record NC_044917.1, read on the forward strand.
CGTACTGTCAATAGTGAGTAGCGACAAATTCCTTTAGTTTCAATTTAATTTGATTCAACATCTAATCCCACAAAAATTTTCTACTCCTTATTTCGGTATTGAAAAGTTTGGTCACCCCTTTTTCCAGAGGGGGCACTATTGTCTCCTAGATGTGACAAGTGTGGCCTCATAACCTCATTCATTTCTTTCATGCCTCAAACATTATCTCCTCCGATCCAACAAATTTCAAAGAAAATGTACGACGTTGTATTCCCGTTTGTTTTAAACTTATTCAATCAAATTATTGAAATCATAGATTATAACATAGCTTGTGGCCTGGTATATATGTTTGGTGAGTATTTTTATATATGAATTTGAATTGCACACTTTTTGAATCGTTTGGTACGTTGCAGTTGTAATTCAACTACAACCTAATTCTTTGGCAGCAGAAATTACAATTTTTTGGTTAGAGGGAATTACAATTTGCTCCTTTTGTGGAATTGGAATTCATACTCTCCCCCCATGAATTCCAATTCAATGTAGAAAGGAAAGGGAAAAAAAAAAGAGAGTAGAAAATGACATTTTTTGCCCGTGATTATTATTACTCCATATTATTATTATTATTATTATTGACTCGATCAAACCCGTCTCACAAATCCATCAAACCCGTTTCACGAATAAGGATCCATGAGACGATCACACAATTGTTACCCTAATAATAATAAAAATAACAATAACAATAATAATAATAATAATAATAATAATAATAATAATAATGCATGAGTGACGTGCATAAAATATAATTAAATAATAAAAAGAAGGAGCTTTAAAAGAAAAAGAGGATTGTCAATTCATAAGGTCATCCTCTTGACCAATAATCTAAGATGAATAGAAAAACCTTAAAAATAGACCTTATTAAAAAAATAAAAGAAAGAAATGTCTTGTCGCTTAATAATCACTATTATCCGATAATTAGAACAATACATGTGTGTTGGCGTCTTTTCAATGATTTGCGACATCAAGCTTTACATGCGTAATGATGGCATCCCTTTTGCAAGAACTAACTCTGAATATAGTCACAAACTATAACACAACTAAATTAGTGTTATATATGGTGACACCCACCTTAGCTTCCACACATCGTATCCTAAGTAAATATAAATCTTAGTTGAGTTACACTTAATTTGTGGATTACGATCTAAGATACGAATCTCAACCATGTGCATGGTTTTTAGCTCTAATATAATTTAATTAAATTTCTCATATTGCTCCAATTTTATTTTTATTTTTTAAAAAAATTCAGCTGATCTTATGTGAAATCGCATATCTCAAATATTGTATGGAGATTTTTTTTTTAGAATAATATTATATATATGTCAACGAGTATTATATTTGTATAGAAAACGTAGTACTTTTCAAGGAACAAGTAATACGTACTGTACTTTTCAAGAAAGTTCACATCCGTCACTCAAAGGTATGCATTGGGTGAAACCTTCCTAGCTAGGCAAAAATGTCAATAGAGCAGTGAGTCGAACTTGAAACTTTATTGTTATCAAATCAATTATTTGACTAATTTGGTTGGGAATTGTCTTCTAATACAAGTAATACACAACCTATAAAATAATATAATTTTTTTTTATATTTTTACTAAAACGTATTATATATTTAATATTTATCTCACATCAAACAATCTCACACAAATAATTTTTTATTTCATGAAATATTTAGAAAGTATGTTTTAAAAAATGTAATCATATCATTTGAATGGGAAAAAGAAATAAATTTTTGGCATACAACGAAAATAATGCCCCTTTTTGGCCAAAAGAAAAGGAAAAAAAAAACATTTTATTTAGTAAAAGATAATATAGAAGATTCATGTTATATATATATATATATTAAAAATTAAACCATCTGATGTACGTGAATCATTTGATTGACGACCGCACATAGTATTGATTGATTCATGAATTGTTGATTCTCGTTAAGGTAAAAATACTTACGGTGTGTTTAGTTCGCACATTGAAATTGCAATCGGAATGATTATCAAATACTTGGTAATGGTAATGAGTTTTTGTGAAAGTGTTTTGCATGTTTGATAATAGAATGGAATGAGAATGATTATTAATAGTTGGTGAAGCGTCTGAAGTGGAAGGAATTTTATTAGGGAATGTGATTTGTAATTAAGGGGTAGTAATCAAAATCCTTAGTAGTGTTTTAAAAATCTGTCAACCAAACAATAATAATGACTTTCATATACATTCCTGATAGCTAACTTTGTCATTGTATTACATCAAAAGTTATCATAAATAGGGAAGACGCAACTTTATTTTATTAAACTTGCATAACAGTCAACGTTATGTTTAGATAGATGTTGGACTCGATTCTGAGTGTTTAAAAAAAAAGACATTAAAATAACAATATAAAAATTACTAATTAATTCATTAACGAATAAAAATTGAACATAGTGAAATAGTACAAATAAAATGGAGAGCCACATGCACAATCACAGCAAAATGAAAATAATTTCTATAAACTCACAACACGTCCACTTAACACACTAACTTTAAAATGGATCACCTTTATTAACAACTTATCATTGCGTTGTTTACTAGTGCCTTCAAAACTATTTTTTTTATGTCCCAAAACTCCAAAAGAAGATGGAGTGGGACAAGAAACAAGAGTATGAGATGAATGAATTCAATTAGAAGTTGGAAGGAATTCAATTCAAAGCATGAGTAGTCAATTTTCAGAAAGTTATAAATGCATTGTTGAAGCATGAAGACTATGTCCAAAACTCTAATTTGTTTTATATATGTAAAGATTTTATTTTTTTCTTTTAAAAAAAAAAATTCTTGTGTTTGCCTAGTCCACATATACTGCCAAAATTGTCACAATCTTGACCCACCCATCATAATGCATCACTCATGGTCCCTCTCACCATTCATGGCATTCAAAAAAAAAAAAAAAAAAAAAAAAAAAAAAAAAAAAAAAAAAAAAAAAAAAAAAAAAAAAAAAAAAAAAAAAAAAAAAAAAAAAAAACATGAACAGGAAGCTAGCTAGCTAAACAAACTGCCAAAACTACTAACAGAACAGCACAAGAAATTAATTAAAAGAAATATTATTCGAGTTTTTGCAGTTGAATGAAGCATCAGCCTGCAACAGATTGACAAAATTGAAAGAGATGTAATTTACAGTGTTTGGTACTTAGTGTATGGCCATATCCTTCTCCTAAATAAATAAATAAATATATATATATATATATATATATATATATATATGGTATTTTGTATTGTCTATGTATGGTTGTCTGTGTTTGTGTATGCATATGTGAGTCACTATTGCTGTTAAACCTTAAACCTTAAATAGCTGTGAATTGTTACACTATTTTGGTCATCAAACATCACACTGAGGAATCATTCTTGCTGTCTGAAATCACTGTAAAAAGTAATTTCTACATATAAGGCATGGATTTTCCAACAAATGGAAAAGCATGGTCAAGATAGATTAGCTAGTATAGACGTGAATTGTGGTTTATTTATAATGCATAAAAGTGAAAAAAAAACGCGTGAGGGAGAGGTTCAACTCATTTATGGTAAAGTGTCATTTCACTGTTACATCATGGTTTTACACTATCTTCAATAATAAGATTCTATTATCAAAGTAATATGGACCCACAGATAAATTATTATCATCATAACATGTGATACCTCGCTAAGAGCCGTTACTATTTCTGCCACTATAAAAACTTTAGTGGACCTTGACATATGTGGTTGGTCTTTTTCTTGAATTTAAGTGATGCAAAAGCTAGTGCCTATGCTCCATCTAATACTACATGTGAATATTTTTTTATTTTTTATTTTTTTTTGTTATTGTTGTTGTTGAAATTATATATACAAGAGTTTTCCATGTAGATCATATATATGTGACATATATGCAAAATTTTAGTATTTGTTGAAAGACTTACACTCAACCAATTAACCCTAAACCAATTAGTGAAGCAAATAATAAATGAATATTGAGCATACAATATGGACTAGAAATTGTCAAAAATAACATCATGCACCTCTTTTTGTTCTAATTTGAAAGTGGACACCTTGGAAACACTAAAATGCATGCACACATATATAATTGATATTAATTACATTAGAACATAGATTTAAAAATTAAACAATATTTACTAGTTAGTTTATATATATATATATATATATATATATATATATATATATATATATATATAACATATGATTTTGATTCCTATGTAATCAACTAATCATGCATGTTTTACTTTTGTTCCAGCAAGGTGCAGCCTTAGTAAGAATAATATTCATGGTGATTGATATATTTTCATTTAGAACACATGAATTATCTAAGACAATAATAATGTAATATATATATATATATATATATATATATATATATATATATATATATATATATATATATATATATATGTGGAAATAGGTCTTGTCATCATCTTTAGGCTAAAAAAGTTTTTTGGAAAGTATATAGAAAGGGACATGGAAAACTTCTACCTCATGTTCCTTAGCTTTCTTAAGTGACAAGGTGATGGCAAGTCTATCTTATCTCACGTACAATAGCACATAAAATAATGAGGAATATATCAAATTAAAGTTACACAAAAATTGGCATAAAAAAAAGTAACTGAAACATCAAAATTAATTGTCAAAGAAGCATAAGAACTCACATCATTGGTTTTTCATATTGATCCAATTATTTGAAATACTACTCACACAACTTGACTCTATACATATTTTTTTATATTTATATTTTCTTTTTTTTTTTTACTTGTTCAATGATGAATTGAACAAACTACAGAAATCTAATTGAATCTCACTTAGTTTGAATGCCCTTTGAAGTGGTTTCAAAAAAATTGAAGCTATAAACCAATCCGTGATTATAAAATTGTTATTGATGTTCGGGCCAGGTAGGTGGGTGGGAGATTATTATAAAATAGAATAGGAGGCTAAGTGAGTAGGACTATAGGAGTCAATCAAACAGTAGAAAAAAATGAATTTTAGGTGATAAAATCATGGTAAGTCATAATAAAATAATATAAAATTGAAAGGAAGATATTAACAACGGCCTAGCAATTAATCAAAACAAGGCATAATCCAATAGATGAGGAGAACAAAATCTAATTAAAGAGCTAAACCAGGCCCCTCTTCTTCTTCTTCTTCTTTTAAGTAAAGAAAAGAAGAGGGGCGGGTTATAATTTAAATAAGTGAAAATGCATGTCCGAAGATCAGACGAAATTATTATTTTTTAATTAAATTACCAACTGATCTGATGAGACGACACAGCCTAGCTGCTAGCTTCTTCCTTCTCATAGATTCCCGTCGTTGTAGCTTTCCCAAAATTTTCCAGAATAGGGGAACTCTCCAAATTGATTCTGCAGTCATTGTTTTTGAAACAATATATAAGAGATTTATATTATTATCAAATGGCCTTACCACTTATGTCAAAAATTATATATAATCTGCAACTTTATTTCCTTATATACTACTGTCACATTGTTCGCGACATTTGATGCAGTATTCAATCAATAATTTTTCAACCATTGAATATTATGCTGGACTTGATCTTTACCTCTCAGGTAATAATCCTCTAGCAATCAGGTGCTGTGTTAGACTTGGCCTTTATCGGCCTCGGTCTAACTTGAAGATTGATGTTTTGAAGTGTGAGAAATATAATCTAGGTAGCTTAGGGATTGAAAGTGACCTGGTGAGAAGTTGTTGCAGGGGGGTTTTGGTGAGAGTGGAAGATGTTGGATAGGCTCCAGTTGTGTTGTTCCGCCGCCGTAGGAGGCAGGGCTTGGTCATTGGTGGTCTTGACGTTATGGGTGGCGCCACCCATTTCCTGCGGCGGCGGCGTTTCTCCCAACATGTTGTTCTTCTTCATCTTCATCTTGGTCCTCTCCCTCGCCCTCTCCCTAGCCTTGTTCCTTGATTCTTTAGAAAGGGGATGGAATGCGGCCCTAACTCGGCCTGCTGCTTTCGTCGCCGCCCCTTTCTTCTCCTTGGCGCCCATTTTCGGTAATTTCCCGGCGGCGGCGACATTATCCCCTCCCATTGGGGGCTCAAATTCTTGATCAAGAACCCCGGACGCCGCCTCGCATTCTGAAGTGGAAGACGCGGCACTGGCGCCTCCGCCCGCGGCGGCGCAGTGGTTCTGTTGCTTGAGATCCTTGATTGCTAGCCTGGACTTGAGGAGCAGCCAATCGACGGTCTTGCTGGCCTTATCGAACCCCAACATGTCTTGGAGATCAAAGAATTTGCGAGCCACGTCAAGCGACAGCCGCATCCGCCGGTCCCGAGGCCCGTGGGCCGTGTGGATCTTGCTGTGCCGGTCTTTCTTCGAACACTTCTTCTTCTTCCCAACAACAACAACGTTGTTGTTGCTGTTATTATTCTTCATCATATTCATCGTACTGGAAGAATTGTCAAAGTACTGGTCGTTGCTGTTCAGAATAATGGCGCTCTCAGCTGCCGCCGCCGCAGCAGCGGCGAAGCTGTCTTCTTGCTGGAGAAGGAGAGTATGGATGTGCTGCAACAGAACATGCTCATCCTCGTATTGCATTGGAGATGTCGGAATGGGGGTGTTGTTATATATGAAATTGCAAATGTTTATAGTACTGCTACTGCTGCTGCTACAAGGATACATTATATATATATAATTACGTGACCTGGGACTACACTACACAGCTTTGAGAACGAAAGATTTTGATGCAACAACTGATCTGATTTAATATCAGCTTCTTCATCTCATCATCTTTGATTTAATTTGCTCCAAATCGCCTCATCACCATTACTTACTTGCCTATCATCATATCATACCTACGCTACCTACCTACAAGCTGCAACGAAAAAGACTTCATCTGAGAGAGACTCTTTTAATTGCATTCTATATCTTTCTCTTTCATTCACTCAATTTTTAATTTAATTTCATTTCTCCTCTTTTTCTCTTCTGATGCATACTATATATACAATATACAATATAGTTGTGTGTGTGTGTGTCTGTGTGTGTACTGAAAGAGAGAGAGAGAGAGAGAAAGAGAGAGATGGAGGATTTACCAGAGGGACAAATTAAGTATAGATCGATAGAGATCGAGCTGTACATCTTTCTCCACACTTGATGCTTCAGCTTTAAAGCAAAAGGTTTGTGGGTTAGGGGGTAGGAGGGGGGAAGGGAGGGGGGGGGGGTTCAATTCTTTGTGTTGGGTGCGTGGGTGCCATTTCTAAACTCTTGAAAGGGAGAGCTCAAGTGGGGGTGGGGGGGAGTTGGTAATTGAAGAAGTCAAGAGATATTATTATGTGGGAAAAAAATGCAATGAATGGATAAGAACATGAGAAATTTTATAATTTATAATGCTATAAATATCAAGTAAATAGTGTAACTAGTTAAAAATTTGACAATATGTGTTTGGTGTAAAAAATGTTATAATGTGATGATAAAAAAAATATTAATTATATTAAATTTTATTACTTGAGATAATTATAGTTTATTAGTATTAATATTATATAATTAACAAATTTTCATCATTAAATATAAAGAAATTATTCGTTTGAAATGATAGGTGACTACCGACATATATGTATTTGATGATATGTGGTATGTTACTTATAATTGCACTATTTCACGTGATTTCAACTGAGTAAATAATAATGTAAAAATGTTTATGATATGATGAGAAAATAAAATATATTAATAAATTTTATTACGTGTGATGGTTATATACTTAATAATTTTGTATCCTTAAATATAAATAAATTACTCGAATATTAAATTATTCATTAAAAATGATAGGAGACATAGGTGTATTTAATGATTTATGATGACATATCAAATATAATTGTACTATTTCACGTGATTTCAGCAGGCAGACAGATTAAGTAAAACTCACATCCTGTCAATGCCCACCCCTAACCCCACACAAACCTATCAAGATTTCCCATGCAGGTTAGTGTACTAGACTTGTAGCTTTGCACCTTAACTTGCATGGATGCCATTTATGTTCTCCAAAAACCATTGTTTTTCCTCCCTTTTTAAATAGCTTTGTATATTATATTCCTTGTCACATAAATATGTACAATTTAACTTCCAATAATTGTACGGCTATTTAATCTCCATGTCAAAAACCTTTTAATCGAACCACATAATTTAAATTCTCTCAAATGGGGATAATAGTCACTCTCAAATTTGAACTCCATTGCGGTGTTGATTTTTTGTACTTCAATAATTTGAGAAAGTATATATGCACAGTTATTATATTATAACATAATCAGTAGTACTCAAAAAATATAATCTCCATGTCTCAAGCATTAGTTTTAGGCCTAATTTGAGTAATATTATATATATATATATATATATATATATATATATATATCATGAATTTAACCTTTTTCATTTAAATAGGTTAGCTATGAGTAACATAAGTTAATTTACTTTTTTATAGCCCGGCCCTTTACTAGTTAAGTCACAAGGCAAACTTCATCCAAAGTGCACCATTGGCTAGCGACTATGATCTTTCTCATAAATCAAAGTATAAAAACGCATGCATGTTTGCTAAATTTATCTGCACATTTTTTTAAAAGATCTAAATTTAAACTAAATTAAATTTTATTTTTTCTATAGTTTGTAAATACAACATTTATCATTATATTGAAGAATAAAATGTTTTTCTTAAAATTGGAAATTCAACCGATTGGAGAAATATTAGCGCAGTAATTCTACATAGGCATTAGCAGAATTCTTACTCACTGATTGACTATGTCAAATTTTTTTCAAGCAAATTTCATCACTAGTAGACGCATGACAGACATAAACTTCATTTGCCACTTTCTTACATATATATTAACAAAATTTTCCAATATCTTATTCATTCTCTGATCTTTATGAATTTATGACAAAATATAAATAAATATCACCTTATAAATTATACAATATTATTATAATTCGGATAAAAAAAGATTGTCAAAATTTAGGGGAAAAGGAAATTGATGATTATGAATAGTTGTTAACATCAAACCCTTATTATTAGGTATAAAATTATAGTTCATCACAATGAATGCACAACTTTATTTCCTTATGTATGACCACTAGACTTGGCATTCACTGCATGCCTCAGCAAGCTCAACAATTCCCCCCGCCCCCGCATCTAGGTCAATCTTAGATTTAAGCGCTTACAACTATCTAAGCTATAGTGAATGAGTAACTTATTTTGTTACATACTGTCACATTTTTAAAAAGCATAACTTAACCTTTCATTGACTTCCGCCTAATATTTTTCTAAACACAAATTACTAGACTTGATTCTTTATCGACGCCCCGTACTTGGCCGGCAATGGTGATATATGTGATGGAATTGCACGCACTGAAGAAATGTACACGTGGCGGGAGCAGGTTCGACAAGTACAATTATATCAAGTTGTGAGGGAGGAGATAACAGCGACGTACAGTACAGTAGGGGTGAGTGAAATGAATGTATATGTATATGTATAGAATTGAAGAGAGGGTGGCGGGAGGGCATCTATCCATTTCTGCAAACCTCCCTGTAGCCTGTAGCAGCTGTAAGCCAATGCCACAACTTTTGACCACTGAGAGAAAAAAAAGAGTAACAAATAAGAATGTCGCTTTCACTAAAAAGAGAAACCATCTCTCTCTCCCTCTCTCTCTATCTCTCTGTCTCTCCCCCCCCCCTCCCCCTACCCACTCCCACCCCACCCCTTGTCACTGTATATGGCATGGACATGTCTTTCCACCCTACATGACTCTCATCACCCAAGTCTATGTTGTGAGGTCATGAGATAATGGCTGTGTGGATAACGTGTTTGTCTTCCAAGCCAAACAAAATAATAGTAACTTTAGTCAAGATGACTAATGATACAAATCTGTAATTACAAAATTATAAGGTCAAATTCTAGTCTTCTTAATTTAAAATGATCAACTATAACCTATAGATTAGACAATATAGATGGTTTACCTCTTTATCGGTCATTTGCCGACTAAAGTCATAGGGCGTAGTTTATCAATAAGAGCAAACTTATTAGTTAGGCTTTTATTTGGTTTTTATCATAAAAAGAAAAAAAAAAAGTGGCGACCACCCTCAACATGCCCAATGCGCGCGTGCACCCGTAATAATTTTTTAAAATTTATTTTGTTGGGATCCACTGTTCAGATAAAAAATTATTTCCCTTGCAAGAGCCTTGCATCTTCTCTCTACTTTATCTCTTTCACTTTACATTTGGCACCACAAAAATCCTCCCAAAATCTATAATTGGAGATGTTCTAACCTTAATTTGAGTTATACATATGCATGAATTCACAGACTACTGCTGCTACCACTTTGTCCACCTACAATTTCAACTCCTATATGCACACTTTAAGTGGATGCTAACAATGAATCTCATAAACCATTGGCTCCTATCATCACCTTAAAAATCTGGTCACTATTATTATGCTTTTCGCGCGATTATCTCTTTAAGTGGTTTATGCTTTTTATGATTATCTCTTTAAGTGATTGATACTTGTGAATTTTATTTTAGTTATTGATAACGATGAATTTGGGTCAATCAGATGTGCATATATGTACGTGATGAATAAGTCTTGCACTACACTAATGCGAGAATATAATTTTTCAAAGATGCAACCTTTGCTCACGTGCAATATCTGCTTTCTATGGATATTTGGCATATTTAGTCAACAAAGATGTGCTATGGGTTGTACTTGTTACTTGTTAGTGATTATGTACACTATAGTATACCCTCTCTCCTCTTCAAACCCTATCCGATATAGTTATTACTTCGTACGACATGTATACATTAAATGTACTAATGAAAACTCCCATTATTATTATTAGCATCAAAATCCCATCTAATTTGGTCATCAATCTCCTCTTGTTATCATTCTTCAAAATGGAAATAGTCATTCCCACCATTATGTGTATTGAAAGCAATCAAAGCATTCCCACCCCCTATTGGACAGTCTTTCCATAAATACATGCCGCCATTGCAAAGAGTACTCCCCTACCCCCCACCCTCACCCTAGTGGGGTGGGGAGGCCTGGTCCTATATGTATAGTTAGAGACTAGAGGTTAGAGTTTAGACTGCGACTGACTGGCATTATTATGAGGACCACATGAAATGGTAAGTAGCTTTCAGGAGGGAGATAGAGATAACCATGACCAAAAAAAAAAGGTCATGAAATGATGAAATGTACATCTACCATATAAGGTTGGGGTGACAATTTGAGCATATACCCAGAGGTCTATTGCTTGTCTAGTGCTTTCATTTCCATGGATAATAATGAAATTTAAAAGTCTTCTCATGTATAATTCTAGTTTCCAATAATGCATATTATTGGCATTTAATTCAATTAAACTTGATTTTTTTTTAAAAAAAATATCAAATATTTTGTTTAAGCATTCATGAATATTCTTTACAAGGTAGTATATATGTTTTATATATACTTTTTTTTTTAATCTTTTCAGCCCAAAAGTTCAATGTCTCCACCATCGAAGTTCAGTCCTGGTAACCAATAGTTATACCATGGGCCTATGTCTATCTTACAAAGTGGATCCGGCACAATTTACATCACAAATTTTACTGTGGACCGCGCATCAAAACGACGTCATTTTGATTAATGAAAACAAACGGATGAAACAACCTCCGTCCCGCGCAGCTGCAGTTCCCTTTCAACACAACTGCAGTATCGATCAATTCAACACAATTGTAGTATCATTTGATATGAACTGTAGTATCAGTTATGGAGATTTACGGAAACCGTTTCTTCCACTTATTGAAACAACGTCGTTTTGTGACTATGGTCTACGGTCCACGGTATAACAACTGAATTTACATACTGAATGTTCGCAATTCAAATTGTGAACATTCAGTATAGAAATTATAAATATCCAATAGGTAAATTGTATATTTTAGACTTAAATCCTCCTTGCAAGGTGGATTCAAATCCACAAAATAATTTGTGTGACCATTTATACGAAATGTTAACTAGTTGGCAAAACATCAATTACTTAGGAAATATTAAAGCCATCTGCACATGGCTAGACTCACCAGAATCTTTCAATTCAAATGCCTACATACATAAGCAACATAGATTCATAAGTCATATATATGTATATGTTTGTGTGTGTATACATATGCATGTATATATATTTGTTGTTTATAATAAAACAGTTAAATAAGGGGATATAATTACTCGTTTAACTTTTAAATATGTCGGCAAAAGCCGCTTGCTATTGCTAAATTAAACTAATAGTCATAATATAATACATTATATTGATGGGAAATGGTAGACGATTCAAGGATATTCTATAATGTAGGAAAATTTCTTCCCTATCGATTCATAAGAATATAATATATATTAGATACTACAAATAATAAAGAATGAAATACATTGCAAAATTGAATGAATGAATTCAATTTTAATTGAGATTGTAAATATCAAGTCTTCATCACTATGTTGAAAGTAATAAATGTGTAACTTTATTTTTATATACTTGTACGTGTAGTAGTCAGTGTCACGTTCTGATAGTAAGATGCTAGATTTGACCCTCCAAGTCTTTACATACTCAACAAATAGGGATGTCAATAGGGCTAGCTCATTCAGTTTTGAGCTAATTCTATCGGGTTGTCATTCTTATTGGTTCGGACTAATCGATTTTTTTTTTTGAGTTAAAATTATTAACCCTAAACCTAAAACCTCATGATGCTCGGTTTATTTGTTAGGCTCAACTAAAACTTTTAATATTTTCAAATTAACATTCTAACCTTTCAATTTTAATAAATAACTCATTTACATTAATACATATAAAATTATGCATCGTTCAATTAATCTAAACCTCCATTTCTAAATTCCAACTAAAAATAATTAATATATTTACACTATAATAAAATAATTATAATAAGTTTTTTTTTATTTATCATATTTATTTTCATAAAAATATTTTATTTTATAATAAATTTATTAATATATTTATCAAATTAAAACTTTATTTACAAATTTATAAAAACTATTAAAGATGCGATTAAATGTAAACTTTATGTATATTTTATTTTACATCACTTGTGAAACAACGAATAGTCTTAAGTGACTTGGGTTATCGGGCTAGCCTATTCGGACTATTGGCTTATCGGTTTCGGACTTACTGAACTGATTTTTTATTGGGCTAATTTTTTTTTTGCCATAACCGTAAAATTATTCGGTCTTATCGGATTAGTCCATTGGTTTCGGACTAAGAATCCTAAGATTGAAGTTGATACCAACAATCCCTTTCCTAACATTAACAAACCTAGCTCAACTGTTACCATGCATTACTTGCTATATATGATACCAATTGTCAGATCAGATGCTTACCACTATGCTAAAAATTAAGCCTAGTAGTGAAGGCATAATTTTATTCTCTTATATTTGCTTAGTAGTCAGCGTTAAATTTTGACACATGATATTAAACTCGAACCTCCAAACATCCACCTAACATGGTACAAAAGTCATTGTTTAATCGAGACAAAAGAAAAAACACACATAAATGTTCTTGTTTATCAATTTTATTTCCTTTCGGAGCTTATGACTAGATAGGAAACAATGCTCATGTATATATAACATGCGTGTGTTGAATTTTAATGGCTTTGTTACTACTTTACTATGGTTAGTAAGCTGTCTATCCTTGTTTGACTAGTTTTAGGAATAGCATGCATGCATCTATCCCACCTTGGAGGACCAGCTGGCAGTACTTGAATTGAAGGATGGGATGAACCATTTTCCATTCTGAGTTTACTAACATACATTTATGGATTCTCTTTATACCTTGTGTGCCCAGTTTTGGAAATTAAATACATTCCCACATTGCAGGGCAGCCAGCCTTTGGTACTTGAATGTGAACAAAGGGGAGGAACCATTTTCCATTCTTAGCTTAGTAACAACACATCAATGTCTTTTCTAGGATCAATTCTTGATCATCTTGAATTCGTCCCAAGTTTGTTCGAGTTATCAAGTTTTACTCTTCCACTTAGATTATATTATATTATATTCTTTCCCACAAAAGGAAAAAATTTCTTCGCTCCCAGCCCCACACGCTATCCGGACAAGATAGTGGAGGCGGTGACTCAGCAGCCCATTATATGGGATGATTAGTGCATGGTGCTCACAAGAAACTCACCACATTAGGTGTAACTGTACTCCCACACTGCGGATGCCAGAGTTCGATCATGTGTCATTACTAACAATCAATCTACAATCTAGAAATTAATTGAGCTGCATGTGCGAGCCATATGAATATAATTATATTCTTATTGTTCCAAAAATAGTTGTCTTAGTCACTTAGGCTATCCTTAACCCAAAATTTTTTCTCACTTTCTAAAATAGGTCCCACTTCCACATCATCAAATTTGTAAATTTTTCACTATTTGAAATTTACATATTATATTATAAATATAATAACTAAATAATATAATAGGAAATAAAAAAAGATAAAAAAAAAGTACACAAATCATATTTACCATGCTTTTTCTCCTACTTTTTCATTCTCTCTCCTCTTGCTAATTTAGCAATTTCTCTCTCCTATTGCAACACACATGGCATTAAATAATAATAAATAAAAAAAACTCTCTCTTACCACATAAATTAGAAAGGGCGAGATTGGCAGGGTCGAGAACAACCTTAGGCTCCTTTTGAGAATCGAATTATATATATTCCTTTTGAGAATTAAATAATACGGAATGTATATGTTCTATATTAACTAAAAAATTAAGTTAATGAGATTACATATTTATTATTATTATTATTATTATTATTATTTTATATATATATATATATATATATATATATATATATATATATATATATATATATATATTATGATCAACATGCTCTCACTTTTGCATATTGCATTTTGATGGCTAAGCAAAGCTAGTATAGGGCCACAAACATACAACATGATTTTTATTTTATTTTATTATTTTTTTTTGCCCTAGTCTCACCGCAAATTTGGGAATAATAGTGACAATAATGACAGGACACAATCTATGCCTTTTTGGGCTCAATTGTGTATTAATTCTTCCCTGTTCTTTTTTGAGTAATAATTCTTCCCTATTCTTTTTTGAGTACTAATTCTTCCCTATTCAATTGTGTGTATCAATTGAATAGGGAATTACATGTTTGCAAACCGATACATTGATACAATAGGAAACATAGTATAATGATTCAAAAATGATTTTTAAAGGTAAATTATTGTGTGGGCCACTGTCCACACAGTGTTATGTAAACCACAAAAAGGTATATTTTTAATATATTAAAAATATATTATTTGTGTACTAATACAAAATAATATACTTTGCTTAAATATAATGTATATTTTTAATATATTAAAAATAAATTATTTATCTACTGAATATACATTATTTGATACGGAATAGTATACAAAATAATGTACTTTCATGGCATGTTTGGTTCGCGGAATAGGCCTGGAATGTAATAACATTCCCAGGGAACAGTGTTCCCGGGAATGACCTATTCTCCTTGCAAGGGGAATAGAGATTCCTAGGCCCCCCATAGGTATTAGGCTATTCCTATTCTCCTTGCAAGGGGAATAGAGATTCCTAGGCCCCCCATAGGTATTAGGCTATTTCTGAGTTCTCAAAAATAGCCTAAAGTTCCTATTTCCAATTTTACCCCATGGCGTTTTGGGAAAAGATCTTCTTTTTCCCAAAACGACCCTATATTATTTATATAAAAAAAAATTTGTAACTAAGAGCAATTAAGGCTCCTTAAATGATGGAGTTTTTGGCTCTTTAAGGCATCATCATCCTATTGTTAATTTTAAAATTGTTAATTTTAAAATAGAAGCAATGATTATCTTATATAGAGAAGCTCAAATGAGTTTCCCTTCTTGAGTTACCAATGTGGGATCAAAAACTCTCATTTGTGTGTTTTTCTAAAAATAATTATTTTATATATAATTTTGTTTTTGTATTATTATTATTATTATTATTATTATTATTCCTTTTTTCTTATTATTGTTATTAATATTATTATAAGTTTTATTTTTTTATTACATAATAATAATATTAATATTAATAATAACATTATTATTATTATTATTATTATTATTATTATTATTATTATTATTATTATTATTATTACTACTACTACTACTACTACTACTACATAAGGGTATTTATGTCTTTTAAAACATATTTCATTTCTATTCCTTAAACCAACCAAACACTGTAATATAATTCCTAAAGTCTATTCCTTCCGCGAACCAAACAATAGAATACAATTTCTATTCTATTCCTTGCCTATTCCATTCCTTATGAAATAACATTCCTATTCCCTCAAAATTCATTCCGTAAACCAAACGTGCTGTCGGTACTCAAATAATGTAATTTCAAATAATATATTTTATATACACAAATAATATATATATTTATTTGTAGTGGTCCACACAATTGTATGGATCATAGTTCACACAATAATGATTGTTTTTATATGCCTCAATAATTGATGCCAATTGCCCCTTGACGCAGTTGATTTCCTTGCCAAAATCATGCCAAAAGATGTATGCATCAACTCTTACAAAGTGGATTTTAATTGTGTTTTCTTTATAACCCATGTTTTTTTTTTTTAAACCTTGATAACTATATATATTCTGTATCAATTAAAAAGTTAAAGTTGATGAGATTACACATTGTTGGTACAAAAATAATGATCAATTTTATGTACTAATGTTAGTTGACATATGTTGATAAATGAAAAGAAGAAATATGGGTGTGATGTGATTAAGAAAAGGAAATATAAAATGTAATGCATGCAAATGGGATTATGTGATGCAAAGGAGATTATAATTATGTGGCATGTGTGTACGTATGAAAAGTGGGTAAATGGAGAGCAAAAATGAAATATGCATGCATGTACGTGGCAAGGGAAGGAAAGCAAAGTAAAAGGGAATGAATGAATTGGATTATGAATGGCAAATCAAGAAATGGCGCATGAGAAGGAAACGTGGCAACATTTGCAAAGAAGACATATGTGACCGTGTGCAAAAATGGTACATCATGGTGAAATGCGTGCGCAACTCAAGGAGAAAAGAAATTATCTCAATGCTATAAATAGGCTCATTCATTATGAAGACAATCGAAGTTTATATAAATACATATATATATATATATAGCCAGGAAGGTGCTGCGAGGAAACTTCAATACAGGGAAAGATTGGGGTACTATCCGGAGAAATCAGCTCCAAGTTATATCAGTACAAGCTGTGCTAAAATCCAGGTTAGTTACAGTTTGTTTAATTGGTAGAATTAGTTCAAACTGTACGTGTAACTTTTTCATAAAGTTGTTTTATAAGGTTAATGTTTAAATAGGTGGTAGACCAAGTTTTGTAATTCGTTGAACCTTGTAATTGTAAAAACCAGCGGGTTGAGCTTTAGTGAAAAAGTTTTGGGCGTGGCCCCGCAGATTAGGAGGTGTTTTCCAACTGCGTTATCAAATTCAGCTGTGTACTTATTTTGGTGCTTTCTTTATTGCTTAATATTTTGGTATATATCTGCATTACATAATTTCACACATTTATTATTTTTTATATATATTATGCTCAATATGTTCTCGCTTCTGCATGCTTCATTCTCATGAGTTAAGTAAAGTGTGGGGCTACAAACATACTGCATGATTTTTTATTTTTTATTTTTTATTTTTTTTGCCTAGTCCCACAACAGAATTAGGAATAATAGTGACAATAATAACAGCACATTACTATGCCTTTTGGCCTCAATTGTGTATTAATTGAATAGGGAATTATACACATTTTACAGTACAAATTGATACATTGATGCAATAGGAAACTTAGTACAATGATTCAAAGCTGATTTTTGAAAGTATTAGTAATTAATTGATGCCAATTGCCCTTTGTAGCGCAGTTAATTTCCTTGCCAAAAAGTAATAACATGATATGTATGTATCAACTCTTACGAAGTGAATTTTAAATTTTTGTTTATAATTCATATTTTCTAATCTAACGTGCTAACTATATATATATGTCATGTCTCTCCCTCTCTCCTCTCTCTCTCTCTCTCACACACACACACACACACACATATATATATATATATTTGCCTAGTCCCATCACAAAATGGATAATAGTGACAATAATGACAGGACACTATCTGTATATGCCTTTTTGGCCTCAGATCAATTGTGTATTAATAGAATAGGGAATTACATGTTTGCAAACTCATACATTGATACAATAGAAAACTTAGTACAATGATTCAAATTTTAATGCATGCCAATTGCTCCTTTCTGACAGTTAATTTCCTTGCCAAAAAAGTCATGCCACAAGATGTGTGCATCAACTCTTACAAAGTGAATTCTAATTGTTATCTTTTATAACCCATGTTTTCAGACTTTGCTACCTATATATGTTCCATCTCAATTAAAAAAATTAAATTGATGAGATTACACATTTATTATTTTATATAGGGAAAATGGTCAAATAAGCCCCTAAATAATACTTGAAAAGTCAATTAGGCCTTTTAACACGTTAAATTGGGACAAAGAAGTCCAAAATCCGGTAAATGACCTGTTCTTGCAGGTCATTTATTATTCATGGGAAAATTTGGTGACCGTCGCTGGCTGCCGGACTTCGGCGGAAGGCGAACAGACCAGATCTGATCGCCTTCCGCCGGAATCCTTTCCTCCTGAACAGTAAATGATCTGTTGTTCATGTCATTTACTGGTTTTTGGGTTTTTTTGGCCCCAATTTAAAATGTTAAAGGACTTAATTGCACTTTTTAAATATTTAGGGGACAAATTAACTTTTTTAAGTATTGTTTAGGGACTTATTTGATCCTTTTCCCTTTTATATATATTATTATGCTTAACATGCTCTTACTTTTGCTGGAGTTTGATGGGTTAAGTAAAGTGTGGAGTCACAAACATACTACATGATAATTTTATTTACGTAGTATTTGTTTGCCTAGTCCCACCACATAATAATAATAATAATAATAATAATAATAATAATAATAATAATAATAATGACGATAAATGGTCAAATAGGTCCCCGAACATTTCATAAGAAGTCAATTAGGCCAATAAATTTTTATAACGTGCAATTGAACCTTGAAACATGTCAAATTAAGACAATTAAGCCCACAAATCGATAATTGACCTGTTATTACCGGTCATTTGGATTTTCCGGTCACCGTCGTCACTTTCTGGCGACCCGGCGATGGTTCGACTAGTAGTAGTAGTATTTATGCCTTTTGGCCTCAATTGTGTATTAGTTAATACGGGATTACAAGCTTGCAAACTGATACCTTAATAATTGATGCCTATTGCCCATTGTGGTAGTTAATTTCCATTCCAAAATAAATTGAACATACATAATTATGTTAATTATATCTATTTTAATTTCCATTCCAAAATAAATTGAACAACATAATTATGTTAATTATATCTATAAACACATAATATGTTAACTGCTGACATAATATGTTAATTGAATATTATGAGTCATAATTAACATATTATATGCTTGTAGTTAACATATTATGTGTCTTCAATTTTATTTTACAGACACATAATTTATATATTTTTTTAAAGAGAGACACATAATTTATTAATTGAAATCATATAATATGTTAAATTGTAATGTACAAACACATACTTTTTGGATCAGGATTCACAATGCAAGGTGGACACTGGTCTATAGTATAACAATTGACATAGCATGTAAGACCATGCGTGCGTTGCACTAGCCTAACTTGTCTATAGAAGTGTGATTTACCTGGTGTATTCTTAAATAGTAACGACGAATTTCTCTCTTAATCAAAAAAATAAGTTTAAATTGATAATAAGAATTCACATTTATTTTCTATACCTATTTTTGTTCGAATTCTAAAAACTCTATTTTTATCCGTCACATTCAATCTCCTGATTACTGTTTGGTTGCAGAGAACATACATCCCCCAAAGTCCATGTTTCTTTCGGCCTTTCCCTGCGCATGCTAAAAACATCATGTCATTCTTATCCACAAATCTAACCTTAAAAAGTAAAGTAATTATAATTCATATTTTTTAGTCGGTCAAATTTGCTATTAATTATATTTCATGTGATGTGAATGAGATGACATATCTCTTACCGTTAAACCAAATATTTCAAGTTTGAACTTTGAAAATTAAAACAGCTATTTTAAAAATTATGAGATTGGTTTCAGTGTGTGGGTCCTAATGCCCCTAGGTTACGAAAAATTGTGGTCAATTTTTTTTTTTTTTTGGTTAATTAGCTTAAACTATATGTTCACCCATGATATTGAAAGCCTTGAATGATAATCGTCCAGGGGTTTCGGATTCCAGAGGCAAATTATTGTGTAGGAATTACAGTTCAAAACGACGTCATTTTAATGTTAAAAATTTTTGCTCCACGCACGTGCTAGTAATAGAAAATTTGGGATATGATAATGTATTTTATAAGTTAAAATAATGTATTTTATATATTAGAATAATGTACTTTATATGTATTAAAATTATACTCCTTCTGTCCCATTTTACCTATCCTATTTTTGTATTTTTTGGATTAAAAATAACTTCATTCAAGCCTCGTTAAACGAATCAGACAACCAAAATGAGACGGAGGTAGCAAAATTTTTGAGGTAATTAAGATAATGTATTTTATGAGTTACAATTATGTACTTGATGTGGATGACGATCTACGTATTGTTCTAGAAGGGTCAGCCTAACAGCACGTTTGGTTCACGGAATGAATTTTGATGTAATAGGAATGCTATTCCATAAGGAATGGAATAGGTAAGGAATAGAATAAGAATTGTATTCTATTGTTTGGTCTGCGGAAGGAATGGACTTTAGGAATTATATTACAGTGTTTGGTTAGTTTAAGGAATAGAAATGAAATATGTTTTAAAAGACAAAAATACCCTTATAAAATATGTAATAATATAATAATAATAATAATGATAATAATAATAATAATAATAAGGACATTCATGTTGTTGTTATTATTATTATTATTATTATTATTATTATTATTATTATTATTATTATTACGTAATAATAAAATAAAACTTATAATAATATTAATAACAATAATAAGAAAAAAGAATAATAATAATAAGGACATTCATGTTATTATTATTATTATGTAATAATAAAATAAAACTTATAATAATATTAATAACAATAATAAGAAAAAATGAATAATAATAATAATAATAATACAAAACAAAATTATATATAAAATAATTTTTTAAAACACAAATTAGAGTTTTTGATCCCACATTGATAACTCATGAAGAGGAACTCATTTGAGCTCCTCTATATAAGAGAACCATTGTTTCTCTTTTGAAATTAACAACAAGATGAGGAAGCTTTAAAGAGCAAAAACTCATTCATTTAAGGAGCCTTAATTGCTCTTAGTTACAAGTTTTTTTTTTAAATAAAAAATGTATTATTATTATTATTATTAATATTAATTACATTTTTAATATATAAATAAATATATATTTAAATAAACAAATATTATATATAAGAATTATAATATAATAAAAAGGGTATTTTTGGTACTATAGTATAAAAGCTATTCCCAAATATTTGGGAATAGCTAATACTAGGGGGTCCGCCCCCCTAGGAATGGCTATTCCCCTTGCAAAGGGAATAGCTCATTCCCGGGAATGATATTCCCAAGAATAGAATGATGAAACAAACAATGGAATAGGTCTATTCCCGGGAATGGTATTCCATTCCCGACCTATTCCACGAACCAAACACGCTGTAAGAAATAACTAGTTCTTCTTTTGGGAGACCCAAATTAATGTATTGTTTATAGATTGATGGGCAATTTTTTTGTTATTTAATTTTATAATTAAATAGTAGTTTCAATTATGAACATTTCTGTATTCATACTTTATATTTTAATTTTAATTTTTAATATTTACATCATGATTTGGTATAACTCAATCGGTGTGAACTCTTTTATAAACAATTAATGAACATAAATAATTTTATTTTCACACCATGATATTTAACGAAAATTTATGTGAGAAAAAATTAATATTTTTCTTATAATTATAAATTATTTATGAATTAACTAATATCCTAGCTTGTAAATGAATACAAGTTAAATGATACGGAGTAATTTTTTTTGGTTAATGTGGCATTATCCTATAATATTATACGGAGTATATGTTAGGAAACATCATATGTATTCTATGAAGAATTGAAAGTTTGAACTGTCTGTTTCTAAGGGTTAAATCTTTGCTTTATGTAGAATGTCATTGTTCTATCCCTGCATCATTAATTAACTTTATGTTATTGAAAAAAAAAAGGAATTAAAAAAATCAGCTATTATTATATATATTATTGTCCGATCCATCTTCTTATATTCCCAAATCAAACAAAAGAAACTAAAGCATCCCGCATTCTATATCTAAGATTGGACCTGCTAGCCTGGCCTAGGTTTGCTGTTGAACATTATGTGTACTGTTTTTCTCAATTTATATGTTTTGGACAAGTAGCACTATCCAATGTTGGAAGATGTCCCAATAACTGCCCCTAATCAATATCGGTCACACACACTATATGTAACTTTAGATGACAGAAACAGCTAGTCTCTACCCTAGCTAGCTTTCTGCTCCCAATTTGACAATTAATACATTTCTACAGTGTATAATAGTGTTTTTCTTGCCCACAGTTTAATGTTATTAACATTTTTGCAGTATTATACAAATGTGACAGTCTATAAATATGTATTTTTGTGTGTGGTTTATATATATATATATATATATATATAAATCACGAGGAAAATATGCATATGTAATGGGCTTGACATATAAAATGTTAGTAATAATCAAACTGTACTGGTGACATTTAGATATGAGAGTTATGCTTTATTCACTTGACCACCTTTTTAAGGAATTAAATAGGTTAATTTTTTTTAAATGTATAAAAGAGTATGTATTAACATATCATCAATTGGAGAAGCTACTTTTATATAATATATATATGCCTAATAATGGACACACTAATGACAGAATAGTTAATGCAAGGTTTGTTATAACAATTTATTGTAAGTCTGTTTAATTTTATTATGAAAACATGTCAAATAGGTCACTAAATAAAACTTATAGCATTTGTGTAATTGTATCATCGAACTTAAAATGTATGCAATAAACCATTAAATAAGTAAAATATGTACATAAACATTAACATGGCGTTTGGTTGGGATGAGGAAATTAGGGGGGAAAGAATTATAATTCGGTAGAATTGCAATTCAATGAATAAAGTAGGAATTGAAATTACATTGTTTGGTATGTAGGAATAGGAATACAGGGAATTGAAAGGTAAGAAGCGAATTGCAATTCTCTCCAAATGAGGAATTGCAATTGAGAGGAGGGGCAATTTTGTTAGTGTAAAGACAATTTTGTCCCTCCTCTCATATCCTTTGTTTTTTATAAATAATTTTATTATTATTATTATTATTATTATTATTATTATTATTATTATTATACTTATTATTATTATTTTATTATTATACTTATTATTATTATTTTTGAAAGAATTATTATTATTATTACTATTATTATTATTATTATTATTATTATTATTATTATACGTGTGTTGCGCGATTAAACCAATGCCCAATGCGTAGTTTTAAATTAGTGCTCCTTAATTGGTTAAAGTAGTCATATATAATAATGAGAGAGAAAAAAATGCTAAATTAATAAAAATCAAAGAAATAGTCTCGATGCTTATATATTTTAATAATACATAACGAAATTGTATATAGCTAAATTACAACTAAAGTAAGTAGAAACAAATAAACCACTAAATATAGATGACTATCTATTATGATCAACCAATGGAAGAAAATAATTGGATAAAGAGTACTAATTTAAGTAGAGTAAATTAATTTTTCTTAGTGCGCATTTGCTGAGACTCGAAATTGTCTTCTTCTTCTCCATCTTTAGTGAAGTTGAGTTTCCTTTTTACTAGTTGTGTCTGGTAGTGAATGAGAATGATTCGTGCAATGATGTTATGGTATATGATACCATGTTTTTGCCTTGTTGTGTATAAGATTGAGACCTCAATTGTATTATATATTCTTTATCTTGTAAGCGGTTATTGATATGTAGAATTTTTAGTTGTCTTTAAGCACATTTGAATAGACAAAACTTCAAAGACAACGGTTTATTAAAACCGTTGTCTTTGTGCACCCGTTTTTTATTTATTTAGACAACGGTTTTATTTAACCGTTGTAGTTGGTGTATTGTCTTTAAATACACTTGAATACACAACACTACAAAGACAACGGTATTTTAAAACCGTTGTCTTTGCGCGTTAATTTTTTTAAAGACAACGGTTTTATTTAGCCGTTGTTGTTGGTGTGTTGTAATTAAAGGCATTTTAATACACAACACTTCAAAGACAACAGTTTTTTAAAATCGTTGTCTATGTGCATTCGGTTTTTAATTAATCAACGGTTTTATGTAACCATTGCCATTGATGTGTTGTCTTTAAGTGCACTTGAATACACAACACTACAAAGACAACGATTTTTTAAAATCGTTGTCTTTGCGCGTTTATTTTTTTTAAAGACAACGATTTTATTTAACCGTTGTCGTTTGTGTGTTGTCTTTAAGCACACTTTAATAGACAACACTTCAAAGACAACAGTTTATTAAAATAGTTGTCTTTGCAGGTGCACCCGTTTTTTTTTATTTAGACAACGGTTTTATTTAACCAACGAATTGTATTAGCGGGTTTGACTAACGGATAATATATATTAGTGTTTTGTAAAAAAATATTTGATAAAATTAGCTGTTTAGGTTAGCGATTAACATGTAAAATGACCTAAAAGGGTATACATAATAATAATAATAATAATAATAATAATAATAATAGGTTGAATAATAATAATAATAATAATAATAATAATAATAATAAACAACGTTGTGTAATAGGTTAACCCACTATATTTTTTATGTTTTTTTTTTGAAAAATTCATAATTAAAAAAACCGAAATACCTTTGTATTTAATGACATTCAAGTTGTTTTTATTGATAGATGACCAAATTAAAAATGGTCATGTCACAATAATAATATAATACTAGAACCAAAAGTGAATGTTCTCATAAAAAAATGGACTAAAGTGAACTGTCATATATAAATCTAGGACAAAAAATAAAATTAACTTTAATAATAATATTTATATAAAATCAAAATCAAAATTACAAAAAAAAAAAAAAGAAAACAATATAATAAGATAGAAGGAAGCAGCATTTGGCACCGTCCCACATCGGTGGGAAAAGTGGGAATAGAGCCTTGAGGCTCCTTAAAAAAGGAGCCTCAAGGCTCTATTATTATCCAATCCCATTGAGGGTTCGAACCTTAACTCCAATGTCTTTTAAAACTAATTTAATTAATTAATTAATTAGAGATGCTTTGAGAAAAATTATTTTTTCTCAAAATTCCATATGCAAATGTTGCTAAATGTAGCATTTGCAAAAATTTTTTGGCGTTTTAATAATTCTAGTTTCAACAATGGTTTTCAATCGTAGTCATTCAAGAAAAGACAACGGTTAAAAATCGTTGTTGTTGCGCGAGACTTACAACAACACCGGTTTCAATAACACACTCAATAGACAACGGTTTTTAACCGTTGTCTTTGCACGGGACTTACAACAACACCGGTTTCAACAACACTCAATAGACAACATTTTTTAATCGTTGTCTATGTGCGTGACTTTCAACAACACCGGCTTCAACAACACTCAACAGACAACGGTTTTTAACCGTTGTCTTTTCTAGAAAAGACAACAGTTAAAAACCGTTGTCTTTGCGCGGGACTTACAACAACACCGGCTTCAACAACAGAAATTTTACCTTATAATAGACAACGGTTAAAAACCGTTGTCTATGAGCATTTTTCTTGTAGTGAACTAATAATGATAAAAATAAAATAATAATAATAATAATAATAATAATAATAATAAAGAGAATTTTTTTACTATTTACTTACAGTTTCATCCTCAAGAACGATGAGCATATATTTTTTTCCAGACGTTCCAATAGCGTTTTTTGGTTCGTTTTTCTTAATGACACGAACTTTGCAACTCCAGCCCACAGTTTGTGTGTCAATATCAATTAACTTTACTGCATTGGCCATGACTAATATCTTTGTACCATTGGAAATATGTTCATAAAGGATGTTAAGAAATAATATAATGGGAACCACAACATAAATTAAAAAACCATACATTAGGGAGTAAAGAGTAACTAAATTGTGTAGATTATCGAATAATATAATGAGAACCACAACATTACATAGAAGGATACAAGCATAGATGAACAGATTATACAATATAATAGATATATTTACATAATGATATTGAAGTTATACTAATTAATGAGTATACCACCATTGATTTAAAAGAAAATTGTAATCATTATGAGTACAAATACAAATTATAGAATCAGCATGATAAGATTTTGAAAATCATACATATAGAATGTCACGTAGATGGTGTGTTGCAGAATATGTTAGATTTAGTTTTGGGTGAATAGCAGTGAGAAGGGGAGTGGAGGAGAAATTGCCGAAGAGAATTCGGAAGTGGAAGTAAAGCGGCCCAAAGTGAAGTTGCTAATAAAAGCATAAAATTATACCTCAACCCTAACTCTTAAATCCTAAACCTTAAAACCGAACACTCTGGCGCCCAACTTCGGATTCTTCCGGCGGCCTCAGGTAACAATGTGGCCTCCGGTTGCAACCGCGACGACGGTGGCCTCAGTGAGTAGTTATGGACTTGTTTGGTCACAAGGAAGAAATCTCTAGGCTCAATGATGAAAACTCTAGGCTCAAGGATGAAAACTCTAGGCTAAGGGAGGCTCTTAAAGATGCTGAACAACAATATGAATCAATCATTTATGTGAGCAATAAGTTACTTGACGAGTTCAATGCTGCTCGTGACCAGTTAGATGCTGCTCTTGCTGGAAATTTTGATCTAGAAATGCAATTGGATGATGCAATTTTAGACATTCAATCTATGGAAATTTTGATGATTTGTCTAAAGGGAAGGATTAGAGATTTAGCATAGATAATGGAAATTATTGTAAGATCTTGATTCTTTGTAGTAGTTTATGTTTTTTCCTTTCAGATAAACCATACTTGATTGTAAATAGCAAAAGGTCAGTGGGCAAACGTTTGTATGTGCAAAGCCAAAGCTTTGCTTTTTTGAATTTTTTTTGGATAGGGACAATTGAGCCAGACATGGTTGGATAGCACTTTTACAAAGGAAAATTTGATGGTTGTGAATAATATTTGTTGAACTCAAGTTTCTTAAAAAAAAAAAACTTAAAACTCTAAACCTATAGCCTAAACCCTAAACCTTAAAACCTTAAACCTATAGACTAAACCTTAAACCAAAATCGTAAACCTTAAAACATTAAACCTATAGACTAAACCCTAAACCCTAAACTCGTATATACTAAAATATAGGTCTAACCTACGTTCGCTGCCTGCTTGAGATCCGTCTTTCCTCCATCTCTCCCTCCCCACCGCACCTTCTCGATCAGGCTTTCATGGATGAGCAAGAATTTGATGATGCCAAAAACGAACACGATCTGAATAGATTGGAGTAGAAAGTTATCTGGATAGAAAATGAAATCAAGGAGCGTGGTGCCCCGATACTTGACCTTTGTAAGACAACGGGAAGAACTGCTAAATGAACGATTAAGACTGTATAATTCTTTGAAGGATCGAGCTGGGGTTTTGAAAGCAAATGTAGTTGACGGACAAAAAAAAGAAGATCTCAAAGATTAGGGCTAAGATGCATGAACTTCTGGAAGATCTCAAGGATCTCGAAGGTCCCAAAGAAGAATCTGATGCCTGAAGGATGCACTCAATATAATATCATTCTGTCTCTTTTCTTTCCAATGGTTATTACAATTGTACCAATCAATTGGCTTGCTTCTAACTAATGGATTTGTGTAACACTCTGTCATGTTATGTCATGTATTGTCTTTTTCAATGAGATACAATCCATAGCACTTTGAGAAGAAAAAAAAAGAAAAAAAAAAGAAAAAAAACCCTAAACTCTAAAACTTTAGAATCCTAACCCTAAACCCTACTGTACGACTAAACTAATTTACTTTATGACTCACATCTGACAATAGATCGGGACATATCAGAGTTAGGATCAGAGCATATATAAACGCATTACTCGTCGTGAAACTTTGGAGATCAAGTGTTATGAGAACTAAGTGCTCTACTTATGCTCTTCTGTAACCCCTTCATGCTAAAGTTAGTATCTTTTGAGTTGAAATGAATGAGTTTTGTTTAAAAAAAAAAAAAAAAAAAAAAACTAAACCCTAACCCCTATAACCCTAAACTCTAAACACTAAACCCGTCATAAGCCTTTCCCGTTTACATATCTTGGGTGCCCTATTTATGTTGGTCGGAAAAATGTGTTTATTTCTCATCTGTGGTGGACAAGGTGAAGGCTAAGTGCCTTGGGTGGCAACGTAGGTTGCTATCTAAAGGTGGGAAGGCGGTATTAATTTCTTCTGTTTTGCAGGCTATTCCCTTACATCTTTTTGCAGCTTGTGCTCCTCCTAAACAGGTTATCCGGGACCTAGAACGATGTTTTGCAGGCTTCTTTTGGAGGCAAGCAGGAGGTGCTCGTTACAATTGGGCGTCATGGAAAACGCTAGCCCTTCCTAAAAAAGAGGGTGGTGTGGGGTTCCTTGATGGTACGAGCGGCTAGTGCGAAGCTGTGGTGGAATTTTCACACAGTGTACTCTCTGTGGGGAAATTTCATGAGAGCTAAGTACTACAGTCGTGTCCACCCGGTGGCAAAGCTTTTGCAGTCTTCCGATTCGCATACTTGGAAACGCATGATTAGCGTTAGGGATGAGGTGGAGGCAGTCTTGGGTTGGCGGTTGACTCATGGAGATGTTAATCTCTGGTGGGACACCTGGTCAGGACTTGGTCCCCTAGGGCACCTTTACCACTCCCCTGGCGTTGAGTACTCTGGTGACTTACTGTCCGACTTTATTCAAGATGGGGAACTGGATTTGTTCGCCTATGATGACCTTTTGCTAGTGGGTTTGGAGGCGGACACGTCCCGATTGGGTCAGATGACTTTTGATATACCCATTTGGCGGGTAGCTTCGGATGGTAAGTTTTCTTTCTCCTCTGCAAAATCTCTGTTAAAGGCTGAGCCTGTGAACTCTGACCCTCTTTTGAGTAATTGCTGGCACAAGCACCTGCCCTTTAAGGTGTCTTTCTTGGCCTGGCGGGTGCTTCGCGGGCGTTTGCCCACGGACGACGCTATGGCCAAGTTTGGACATGTTATAGTTTCTAGGTGCTTGTGTTGCCAATCCCCTGTTAGGGAAACTATTGATCACATTTTCTATACAGGGGATACAACACAAGCTGTGTGGCGATTTTTTATGCGGTCACTGGGCCTTCACTTTAGTCATCATGGTCTCCGGACCTTGTTGGCAGGGTGGAGGCGGGTGGTTGCCCGTAATCTTCTTGTTTCCTTTGTTGTTGGCAGGTTACCTTATCTTATCCTTTGGGAGTTGTGGAAGCACAGAAATGCATGCATGCATGGTAGGGGATCGCCCAGTGTGCCGCGGGTGGTGTATGGTGTGGCTAAAGGGATGGCGGAGTGTCTCTTTCGGCGGTGGCCAAGGGAGCACATTCTGCCGCCGAGTTGGTCTGTCATTCTGTCCTACATGGACTCACATGAGCCTCGACGCGTAGTTCGTGCTATTAGATGGGATCCTCCACCAGATGGTTCTTTAAAGGTCAATATGTCGTACTCTGAGTCTTCGGGTGGGACTGCTGCCTTTGTGCGTAACTAGGGGGTGGGTTTTGCTATGGCTTGGCCATGCCAGCAGTTGATGGGTTTCGGGATATTTTTCGGGTACTGTTCCGTTGTCTTGAATGGTGTTTAGCCCAGGGGTTTACATCTTTGGTCTTAGAGTCTGCGTTGTCTGAGCTTAAGGGTTATGTTGATACCTCTATTCCTATTCCTTGGTCCTTGGATTCTGATGTGTCACGACTCCGTTTTCTTTGTTCTTGTGCTTCTGTGTCTGTTGTTCAATGTTTGCCGCAGGGTAATCTACCTGTGACTGCCTTAGCAGATTGGGTTGGGGGTAAAGATAGGGAGTTCAGGTTTCATAGTCTGTCTGACCTGCCTCCGAGGGTGCGGTCTTTGATTATTCATGATGATGTCCCCTCTGTTTTCTTTGAGGATTATGATCCACCTTGATCTGTTTTTGATAGATGCATGAGATGCTTTAAAAAAAAAAAGAAGAAAAAAGAAGAAAAGAAAAAGAAAATGTGCAGAAAGAAAAATGAGAAAAAGAACAAAAAGTGAAAATAAGAAAAATGAGAAAAAGAATGAAAAAACAACAAAAACAAAAAGACAAAACAAAAATGAAAAATGATGAAAAATGAAAAAGAAAAGACTAAAAGAAAGTTGCTTCTGCTGTTTGCTTGGTTTGGAGGCGATGATGGCTTGGCTTTAAGCTAAGTTTAGCCTCAACAACGCAGGTGTCAGCGGTAGAAGAGACACCCTAGTCCGAGCTGAACGGTGGTCGGGCAGGATTTTTTCAAATCCGTTGCTGGCCAATAGTGGCTGAACCCCTTCTGGGTTCCGGGTGGGGTTGGATATACTTGGGGTGTGTACCTTTTCTTTCGTGTCTCGTTCTTTTTCTGAACATTATTTATCCATTCATTCAGTAAGTCTTTGTTTTCTGCTAGCTACTTTATTTTATTTTTTAGAGGTGTGCATTCTTTGTTCATTGTCTGCCTCTTTTATTTTCTTTCGGCCTTCTGAGGTGTGTTTGGTCTACGAGCTATCCTGGTTTCGCCCTTGTGGGCTTTTATTTGAACAGACCATGCCTCAACGTCGGTGCTTGCGGTAAGAAGTTACACCCTGACCCAAACTGAACGGTGGTCGGGTAGGAATTGTTCAAATCCGTTGGCGGTTAGTCCAGGCTTGCTGCTGGCCCATAGTAGCTAATCCCGTTGGGGTTTCTGGTTCAGAACTGCTTTCTGGTTCTTACCGTTTGCTGGCCTGCGTGCCGATGTATTTTTTATTTTTTAGGCCTGCGTGCCACTTTTAGTTTATGATGGACTTTTCTGATTATTTGTTATGATTTCATCTTGTTTTCTGAGTGGCCTGTGTGCCTATGATATTGGTGGGTCCGGGTGCCTTGTGCTCTGCTTGGTATGCATTACAGCTGTTTGAAACAGGTGTTATGTTGCCGGATGCAGTAGGACGGCGCATGGTGCTCAGCTGATACGTAGGGTGCTTGGTTTAACAACGTACTTGAAGACTTGGGCTTCTCACAAGCTTCTGGCATTTTCATCTCAATATTTCTTTAGTTATGTTTGGGCTATAATTAGCTTGGGCAGTTATTCTTAAGGTTTATAAGTGCTGGAACATTGCATGACATATACTTTGAGGTGGGAGTGTTTCCCTCCTTATCCCTCTGACTGGTGAGGCGTTAGCATTGCTTAGATTGTGTGCATTACATAGCTGCTTTGGATAACCTGCAGAGATCTGTACCAAGTATGCTAGCATGCGGTCTAAGGGTGCGTGTCATTGCTTAGGATGTCAGCCGGGTGGCTCCCCTTCGGTCAAAATACAGAGATCTGTACGAGGGGGAGTTGGAGGGCATTCAGTTTTGGGGAAATGGAGGGGGACATCGGTCCCACGCCTAGTATGGGGCAATGTTCATCATTTATGACTTAGCCATTTTGTCATTTGATTAGGCTTGTATGGCTAGCTTTGTAAGGCTTTATGCCCAGTTTTTGAGGAAGGGTCACTTTTGGGCCCATGTATTGAATTCTGAGTTGAGGATGATATAAAATAATTGGTTTTTTTTTTTTTAAAAAAAAAACACTAAACCTGTCGGGCCCTCGAATGATAACGGCGCCCGTTAAATCTGTAATGGACGGGCGAGCCAATTTGAATTACAACATATTGCCATTATACTTCACTTTGATTTTTCTTAGACCATTTGATTCGCCGGCCAGAGGAGAAATTGCTAATGCGGAACTGGAAGTGAAGCCACCAAGAAGGGAAATTACTGAAGTAAATCCGGAAGTGGAAGTGAAGCCACCCAGAGGTGAAATTGCGAACTGAATTCGGAAGTTGAAGTGAAGCCGATCAAAGTGAAGCAGCCTAGAGGATAAATTGCCGAAGTGAAGCTGCCCAGAGGAGAAATTGCCGAAGTAAATCTGAAAGTTAAAGTGAAGTAGCAGAAAGTGAAGCCGCCAATAAAAGCATAAAATTATACCTCAATCCTAAACCCTAAAACCTTAAAACCCTAAACCTATAGCCTAAACCCTAAAGCTAAATCCTAACCCCAAACATAGGAGATGAAAAGTGGAAAAAGGTGAAGGAGGAAAAGAAAAGATGTTGAAAAGAAATATATGGGACAAAAGAATGATGGAAAAGATGATGAAAGGGATGAGAAAAGGTTTTGGTTTGGATATTTGTATTAGTGGTGAGTATTAGGCATCTTACTACATAATTTGTGTGCTTGAGAAGTGCTTGAATATG
This sequence comes from Ipomoea triloba, assembly GCF_003576645.1. Taxonomy (NCBI): domain Eukaryota; kingdom Viridiplantae; phylum Streptophyta; class Magnoliopsida; order Solanales; family Convolvulaceae; genus Ipomoea; species Ipomoea triloba. The sequence continues at coordinate 15,141,225 of NC_044917.1, forward strand.
AATAAAAAGGGAGACATGGTTTGACAGCAAAGAGATGATGACCTACACTTAGGCATTTTTGATGATGAATGGCATGTAGTAGTGAGTGCATTGCACCATGGTTGAGTATTTGTATAAGTTCTTTTATGGCCACTTTTGAGCCAGTACAGACTTGGTTTTTGATGATATATACTCACAGTTTAAAAAAAAATAAAAACCCCAAACACTAAACCCAAAACCCTAAACTCTAAAACCTTAAAATCGTAAACCCTACTGTACGACTAAACTCATTTGTTCTTGATAACTCATATCTGACAGTAGATCAGAGCATATCAGAGCAAACTCACCGTGAGACTCTAGAGATCAAGTTTTACGTGAACTAAGCGCACTACTTATGCTTTTCTGTAACCCCTTCATGCTAAAGTTAGTATCTTTCATCATTACACAAATTCGTTGTAATCAATATGCCTATCTTAGAGATAATCATTGCAACAGAAAGCGGAACATTTTCCAAACTAAACTTCTTTTATGCCTGGTTGAGATCTTCTTTTGAAATATATCCACTCTTATCTATGTCAAAGTAGGAGAAAAGCTAAAAAAAAAAAACCCTAAACCCTAAACCCCAAGCCTATTCCCAGTTGGGTAGTATCTTCAGTCTTCTCCGCACCACTGACCCCAAACCGCTCTCTCTCTCTCACTCATTTTTCTTTTCGAAGGAGGGGACAACAATGGCGCGCCTCTCGGTCTTCGTCTTCGTGATTTCGGTCGTGATCGCCTCCATCACCGGATCAAACGCCTTCTTCGCTGATGATAATCCGATTAGGCAAGTCGTATCGGACGGCTTACATGAGCTGGAGAGCTCGATTCTCCAAGTCATCGGCTCTACTCGTCATGCTTCCTGCTTCGCTCACAAGTACGGGAAGAGATATGAGAGTGCTAAGGAGATTAATCGGCGGTTTGGTGTGTTTAAGGAGAGTTTGAAGATGATTAGATCTCATAACAAGAAAGGACTTCCATACAAGCTTGGTGTTAACGAGTTTGCTGACATGACATGGAATGAGTTCCAAAAGCATAGGCTGGGAGCTGCTCAAAACTGCTCTGCTACATTAAAGGGCAAGCTCAAGTGCTCAAATTCCATCGTCCCTGACACTAAAGACTGGAGGGAGGCTGGAATAGTTAGCCCTGTCAAGAATCAAGGCAGTTGTGGATCTTGTTGGACATTCAGCATCACTAGGAGCCCTAGAAGTAGCTTATGCCCAGACATTTAGGAAGAACATTTCCCTCTCCGAGCAGCAGCTTGTGGATTGTGCTGGAGCTTTTAATAACTTTGGTTGCAATGGTGGGTTGCCATCACAAGCCTTTGAGTATATCAAATATAATGGTGGTCTTGACACTGAGAAAGCATATCCTTACATTGGAGAAAATGGTGTTTGTAACTACTCTTCTGAAAATGTAGGCGTGCGAGTTTTTGAATCTGTTAACATCACCTTGGGTGCTGAAGATGAATTAAAATATGCAGTTGGGCTCATTAGACCAGTTAGTGTTGCATTTGAGGTTGTTGATGGTTTTAAATTATATGAGAGTGGAGTTTATACCAGCAATTCTTGCGGCAGTGATCCCATGGATGTGAACCATGCCGTTCTTGCTGTGGGCTATGGAGTGGAAAATGTCACCCTCTATTGGCTCATCAAGAACTCACAGGGAGAAGACTTGGATGACCATGGGTACTTCAAAATGGAGATGGGAAAGAATACATGTGGTGTTGCAACTTGTGCTTCATTTCCTTCCGTTGCATGAGTGTTACTCTTACTACTTGTTTACCTCTCTCGGAGGCTTGAGAATGCAATCTATATCCTCCCATAATAAGGAATCCATGTTGTGGCTTATACGCAAAATTCAACCTTAGCTAGGTGTAATATAGTTGTTTCAAACTTGTGTTGAATATAAGACACAAAATGATCGATAATACTGGGTATTTGTCTCTATGGATGCTATATGAACAATGCTTCATTGTAAATTAAAAAAAAAAAAAACCCAAGACTTTATGTGCTATCTTCTGAACCAGTGAAGATCCCTTGTTTACTTAGTAAACAGACTTGGTGTTGATCGTTGTTGAGTTTTTTTTCAAATGACATTGAGCAGTTTAAGTTGCTAAGCAATAAGATCGCTTGCTTCCCAACACCTATATTAGAAATTCCATTTGCATATGAGTATTCTCCTAAACTTCTACCATATTGGATTGAAAATATGGACTCTTATTACTATTTTACGGATAAGGACCAATTTTCTACCAGTAATAGATACGTAGGAAGACAGCATGATGGCAAGTGGATTAAATCAGAACATAAAGAAGTCATTATTTTTTATGAAAGCAGCAATATTTTGGGACTGTAAACCTACAAAGTGCATTACCGAAAGAATAACAGAACTAGTTGGGTCTTGTGGGAGTACCGTTACTCCACATGATGGGACCAACTAAACCCTAAACCTCGAAACCTAAACCCTAAGCCCCTAAGCCACTAAACCCCCAAACCCCAAACCCTACTGTACGACTAAACTCATTCATTCGTTTTTTATGGCTCACATCTAACAGTAGATCAGAGCATATCAGAGCTAGGATTTGAGCATATATAAGCGCATTGCTCGTCGTGAGACTCTGGATATCAAGTTTTACGCGAACTAAGCGCATTGTTTATACTGTTCTGTAACCCTTTTATGCTAAAAAAAACACTATACCCTAAACTCTAAACCTTAAACCATAAGCACTAAACCTAAATCCTAAACCTTAAACCCTGAACCAACAACCTTAAAGCCATAACTCAAAAACCCTAAACCTAAACATTAACCCCTAAACCTAAACACTAAATCCTAAACCCTAAACTCTAACCTTGAATTCTATGGTCAATAACTTTTATCGCAACCATACAACCTTTTTTTGGTGTACATGCTACCACTACTCCTCTTGAACTCTACTATTACAAGCTCAAGATCGCTTCTTATTGGTGTATATATATGCTTCAAACTTCTTATTGTGTCCCGGCCTTAGCTTTTTCTACAAATTATATGGTTAGGATCCTGGTATTTCATGTCTGAATCGGCCTGGCTAGCTACTTTTTGTTGTAAAATATAGACGGAAAAAGGGTCGAATAAGCCCTCTAACTTTAGCTCAAAAGTCAATTAGCTCCCTAACTTTTTAAAGGTACAATTACATCCATAAACAATGCATTTTGGTGCAATGAGACCCAAAAACAGGTTAATGACCTGCTATGACATGGGATTTTAGTATATATATATATATATATATATATATATATATATATATATATATATATATATATA
>NC_044917.1:15146056-15232734 GCF_003576645.1 Ipomoea triloba
TATATATATATATATATATATATATATATATATATATATATATATATATATATATAAACCCTAAACCCTAAACCCTAAACCTATATCCTAAACCCTAAAACATTAAAATCTTAACCCTAAACCTTAAATATCACTCCTTTCTTTTAAGAAAACTCAGCACTCATTTCCTTTCAGAAAACTCAACACTCCTTTCCTTGCAGAAATAATGGATGATACTGATTTCAGCATTAATGACTTCTTCGTCAACCCCTATGGTGCCCTCCTGCTCTCCATCCCCAGGGCACAACCGCTACTGCTATGATCTCTGTTCCTGCTGCTAACCTCAACCCGCATGGAATCCTTCTCCTGGCTCTTCCTGATCTCTACTTTGTTAAGGTGGAGTTGGGTAAAGATATGGTGATGGTGTATGTGGTTGGCCATTGCTAAAAGACTTGAAATCCAGAGTGATCAGCAAGAGGCCCCATCGGAAGAAGATGAACCTGAAGATTGTCTATATGAATAGGGAAGGGGACACTATGAGCATTGCCTCAGGGCTTATTGTAAAAGGTATTGGAAAATCTTTAATGCATAAAGCAATGCAAATGTAGTTTCTTTTTTTTTTTTCTAAAAAAGAAAAAAAAAACCATAAACCCTAAACCATAAACCTAAACCCAAACCCTAAAGCAAAACCCTGAAACCCTAAAACCCTAACACTCTAACCCTAAACCCTAAACCCTAAATCCTAAATCCCTAAACCCTAAACCCCAAACCATAAACCCAAAAGATTCCCTACTAATCGCTCCGCTCCCCCTGATTCCGCTGATTGTCCGCTATGCGGCGCTGCTTTCTCTGCCCCGACGCCAGATCTTGGCCTTTACGGCCTTACTGGTGTCGATTGAAGCTGATTTCTCTCCAAATGACATTGAGCTTTTTCAGCTCCTCAGTGACAAGATCACATGTGCCCCTACACCGATTTTAGAAGTACCATTCGCTTACGAATATTCACCTGAGCTGTTACCATACTGGATTTAGAATATGTTATACTATTACTGTTTCACGGACAAGAGCCAATTCTCGACTGGTAATTGATATGTTTGAAGGCAATATGGCGGGAAGTGGATTAAAATAGAACCTAATGAAGTCATCATTTTGAACGAAAGCAGGAAACTTTTGGGACTGAAAGCATACAAAGTGCATTACCGAAATCAAAACACAATAGGTTGGGTCTTGTGAAAATACCGTGGAAATACCGTTACTCCACATGGTACCAACCAAATCTCTTTTGAACTGCAATTCAATTGATTTGGAAAACTTTGTACTTATAAAAGTTCAATTCAAAGCTGATTTGACTGATCCCGAGCTTGAGCGGCTGTCTATCACACGTGAAGAAGCTGAGGATGTTCTTGATTTTAATCGGGAACATCCCCGAAATCCTGCTAAGCGGAGGAGATTTGATTAGACTAGTTTGAACTTCGTTAGTACTCTTTATAGATACTTAGTAATAAATGTAGCGTACATCACTACAAAAAAACGCATTTTTAGCGACGGATAAAATCCGTCGCTAAATGGGCAAAATCCGTCGCTAAAAGGTTTTAGCGACGGATTAGCGACGGAATCTGTCTGTCTCAAAAACCCTCCTCGCTAGAATGTAGCGACAAAATTTTTGTCCATCGCTAGGTTTAGCGACGGATATTTCCGTCGCTAAATAAAATGAATCCGTCGCTAAATTTCTTCTAGCGACGAATTTGATGATAAAATTTGTGAGGGAATAACTACGACAAAATCCGTCGCTAAATCTAGTAACGGAAAATCCGTCGCTAGATCAAGAAAAAATCCGTCGTTAATTTCCTAATTTGAAGATCTGGTGACGAATTTGAAAGGGAATAGCAACGGATATTTCCGTCGCTAATTATATTTTTTTAAAAAAAATATTTAATTTATTTTAATTAAAACTCCTATTTTTTAATGAAAAAAACCCTTTTTTTTGAATTTACATGTTAAAGCTTAAAATCCATATCAACACACTATATCTAACACTATTATACTCACACAATACTTTAACTCACACTTTAATACAATAATATATATCATTAAAACACAATACTATAAAATCAAAATTACAATTACATAACAAAAGTCTGAAACCCATCAACGTCTAGCAAAATCAAAGTCTAACACTATTATCATTAACAATTACATAACACCTAGTTTGATTAAGTTTTGAAGTCTAGCAAATCAAAGTCTTGAAACCATCAACGTGATCTTCTCCATAGTATGTTAGATGATCTGAAATGCTGTTTCCAGCCACTGACTTGAAAGTTCATTACACAAGATATGCAGCAGTGAGGGAAAAAATAAATTCCTGCATGAATTTTGGGTGACTGGTGGTATTGTAGACCTATAGCACATATATGAAAGAGAAGCATTACCTGCTGCAATTTGGGTCTTCCCCGGAACCATCACAAACCTTCTCTACTGTATAAACTAGACTTCCCATTGCACCATCCATTCCAGGATAATCTAAATCAAGCTACTTCCAGTATAGATCTTCAACCCAGTTCTGTATGCTATAATGGAAATAATCAAACTTTTTTCTTTGCCTTCAATTTCGTTGGAACTAAGTTTTAAACAATAGACTAGTAATTAGCATTTTAATGATCACATAATCCACAATTAATTCAATAACTTCAATTAATAAACCATAATCCATAAAGAAGAACACATATTAAGACTCTAGAGCAAGATCTTTCAAATTAACATTCAATGAGAGAATTCCAAGCACAATTGGAACAAAAATCGTATGCAAATTGTAGAAACTTTGAAAAGCCATAACATTTGACTCGGTTATCCGTTTTAGACAATTTTTTTTTCAAATCACGTATTTTTTCGAGATAGTAAGCCAAAGGCGGTTTGCCCCCCTAAATTTTCCAAAAAACTGCTTCTTTTGCACTGTTTTTTAATTTTGTATGTAATTTAGATGGTTTCTACAAATGCATATGTATCATTCATAACACAAAAGGGTGGGAGGATACAATAACATCTCTAAACCAATCAAAATTGCCATTGAATTTTAAGCCAGCATACAGATGTAACAGATCAAGGCCATACAGACGTATGTAACCATTTACTTACGAACCAGTAGCCATTTAAGTTTTAACCATCATTTTAGTATTATTCACAAATAGCTTGCTAACCAGTAACCATTGTTGTAATATTCACAAGTGGCTTACTAAACTGGTAACCATTTTAATCTTCATTATACTGTTCTCAAGTAGGTTATAAAACAGCAACCATTTAACCATGATTTTACTACTCAAATATCAAAGAAAAAAAACACTAAATCGACAAGAAGAAGAAGAAGAAGAACCTGCCGCTGCCACCGCCGGGACGCGCCTACGCTGCCGCCGCCGGGACGCGCCTACGCCGTCGCAGCTGTAACAGCCTGGGACTGCCGTCGATCCGCTGCAACGCCGCCACCACGCCTTCAATCTGCTTGATCTGGTGGACAAGGAGGCGACCACCACAACTACAACTCCGCCGCAAAAACTCGTCGCGACTGGCCGGCAACGCCTTGCCTTAAATCTGCTAGACAAGGAGACCGACAAATCTGCCGCTGCTACGCCGCCGCCACGACGATCCGCTGCAACTCCGGCCACCACGAGAAGGAGACCGACGAATCTGCCGCCGCCGCCGCAACTAACACCGTAGTTCCTCGTCGACGGCGTGATGAAGTTGCCGGACTACACTTCGAAGCGAGAGAGAGAGGAGCGGCTGCAATGAAAGAAATCCTTAACAAGCCTAATTAAAATACTTATATACCTGGGGTTTATATTATTTAGCGACGGATTTTAATTCCGTCGCTAGATTTTAATTTTAAAAAAAATTACAACTTGCCAGATTAATTTTCTAGCGACGGAATTCGAATCCGTCGCTAGATTTTATTTTTAAACAAATTTGCAACTCGCTATATTAAATTTCTAGCGACGGAATTTGAATCCGTAGCTAGATTTAGCGACGGACTTCGAATCCGTCGTTAGATTTAGCGACATATTCTAATTACGTCGCTAGAATTTATTTTTAAAAAAACAATTGCAAGTCGGTTCGTAAATTTCTAGCGACGGAATATGAATCCGTCATCTAGCGACGGATTGAAATTTCCGTCGCTAGATTAAAAAAAAAATTAAAAATTCCGTTAATCATCTAGCGACGGATTCAAATTTCCCTCGCTAGATTTTGTCAAAATAATTCCCGCTCAGTTTTTAATACCAAAATAAACCCGGGAATAATTCCCTAGCGACGGATATAGCGACGGATTTTAAAATCCGTCGCTAGAGCATTATTCTCGGGTTTATTTTGGTTATAAAAAAATACGCACAAATTTTTTACAAAAATCCATCGCAAGATTATGCGCGAAAATTTACCGCTAAAATTAGCTACGGATTTACGACAAATATTTTCCGTCGCAATATTCCGTCGCTAATTTTTAATTTTTTTAAAATAAGTAAATCCGTCGTTAAACCGTCGCTATTCCGTCGCTAAATTAGCAACGGAACACATCCGTCGCTAAATCCGTCGTTATTTCCGCATTTTTTTGTAGTGCATATTTGATGATTTGTACAGAGTTTACTCAAAAAAAGAAAAAAACCTAAAACCTAAACCCTAAACCTAAACTTAAAAACTCTAAAACCAAACCCCAAGCCCTAAACCCAATCTTAAACCTTATTGTACAACTAAACTCATTTTTTTTTATAGATGACTCACATCTGACAGTAGATCAGAGTATATCAGAGCTATGATTAGAGCATATTAGAGCTAGTATTAGAGCATATATAAGCACATTGCTCATCGTGAGACTCTGGAGATCAAGTTTTACGCGAACTAAGCGTATTGTTTATGCTCTTCTATAACCCCTTTATGCTAAAGTTAGTATCTTTCATCATGAACACAAATTCATTGTAATCAATGTGCCCATCCTAGAGAGAATAAATGACAACAGAAAGCGGAACATTATTGAAGTAAATCCGGAAGTGGAAGTGAAGTCGCCTAGTGGTGAAATTGCGGAAGTAAATCCGAGAGGGAAAGTGAAGCCTCCCAGAGGAAAAATTGTTGAAGTGAATCTAGAAGTGGAAGTGAAGTGGCCCAAAGTGAAGCCGCTGGCCTATGAGCCATTGTTTCTTTAGGCCTGCGCGCCATCTTGTTTTATGTTAGACTTATCCTTTTGTTATTATGCTTTTTTACTTTTATTATTGTTTGGCTTGTGAGCCTATGTGTTTTGGTTGGCCTGTGTGTCTTTGTGGTGTGTTTGGTGTGATGGGCAACAATTTTTGTGGTTCTGTCACTTTAGTTAGTCCCAAAAATAACTGTTATGTTGCCGAATTTTTGGTAGGATGGCGCATGGTTTCTAGATAGCCAGACTGCTAGCTTTTGTGTTGTATTGTGCTTAGTGCTGTGTTTGGCAACTGTTTTGGTGTTTCTGTCTTCCTGGATAGGCAAAAAAATAGCCGTTATGTTGCTAAAATTTCGGTGCGCATTTTTCCTTCTTAAGGTGTGTGCTTTGTGTGCTTAAGGTGCGTCAGTGGTGGAACTCAAGGTGAGTGAACCTAAAGCTTAAGGTGCGTGGTTTTCCTTTCTAACGTGTGTTGTTTTCTTTCTAAGGTGCGTGATTTGTATGCTAAGGTGAGTGAGTTGTTGAAACTTACTGTGCACCATTTTAAAACCTTAGGTGCGTTGTTTGTGTTCTTAAGGTGCATGATTTGTGTACTTAAGGTGCGTTGGCCTAAAGGTTTAGGTGCGCGTGATTTGTGTTTTTAAAGTGCTTTGTTTGTGTGCATAAGGTGCGTGGTTTGTGTACATAAGGTGCGCCATTGTAATGTTTAAGGTGTGTAATCGCACAACCGCACGTGAATCCTTCCCCGCACCTTAACCCTTCCATATATATATATATATATAATCAAGTTCAAAAAAATTAGTACATTGTATAAATGATTTGTTATTGACTTATGAATTAACACATTATGTATTTGATTATTTATTATAATTTATTATTGTGTTTAAAAAATTACAAATGCATTACTATATGTTTAAACTATCCAAATTATTTTAGTATATACTTATTACTTTTTTATATTAATTTAAATTTAAATTAATAACTTTTAAAATTTCGCGGGCCCCCACTAAGGCCCGCGGGCTGACCTCCCTGTTTCGACAGCTCTAGATGAAATAGAAGAAAAATATAGTATTATTCTTAAATATAAAAATATTGTAGGAGAACAAAAGTTATAAGGGATGAAGAATATATACCTTAAAAAACAAGTCACATCATTGCTATGTCACCTTACAATAACAAACTTATTACCAATGTGTTTTTAGTTTAATGGACATAAGATTATTGATTAGCCTAATTAAAAGACAAATCACAAAGACATGCTAACTACCTAAAGAATAAGACAGAAATTTGAAACCTAGAATTAGTAAACTAACATTCCCCTTTATGATCTAAAAAACAATCACCACAATCATATGTTTTGACTTTGAAAAAGTTTCATATTTCAATGGTTTCGTGAAGGTTAACTACTTGCTAACTCATTTATTTTCTTTTCAAATTGGTATCTCAAAAACTAATAGTATACGTTAATGTAGTGCTTGTTTCTTCCATTCCCATGACACTTGTTCGGTGACGATATTTTACTTTTATTTTTAACTTTTAACACATTTTGAAGAACATAAGTAACACATTTTTTAGAACCTTCATTGATATCCACATTCCATTTCTACTTGAATTGCTTCATCCTTTCAAAATAAAAAACATAAATTGTTTCTTCAACAAAAGTTAATCACTCTATGTCAAATGATTGAATAATTTGTCACCGTTGTTCTTCGTACACTCCTTCTCCGTCGCCATCGTTGCCGGTGTCCTTCGTACACTCCCTCTCCGTCATCGTGTTCTTCATACACTCCCTCTCTGTCGCCATCGTCGCCGGTGTTCTTCGTACACTCCCTCTCCGTCGCTGTGTTCTTCGTAAAATCCCTCTCCATCTCTTTCTTCGTACCCTCTATCTCCTAGTCGCTATCGTCGGTCTTCCCATCACCATAGTCGCTCTCCCCATCGCCATCGTCACCGATCTTCATACAACAAAGTAAGGTAGCTGGGTTACGAGGCCGCCAGTCTCGAAGGTTTCCGTTTCTTCTTCCTCAAAGGTCGCCGGTCGTGAAGGTTGCCACTTTTTCTTCCTCAAAGGTCTCTGGCGCAAGAAGGTATTAATCTATTCATATCTATTACGCTTTCATTTATATACATATTATTGTATGGAGGGAGGGGGAGAGAGATATTGGGGCAATTAGTATATTATCTTGATTGATTGCATTTTGCATTCAAAATTTTGGCACAAAATCCTATACACTGTTGTTTAATTATTTTGAAGGTTTCTCAAAGCTGAATTTTTTTTTTTTTTTATAAATTTTGCAAAACATGAAAGAAACAAATTTTGTCTAAATGTTTCTATATTGGATATCACATGGCTTCTTTTCTAGAGTAAATAAAACTGTCTAAAATGATATTCTTCATATGCCCAGGCCAGGTTCAAACGTCTCCGCATATGTTAACATGGTATGTGACACCTTAAAGAATACTATTCCAAAGGTTATTGTATATTGCCAAGTTCGCGAGGCTATGAGATCATTGTTGAATAAGTTCTATTCTAATGTTGGAAGGGGAGAGGTAAAACTGCACTTTGTCTAGTTAGACTGTTAGAGTATATGCGAATAAGTTTTAACATGGTAAAACTACCAAACGAACATGGTTTGGTGGCGATATTATCTTCTTATGTTTCATATTCTTATGTCCATATATAGACCTTAGCTTATGTTAGGAACCCCAAGTCATTGATTTTGATGATACCAAAGACCCGAGGAGATCCCCCAATCTTTTATTTTGTCTTTTATTTTCTAGCAGGACGAATCCTTGTCAAAGAACTCGTTTTGGACGAGTCCATAAAAATCAAGAGCAACTCTCAGTCAAAATCTATAAAGCTATCAAGGACAACGACTTCGATCCGAAGACTTGAAATTCGAAGACTTGAAGCTCGAAGACTTGAAGACTTGAAGACATGAAGATTGAAGGTGTATAAGACCGAATACTGGAAGGGCCGAACTCTTGAAGACCGAATAATCAAAGATGATTAATTTGAGGAGATGATGAGAGAATGAAAAGGTCAATCATTCTCACGAGTACCCAAGGCACTAGGACTCTAAAGACATTCTTCTGGAAATTTGTCTTGTCCATAGCCTTGAGGTTGGGTATGACCAAAATGTCAAACGGATCCTAGGTGGTGATCCCAAGGAGCATTAAATGACATGTCCTTTTGTGTAAGACAAAAGACAAATTGTCTTTACACTAAAGTAGACAAACGGCTAGAAAGTACTGACACTCACAAATAGTCAGCGGATATTGCACACTGGATATAGGGTTTTGAATTTCAGTTTCCCTCCAACGGAACTAAAATTCATACCTATAAATACCCTTACTCCTTCTCATTTGGATAAGTTGGTTGACATACGCAAAAAGCATTAGCAAGCAAAAATCAGTGTGCAATATATTCAAAAGCTCAAACTCTCAATCTAGTTCGTAAAAGGAGATCTTGTGAAGTTCAAACGCTAAATTAAGAAACTCAACACAAGATTTCCACGTTGGAGAAAATCTTCAATCATTTCAACCAATCTCTACTTTGGTGAAGTAGAAAGAGGCGGAGTAGACTTTGAAGGAGTTGAAAAACCTAGTGAGACGTGAGTGCCGGACTTTGTGATCAAAGGAGCACATTGTAGAGAGGATATTGTACTATTAAAGAGACAATAGTGCAATCCTTCACAAGTTGTGAAGAAGAGTGGAGTAGGCTTAGTTAATAGCCGAACCACTATAAAAATCTCTCTCTCTCTCTCTCTCTCTCTCTCTTTACTTTCACGTACTGCCTTGCATACTAACAACCAAACCTAATTTTTACAACCATAAAAATCGTGCAAAGTGAACTTAAAATTTGTCGAAGCTTTATCTATCCGCTGCATTTATCTTTGATCAAGTACAACCTCCTTAAGGGTTCGTTTTTGCAAAAAAGTTTTAAAATCCCTTGTGAGTCTATTCAACCCCCCCCTCCTTCTAGACTCACATCATATCAACCGGGACCAACAAGTGGTATCAGAATATTGAATGGTGAACACTCTGTGTATACTGCCTGGAGATCTCTTTTCAAAAGCGTAAAATTTTTCACACTTTGCACACATGTCGAAAATGGGACATCATAGACATTTTCTCATGTTTAACCTAGATAAGTTTGATGACTGGAAAGTGCGCATGCAGGCTCATCTGTCTGCAATCCACAATGAGATGTGGGATGTCATAACTAGTGGGCCTATTCAAATCTTGGAGGTTAATGCAAACCTAGCTGCTAAAGGTCCAACAACACCTGAAATGAGACCCAAGGAGAAGTCCTCGTTAACTACTGAGGAGAGGACTCGTGCAAATCTTGATAACATTGCACGAGACATCCTCTACAAGGCTCTAGACGAGTTGTTGTTTCCAAGAGTTCAAAAATGCAATAATGCCAAAGAGATATGGGACACCCTCATGCAGATTGGTGAAGGTGATGAACAGGAGAAGGAAAACAAACTAACCATCGCCATGAAAAGATTCGAAGACTCCAAACTTGGAGCAAAGGAGTCCATATCTGACATGGAGGCACGATTCATGAAGTTGTTAACCGACATCGGAGATCTAGACGACAAAAAACTCACACAAAAGGATATTAACTTAAAGATCCTCCGAGAACTACCCAAGAGTTGGGAGATGAAGGTCATTGCTATGAGAGACCATCGAGATCTCAAGACAACGAGTACTACTCAAATATTTAGTGATTTGAAGGCTTATGAGTTCGAGAAAGAAGTGTTAACCGAAGAGGAACCTGAGACGAGAAATGTAGCCTTGATTGCAAATCAGCAACCCTCATCATCAACCATAAGGTAAAATTCTAACCCTATTGATTTATTTACTGACGATCAACTTGCTTTGTTTATGAGGAAGTTCAAGAGATTCATTAGGAAAAACCAACCTGATAAGCTCCCAAGACACCTATATATTTGAGTATAAATAAGGGTGATTGATAGAATTTTAGCATCCTTATGTGATAATCTTATGATATTTTGTGCTTTAAATTCGTTAACCACACACAAAGCCACCTTTGGTACAATTTGAGACATTTCAAAGGTCCCGGGAGCCGTTAGGAACAAGGAACGAGCAAACCGAGCAAGACAGGAGCCCCGGAGGACGCACAGGAGGCATTCACGCGCAAAGGCCGCGTGGACACTTTCTAGTAGCTGTCCATGCCAGCCTTCACACGTGAAGGACGCGTGGACGGGTGATGTTGTGTGTTTAGTGGGAGCGAATGTGAAGGTGGTAAAACAAAGAGTCAAGACTCCCCGAGTGTCGTGTCTCTCAAGGATGGCGAATGGGAATCGAATTGGTGTGTTGGCATCTAAGAGGTTGAAGGGAAAGAGTTATGGGAATGGCTAGGGGTTGGATTCATTTGTAGGAGAGGGGAAGGTTGATAAGGGTTGTGATAAAAATAAAGGAAAGACGGAGATCGGGGCCTTAGGCTTCTCTATGTGAACTATCTTTGTATGGTCTCGTGAGCTAGAGATGTGGTATAGACTAGGGAGTTCATGGCACATCACTAAGTGGCGTCACACTTTGGACTCCCACATCCTCATTCGGTTAGGGCATTTCATCGAACACTTTGTCTACCACTCCTCTCGGATCTTGTCCTTTCGGACTAAGAGCGGAGATGTGGGTGAGTGAGACTCGTAAGTGGCCGCTATCGCGCACACACTCACTTCCTTTGAGTTTGCTACCTAAGGTGCACACTTAGGCACAAAGCAGCATGAACATCATCCACACAAGTTCATCATCCAACAATCAAAAAGCTCACATTTAATCTAGCAATTTATATCAATCATCCACATAGATTAACCTTAGGGCCACCAATCCCCTTTCTACTCTACTCTAACATACTAAAGAAACAAGGAAAAGATATGAAATCTCAAAGAAGCAAATATTAGATAAAGAAATGGATAGAATGGTTACCACCCTCAAGAGGGGAGTCTTTTACAATTTGTCTTTGAAGTTCCAATCTTCCTCCTTGCTCTTGAAGCTAATCTAATCTAGGAGAAGAGGAATTTCCCCCAAGAGGGGAGAAAATCCCTAAGGAAACCTAATCTAAAATCTGATTTTATCTACTACTATCTACTGCCTAGGGCTTGGGATAATGATCCTTATATAGGGGGAACAAAATAGGGGCAAGATAAACAATTTTCGCGCAGCAGATTTTTAGGGCATCACAGGGATCTCGACGCGTCAAGATAGGGGCTCGACACGTCGAGCCTTGAAGAAATATTTTCCGCGATCTTCCACACGCGTGGTGGAGGTCGTGGGGGGTTACTGGAATGTTTCCACGCCCCTCCACACGCGTGTGAGGCTGCGTGGGAGGCTCCTGCTTCACAGTTTCTTCATTTTCTGCTCAGTTTTGGCCTTAAGTCCTCCTTTTGGCTGTAGAATACCTTAAAAGCATCTTCCACACTCTCGTTAGAAGTTTTGGTCACATTAGAGTCTTAATGCATGATATTCTTATGAAATGGGTAATAAACTATACAATTCTAGCCCTTAAATGACCCTTAAAATAGGTTATTCTTGGTGCTTATCAACGGGACACTGCGGAGAAATCATTTTTAGGGCAAAATTTCGGAGACTATTTAAGAAGGCTTGATAGAATTTCAAAGAGAGCCCCAATCCCATTCCCATCTACATTTTTCAATTTCTTAGTTTCCATTTTATGGTAGTTTAGATTTACATTTCCATCTTGTAAATGAGGATTTGAAGCTTGGATTGAAGAACACATTTCATTTACTAGGTGATCTCTGTTTCAATCTTTTCTATGTTATATATCTTGTTCTTAGATTGAATTAGCTATTGATCTTGAATTCTTGATTATGTGTGGCTAGTTTAATCTAGGGCTTGGATTGTGTGAAGCTATGTTGCTAGTGTGATGATTCTATTTCTTTTTGTGGATTCAATTGCTTTGTTGTTGGAAAATTCTATTCTTGTCTATTGATTGTTGTTCTGATGAAATCTTATATGGATTTGGCCAATCTATTGAGAGATTGAGTTCTTGACTCTATTATGGTTTTGATTTGAGTTGATATTGAAGCTTTTTGGCAATCATAGATCCTATGGAATTCATATTAGAAATAGTAGGAAAGTGTGTAGCTAAGGTGTTTGATAAAATGTCTCTTAGGGCTTTTGGTTGCTAAAAGGCACTCTTAAGCCTAAGATGCCTTAGTACACAAAGGTGGAAAAGAACTAAGAAGACACTCTTGAATAGCCAACATCATTGCATCGTTTATCCCCTACTTAAGACACACTAGGATGCAACATAGATGAACACGATTCAATCCCTTATTCCCTTATTTTCTTATCTCTTATTTCTTACTTCTTATACTTTGAATTTCACTACCTTATGATCATTTACATCTCTCAATCACCATTCACCACATCCACCTTCCATACTCATCGCATCACATTATTCAATTGATCGGAAGTATTATCATTTGACATACCTCCACGTCCTTCCTTTGAGACAAAAATGACGAGTCATGCACGTCGAGCTCTAGCTCACAGAGTGACAGCTCAGAAGATGAGAAGGGACTCCTCTGTCTCTTCAGCCAAGAGGAATCAAACGAAGAGTTATGTCTTATGGCGGAAGAGGATGAGGTAACCTCTCAAAACTACTCTTCTAATTGCAGTTCTGAGTCTAGCTATCATGAGAATCCTAGGGAAGCATTTGAAAGAATGATGAATGAATTCGATGATGTTAAATGTACACATTTTAGACTTAAGACAGAGAATGCTCGACTATTGACAGAAAGACAAGATCTCGAGGACTTAAAGTCCAAGAATACTGAGATGCTTGAATCTATAAGTCAGCTCGAGAAGCAAATTCATCTGCTTAAGGAAGAATGCAAAGCAAAAGATGATAGAGAGCAAAACTTGCGTGAGGTAATTGCGACATTCACTAATTCATCCAGAATAATGGATCAAATGGTGGATGATCAAAGACCGTCTGGGAGTAGAACCGGACTTGGTTATAACTCTAGCTCTCCTTGACATGTCCTCTTAACGCGACCAACAGATCCTTCTACCAGTGGAGGTTTAAATTTTGTTCTTGTCCAAGGACAAACTGAAAACCTTGAGCCAATGAGTAATGCCAATAATGGGAAGGAACCACAATCAACGAGCCATTCTAAGGACTTGGCTGAAACACGAATTGTGGAACCTATGAGAGGACGTTCCTCATATGGTAACCCGATGAGTTATCAAACGACTCGGTATATACATAGTGCACAAAACCGTAACGACTATGTTGCCAATGGTCAACCAAGAGGCTGCAACCAATCAAAAGGAAAATCCCATAGCAAAAAGAGGCAACACTATTCACAGAGGCAACGCAAAGGTAGACCTCAAGGTAGGTCGAATCCTTACCCGAATAGTGTCAAGGATTTCAAAAAGCCCTCAAAAAGGCATATGGGTAGTGCCGGAAGACTCTATCCTTGTGACGAGGACTGGTTCATGGACTATGAGCCTATGACAAGAGCAAAATTTCTATTCACACATAGACATAAGCAGACCTCGTACACCATGATAAACACGAATAAACAAACACCTTCTTTTCAAAAGGTTTATTCGCCTAAGTCTTCTCAAGCCTATTATGCTATTCCATATAATTATCGCGTCTTTAATGGGTATCATGGACCAAGGATGAACCTTACAAGTTCTAGGTATGCGTGGATGCCTAAGCTAACCACTAGGCACTAAAACAACCTAATCTTTGGTTGTAGGGAAACAAGACCATATGGTACGTAGATAGTGGATGCTCAAGACACATGACATGAGACAAGTTAGAATTGAGCAATTTCAAAGAGATGAATGATCCTAAAGTTGTATTTGGAGGAAATTCCAGTGGCCGAACCATGGGCGTTGGAGATGTCACGAAGAATGGACTGACTATCCGAGACGTTTTATTTGTTGAAGGACTGAGATTCAATCTTTTGATCACAAGTCAATTTTGTGATAAAGGATACAAGGTGGAATTCTCAAAGGATCTATGCCATGTTATTTCAGAAAAGGATCATGAAGTTGTACAGACTGCGAAGAGAAGAAAGAACATGTATGCTGTTGCATGGGATTCAGTAAAGCCGAATGCTTGCTTGGTTGCTAAAAGAAAAAATGACCTAAGTTGGGAATGGCATCACAAACTCAACCATCTCAACTTTAAGGCCATTAATAAGCTTGGAAGAAAAGAATTGGTAGAGGGACTACCAAATGTGACTTATGACAAAGACAAGATTTGCGAAGCCTGTCAAAAGGGGAAACAAATCAAGTCCTCGTTTAAGTCCAAATCTATTGATACCAATTCAAGACCGCTAAGTCTTCTCCATATGGATCTATTTGGACTCATTGATCCAGTAAGCTTAAGTGGAAGGAAGTATACTCTTGTGGTGGTAGATGACTACACAAGGTATACTTGGACATCTTTCTTGAGGAAGAAGAATGAAACTGAGAAGATTCTACGTAATCTACTACGAATACTTCAGACAAAAAAAGGGTTAAATATTGTCAAGATTCGGTCTGATCAAGGAACTGAGTTCGTAGATAAGGTGATACATGAATTTTGTGGACAAAATGGTATTCTCCATGAATTATCGACAACGAGAACTCCTCAGCAAAATTGAGTTACTGAAAGGAGAAATAGAACACTTAAAGAGGCAGCAATATCGATGATTGCTTTCTCAGGTTTACCTAAAAGATTTTGGGTCGAAGCTATCAATACAGCTTGCTATACCCAAAATAGATCTCTAATTCACAAAGTTCACTACAAAAAAACGCGAAAATAACGACGAAATTAGCGACGAAACGATTCCGTTGCTAAATTAGCGACGGAATAGCGACAACTTAGTGACAGATTTTAATTTTTTTGTTAAATGAATATTTAGCAACGGATTTGCGACGAAATATTTCCGTCGTTAAATACGTAGCTAATTTTAGCGGTAAATTTTAGCGCAAAAATTTGAGACAGATTTGCTATGGATTTGCAACGGAATTTTCGTGGGCTTACTATGTAATTATAATTGTTATAATTTAGCGACGGATATATTAATCCGTCGCAAAATTTTTGAAGTCAAAATTTTTATGTTAAAAAATTAGTGACGGATTTAAGCATTCGTTGCTAAATTGATAGAAAATTCATATTTTATATTCATAAAGTAATATTATTTTCATTCTTTAAATAAATAAATAATAGATTTTCGTGGATTTTTGTTTTTTTGTTTTTTTTTGTACTTTTGAAATTTGGATTCCACATTTTCGTTTCCCAGTCAAGGAATGTTAATTTCTAAATACTTAAATAATTAGTGTTTAGTTAAGTTTTAGACTATGAAAACTAATTGTGATTCTAATATGATGGAAGTAAACTTAAATACTGATTTGTTGTAATATGATCAACTGAAATTCATATGGTAAGAAATAAATTTAATTTAGTTTCAGAATGAACTTTTTAGGGGGTTGTGTAGGTTTCATTATATTGATGTGTTTTGTTTGTTTTTTTGAACTTTAGAATATCCATCATGTTGCTATTATATAGTTTAGAGGTTGTGCTCTTTTAGGCTGCAATAGAGCTAACCCAAATTGAATTCATAAAGGGCATTGTGTGTACCTCTGGAAATCATAGTGTTTTATCTATCAATTCATCTAATGATTCTAACTTAATAGGACAATATCTGCTTGGTTAATGGTTCGTGAAACTAAAGTGGCAATTGTACACAATATAAATTCACTAATGGTGAAACTGAAAACAGAAACTACCACAATATTATTTGAAGATTATTTGAGAATGTTTTCGTTTATTAGAGGCAAATTTGGCAAAAATATGAATAGTTTTTGATATAATTGTTAGGAAACTTAATGAGACTACACAATCTTTTTAATTTGAATGTTGTTTATCTTGTGTTTCTCTCGCACTTTAATGAGTTATCTGGAAAAATATTAGAGAAGTTTAATAGAAGTCATATGTACTGATTTCACTCTATATTGCTGCCTTAGAATAGAGGACATTGTGTATTTTATTATTGCTGGTGCGGAGGCTTCAAGAGAGTCCGATTCAAGTATTAGTCTTATGCCTGACAAATTGTTCCAAGGAGGAAATACAATTCAGGTTACTAATCTTTCCATTAAGCAATTTTTAAAGATACATGTAAACTGCATTTGAAAAAAAAAAGTTTTAGAAAAATAGTTTCTTGATGTATCTTTACCTGATTACAGCTAGTCAAGCAAAAGGCGAACATCTTATTTGTACAAATTGCGTTGCTGAGGTAGAGTTTCCATTGGCTCAGGTAACTAAAGTAACTTTTGTTTTGTAAAATTTGGCATCTCTCATAACATTTTCCTAAGTATCTGGAAATGATGCAGAAAAAGAGTAATGTTTATGCAATCAACAACCAAATATGAGAAGAAGATACAAGAGCTGAATGAACTATTGCAGCGCAAGACAGATGAAATGTTTTGAGTTTTCCATTTGTTCTTAGCTTCTTTAAATGTGAACTCTCAAAAAAAAAAAGGTTGACATTTGCCTTAACTTCATTTTGAATAAAAAAACAAAGCAAATAAACAAAGAAAATCCTTTCTTCCATGGTGTTGCTGCAGAACCTTTGACTTAGCGGTAGTTTAGTGATGTACAGTGAAAAAATATCCTGCTTTCTTTTAAAACTAAAAAGTAGAAGATCACTTATTGCTGGGGTTGCTAGATATAAACAAAGAAAATCTATTTATCAAGGAGTTTAGGCATATATTTAGAGCTGTATTTTTCTTTTCAGGCAGGATGACAAGGATTCAGAGACAGACTCAGTATCTTGGCCTCCTGAAAGCTAGATGTCTATATTTGATTGCCATTTTTTCTTGAAGGATTTTCTATTGTTTCTTACAGCTTGATAAGGCAAAGCATGAATCCAGATCTAAAGATGAGTCCCCTAAAGAAGCTTGAAGAGAGTCTGTGGAGTATAGAAAGTAAGGACAGAGAGAAGCAACAGGTTTTCAAAGCCAACAAGATGAAATCAATGAATTGAAAGCTCAGCTTGAATTGAAGGCACCATTGCATTGCCAGTCTGAAAAACAAATATTGCATATCCCTGATAGATTGAAGGGGAGTGAAGAAACTTGTGCCACTCTTCAACAAAAGGCAGCACACACATCTTAGTTTAAATATGTAACAATTGTTGTATTGACAGTTAGTTTAAATATGTATAGAAAAAGGAGCTTCTAGATTGATACTAATTTAACTTTGAACCTACTGTTTAATATAGTTATGTAATATTAATTAATTGGTAGATTTTTTATTTTTATTATTTTTTTAAATTTAGCGATGGACAAAAATCGTAGTAAATCCGTAGCTAAAACCTTTTAACAATAAAGATTGACAATGAAATAACGACGGAAATTTTTGTTGGTAAATTTAGCGACGGAATTTTCCGTCGCTAATCCCTTGCTAATTTTGTTATTCAAATCGTCGTGAAACGGAAATTAGCGACCGAAAAAAATTGCGCCGCAAAATTTTAGCGACACCACTTTTAGCTACGGACTGATTCCGTAGCTAATCCGTCGCTAATTTCTTTAGCGACGGATTTTTCACTTTCTAGCGACGGAATTTTCCGTCGCTATTTTCGCGTTTTTTTGTAGTGGTTCATGGGATCACACCCTATGAATTATGGAAAGGCAAGAGACTTGTTGTAAGATACTTTCATATGTTCGGTAACAAGTGCTTTATTCACAACAATAGAAAGAAACATCTTAAAGCCTTCGATGAACGAGCTGATAAAGGTCTCTTCATGGGATACTCAGATATAAGCAAAGCATTCAGAGTTCTAAATAAGCGAACTATGGTCATAGAAGAATCTATTCATGTAGTCTTTGATGAATCTTCATCGAGTCATGATGTTGATAAGTTGAAAGCTAATATGGATCAGTTAAGTATTCAGGAGAACACGAGGACTAGGGAGAACGAGAACTCATCCGAAGACAATGAGTCTGATTCTCTAGAAGAAAAGGAGTTCCCAGACTTCTCGAATTATCTACCAAATCCCTCATACACCCCGAGGCGTTGCAAAATATCCCTATTGAGCAAAATCAACCCGAGGTACACCAAGATACACTTACTCAAGATATTCCTACTATAGACGAAGGAGCCCCTCCAACGACGTTTCAACCAGACTTAAGATGGCTGAGGAATCATCCTCAAGATCAAGTTATTTGAGATGTTCACGATGGATTAAGAACTCGTGCATCTATGCGAGAATGCATGATGGCATGTTTCATATCTCAAATCGAACCCAAGACGATAGACGAAGCATTGAATGACTCAGACTGGGCCATTGCCATGCAAGATGAGTTACATCAATTTGAAAGGAACAATGTATGTGAGCTAGTTTCTCGACCAACTCATCAAAATGTCATTGGGACAAAATGGGTTTTTAGAAACAAGATGAATGAACAAGGAGTCATTGTTAGGAACAAGGCTCGGCTCGTTGCCAAGGGATATTGTTAGGAAAAAGGTATTGATTTTGACGAAACCTTCGCACCAGTGGCTAGACTTGAAGCAATTAGAATATTTCTAGCCTATGCTGCTTATAAAGAGTAAAGACTTCAAAGTATTTCAAATGGATGTCAAGAGCGCATTCTTAAATGGACTCTTGGAAGAGGAAGTCTATGTGGAGCAACCACCTAGTTTTATCTTTGAGATTGGAGTAGATAAGGTCTACAAGCTAAGAAAGGCCTTGTACGAATTAAAACAAGCGCCGAGGGCTTCGTATGACACTTTATCCTATTTTCTTATCAATTGTGGTTTCACAAAGGGACAAGTAGATAAGACATTTTTCAGAATCAAGGATGGATACCACATTCTACTAGTCCAAATTTATGTAGATGACATTATATTTATCCGAACATATGTGAGAAATTCTCTAAACTCATGCAAGGAAAATTTGAGATGAGCATGATGGGAGAACTTAATTACTTTCTCGGTCTTCAAGTCAAACAAGAACGAAAAGGTATATTTATAAATTAGGCCAAATACACCAAGGACCTCATCAAGAAATTTGGAGTTGATGGGATGTCCTCGGTCAAAATTCCTATGAACACTTCGTTGAGAATGGATATTGACAACGAGGGAAAGGAAGTTGATCAGACGAAGTATCGAGGAATTATTGGCTCTCTATTGTACTTAACGGCCAGTAGGCCAGATATATCTTTTGTCGTAGGAGTATGTTCTCGTTTTCAAGCCAATCCTAGAGAAAGTCATCTAAGTGCAGCTAAAAGGATATTAAGATATCTCAAAGGGACGCAAAGTGTTGGACTTTGGTACCCGAGGAATGAATCCTTTGACTTGGTTGGATATTCAGATGCAGACTTCGCCGGATGCAAAATTGATTGAAAGAGTACATTTGGGACATGCCAATTCCTAGGGGGAAGGCTTGTCTCATGGTTTAGCAAAAAGCAGAACTCAATAGCCACGAGTACTGCTGAGGCCAAATACATAGCAGCGGGGAGCTGTTGCGCACAAATACTTTGGATGGTGCAAAAACTCAAAGAGTATGGAGTGTCAGCACGAGAAGTTAGCATTTTGTGTGATAACACGAGTGCTATTGCAAACACTCATAATCATGTGCTTCACTCTAGGACTAAGCACATTGATATTAAGTATCATTTTATTAGAGATCATGTCGAGAAAAAGGATATCAAACTAGAGTATGTTAATACTGACGATCAGCTCGCTGATATCCTTACGAAACCACTCACCGAGGGAAGATTCTCCACACTTCGACATGAACTCGGGATGATCGAGATGAGTTAAAAGACGAAGCTTTACGACCTCAAGAGACGTTTCATCTCAGTTATTGTGTAAAGCGATAAATGAGATCATGAGTGTCAGAAGTCACGGATTCTCATTGAAGATAAGATCAAGTGTTTTGGAGGCTAGTGCACTGAATGGTCATATCAAGTTTATATCAGCCAATCAGAACTCATCAAACTCTCCTATAAATAGATCGCGTCCAAGAAGGAAGGATGTATCCCTAACTCCTACTTTCTTGTGTCGTTTTCTATTTTGCAGGGATGGACAAGGGCAAAGGAAAGAAGACTTACTCTGATGACAAGCCGGTTAAAAAGAGGTTCTCCTTCCGACTTATGAAGAAGGCAGGAGACGAGAACTTGAACAAACTAAGAGCATCAAGGGGCCAACCCCTTGAAGGTGACACCTCCGATCTTCCGCTACAGTTATCAGATTCGGAGGATGCCCCATAGCAACCCACATTTTCAGTTCTAGGATACTACTCTACTGGACTTGCTCCACCACCTACTGAACCACTCGCTCCAACTCAAGCCATATCTGAGCAATGGTCGGATCAGGACCTCGTACCAAGACGCTCTCCATCTCTCTCCATTGATGGGAAGTGGACTGAAATCCAACGATAGTACGAAGAGAATCATCATGGGCTTACTCTCCTCCCCCGAGACAAGAGCAGTCTCGAGTTGAGGACTATGACAAGGACTATCAGCGATATCTCTAGGAGATGCTTGAGGAAGAGCCATATGAGATCCTTGACGAGTCGTCTGTCCAAGAAAATCGACCTGGATATGCCCTAATGCCTCCCTCATATGATCATGATGTCTGAGAGTGGTACCGCTTTCGCGAGGACTTAGCCCTCAGTGCGCGACCCGTTCAAAGCCCTCCGACTCCGAAGAGTAGTCAAGGCTAGAGCCTACTTTCCACTGCTAATAGCAAACAGGCTAAGGCAAGGGCAAGGCGAGGAAGTAATTGCCATTTCTCGAGGTAGAAGCTTGCCTGGGCGGGCTAGGGTGTCTTTTCTGGTTGATGATTGTAACCTGTGGTTTCAATTTGTTCAATAAAATGATGTTTTTATTTTCGTGTCTATATCTTTATTTGATATAACAAACATACACCGGAACCATCAAATTCATACACCATGAAATCAGACTAAGTAAAAGTCTACTCTGGTGTGACAAAGTCTTCGGATCTATAGCTGAGAAACACGAATCCTTACACTCACAAGGACTTGGGAAGTACTCTCTCTTGATCGAGTACTGAAATTATTACGAAAACTTATTGATTTGATTTTTTAATGGAAGGAAGAGGAGATGTTATTGGTTAAAACAGTTACAAAAGCCTTGGTCAAGTTCTTCATGACTGAAGACTTACTCTCTCAAGACTTCTTCGCGAGGAGTTAGTTAGCAACTCGGGGTTATCTGTGCTCAAAGACTAACTGTGAATTACAACGGGTTATTGAACTGAAGGGTTGATGATCGTTTATCACAAGTGAACGTGGAGTCGTGCACCAACACGTGTCATCCTCTTATTAGCGTGAGAGATCGGAGCATGCGCTCCACTATCACATTGAACTGACGAACCGTCAGAGTTGAAATGACTTGCATTTATGGAAAAGATTAAGTAATGAGTACACCCTCTCTCCACATTTAATGCCAGCTTTCACAAAGTGGGAGAAGTGTTTTTTATGTCTCAGCCGGTCAATGCGGATTATTGCCTTATTTGCCCTTCTTATTAGGGGCATTAAAGGGGATTGTCTTATATATATAAATACTACCCAAATCGATAACCTTTACCCGATCCATTTTCTCTAACATATATAAACCCCTCCCATACCACAACCTATCACTTTTTACCCTCATATATCAGACATCCCTCCAAAACCTTTCTTCCTCCCAAAGTTTCCTCTCAAATCACAAACTCATCCTCTACATTCATCCATGGCTACCAGTACCGAGACATCCAGTTCATCATTTGATGAAGTTCCAAGTGTTCAACCAACAGCCAAACCCGCACCTCAACCAAAGAAACCATCCTTTGTGCCACCACGAGTGATAAACCGCTCTTGCAATGATGAGAAAATCCTCAATTTCTTTCTCCATCGGCTGGAGGACAGGATATAAAGAACAGTATGGTGAAGGCAGGCTCCATACTTGATACTGATGGGTTTCTGTCCAGAGTTGTTGATAAAGAATTTGGAGACAAGGTGATACAATGTCTCAAGGATAGCAGTTTGTACACGTTCGTGACCTTTAAACATGATGCTTGATATCCTCTGGATGTTTACCTAGTTCTTATTAATGCCAGCCTTCATACCTATAATGGTATTGATGAAATTCAGTCAGTGGTTCATGGAACTAACGTGACCATCACTCATGAAGACGTCCGGAGTGCCTTTAACTTTCCCATTCGTGGAGATGACTACCACAAAGATTGCTCAAGAAAGGAATTTAATCGCAAGAAGTTGTGGAAAAAGATTAAGGGTCATTCTCAACCCTCCAAGGTGCCCTTCCCGATTAAGAAAAACATGCTTAAGTTAGACTATGAGTTCACTATTGACATTTTGAACAAAATAGTCGAAAGTAAGCAATCTGGCACTGATGAAATCTCTGAGAAGAAGTTGAAAATATTGTGTTCTTTAATGGAAAATTACCCTGTCAATTGGTCTAGGGTTATCTTTGATTTCCTAAGGGAAAATGTGAAGTCCAGTATCGACAAGGACTCTGGGTGGATCATCAAAGTTATAGGATTCGGTTTTATAATAATCAGTGTGATCCTAAAAAAAAAAGGAGTTAAGTGTCGTCTTGGCACCCAAACTCACAGAACTCGGTATCACATGGGTTCCAACCCACCAAAATATCTCCAAAGGAAGGCCGAAGAGATTGAAGCAGCACAGAAGGCTGCAAGCAAGAAGACTGAGTCCAAATCACCCAAGGACTCTGGTGAGAAAGATGTTACTAAAACATCGAAGTCTCATGACTCTGGTTCTTCAAAGAATCCTGAAAAGAAAAAGAGGAACAGGTCCTCGAAAGCACAAGTGTCAAAGGGTGCATCATCATCCAGAGCACCCGAGCCATCATCAGAGAAAGAGGACAAACCAGAAGCGAAGAAGATAAAATCCAAAAAGAGAAAGGCCAAGCAGTTGAAACGACCGAAGAAAAAGTCCAAGAGGACTCTAACGAAACAGACTACGGCTGATGAACCAACTATTGTCTTACAAGCAACCGAGAAGCAAGGACGAGCTCTTGTTGATGATGATTCAAGAATTCTACCTCATCCCCTTATGAATATTGACCAAGAGGATAGTGACGAGGACGATTAATTGCCTCTCACAAGGTTCATGAAGTCGAAGCCATCACCATCCAAACCTCTTGTGTCTGAGCCAATGGCTATTGAGTCTTCATCACCCGAACCAGTACCCGAGCCAACGGCAGTTAAGACTTTAGTGCCTAAACCCTCTAGTTCTAGTGCTCAAGGTCCTCTACCACTTGTTATCCGATCTCAACCTTCCCAACTCAACATGATTCAGATTCGAGCTCTACCTGGATAGAAGATGATTCTGAGGGGGAAGACGCCGGCCGAAGACAGGAACCCTTCCATGTTGTACCTGAATACATTCAAAGGAGGGCATCCATTAGTGGCTGACCTATTGCTCTCATCTATTGCAAGATTTTAATTTCAACATCTCCAGTTGCTTCCACCTACCTCTACTCTTCGCATAGAAGAAATCCAGGAACCCAGCACCGAGGAAGCACCAGTTAATGCCCCTGAAGTTTTAGATGCCCCCGAGGCACCATTTATTCCACCTGATGCTGTAACTCGTCAAGTTAATGCCGATGCTGCATTAGCTCAGCAATTAGCTCAGCAATTGGTGCGGCCTTGACAGACATGCCATCACATGAAGAAATTCTTCGCCGAGAGCTTGCCAGGATGTACAATTGGCAAGAATGGCGCATGTCTAGCCTACAAGTCATAGGTAAAACCATCAGTGAAATGGTCGAGGAAGAGGAATGGGCATTAGATTGGATGGGCACAAGGTCAGTGTTTAAAGTGACTCGACCAGAATAGATAAACAGAGTTTATGTCGAGAAACTAAATGGCCAAGTTGTCAGATATGGGAAGACTGTTGATTTGAACATTGGTCATCGAACTCCTCGAGAACACAAAATGCTTGATTACATGCAAATTGCAAAAATTCATAACATCTCTAGAGTTCAATCCTCGTTAAGGGATAAACGTCCCGGAGTTGGACTGAGCCAAAAGCCTGAGGACACATCTGCAATTGCCGAGGACAAAACACTTTTGGAACTTGGTTATAAGTGTAATAGTAATTCAAGTCCTCGAGGACAGAATGAAGATGATGATAATGATGATCCTTCGGGTAACCCTACTCCTCCCCCTGCAGATGCAAAGAGGCAAGACAACTCCGGTGACTCTTCTGATTCCTCAAGCTCAAATAACTCTAATGATAAGAATGATGATAATCAGGAGGCAAATCGCAATCAGCCTCATGATGAGAACGGGGACAGCCCAAAGATTGATAGCACTGAAATCATTGATCAGAATGAATCCCAAGGAGTTGAAGAGCAAGACACCAATGTCATTGAAACCGAACCATTGGATGTCACTGTTGAGATAAGTCAGAGTTCAGCTCGAGACGAAGATATGGAAGCGTCTCGTGGTGTGAATCACGACGACTTGACTCCAATGATCGATGAGAATTTGATTGTCTCTTCCTTGGATCTTATTGATGTTGAAGTAAGGATGAGTTCTGGCTTCACTCAAGATGGAAATCTAGAAGCATCTTGCAGTGTAAATCATAAGGACTCGCCCTTACGAAAGGACCTGAGCGAGGACAACCTTGTTGACACCGTTGTTCATAATGATCTCACTTTGATACAAGGTGAAAACATGGAAGCACCTCTCAGTAAGAGTCATGCTGAACCAGCCGAGGCCTCAAGCAATTCAATTGAAGTAATCGTTGAAACTGTCTCTGCTTTCTCTAATCGCATGACTGCTATATTGGGCATAGCGAGGACTTAGGACACTCAATTTAAATCTATCAACGAGTCCATCACTAAAATCAAGAAAGATCTGAAGAAGCAAAAGAAGAGAAATTCAAAATCACCTGTAGAAGCTAGAGTCACGAATCTTGAGGAGAAGGTTGACAGAGTACTCTCTAAGAACTCGGTCTCCCTTGAATCTCTAAGAGAGACTTTAACCAAAGTCAATAGAATTCAAGATGAATTAGTCCTCAAGCATGCATTCATTAAAGAACGACTAGACTTGTCATGCATGAAACTGGAGGTTGTTACCGGCAACCAAAATCAGATGGGCTCTTATCTTCTTGAATATCAATGGACCCTCAAAGAGCTTCAAGTGTGCGTTAATCGGCCGAGTGACAAGATTGATCAGTTGATGAACGCCAATGATGCCAACAAGAGGGAAAAGAGTACTTGTAAAGAGATTCAAATACGAGGTGATGATAAACATGATGGTCATGGACTAGGAAGTGGTGAGTGAACCAGAGAAGAGTTCTTGGATCTCAAAGCTGACCCACCTCCTTCACCTTCATCCTCGAAGAGGAAATAAGGAAAATCCTCCAGAGGTCAAGCACCTAAAAGGACGAAGATAGAGATCACACGAGGACGTGATGGACAATTGCTCAACTATGTCCCATATGAAGAAGGGAGTGGAAAATGGTTTAAAGATTGTAACATTCTACCCTTCTGGAAGTCCAAATCTGACAGGGACAGAGTTCTATACGTAAAGGATCAAAATGAGCGTATTTTTGAGAAGAGAAAGGAAGATGAGAATATCTTCAAAGAGCAACAAGATGGATAGAGAGTCTTTGAAGAATTTATGAGAATACTTGAAGATGCAAACAACTTAGGCATAAATGTAAGAGATGATTTGAAGGTAAAGGGCATTATACAAATCATGACAGTAACTCGCCAAAACTTCTTTGATGGAATGAATGCGCCTGAATTAATAGAGTGGTGGAAAAGACGAATTATCAAAGCAAGGAATCTTGGCGAAGCCACCCAAAATTATCTTATGCTTAAAATAAATGACAAGTATTCATACAAGATTCAAGGCTTGAACGTAATTGAAGCCAGAAGAGTAATTAACGATATGATAGATTTAAGGAATGCTGAAGAACTGGAAAGACTCAATCGAAAGAAGACCAGCGAAGGCAAGGAGAAGATATGATCTTTAGTCCTTTTTAGTTCTAAATTGCTATATTCTGTAATTTTTCCTTTTGGGATCTATGCGTGTGTGTGTTATATCTAGTTTCTATAACTCCTCGTACTATGTAATGTTATACTCCACTATTCGGCTATGTTAATAAAAATTCACTTTTGGATACAAGTAGCCAAATGGTTCGAGTATAGGTGTTGGCATCATCAAAAATGGGGAAATTGTTAGAAACCCCAAGTCATTGATTTTGATGATACCAAAGACTCGAGGAGACCCCCCAATCTTTTATTTTATCTTTTATTTTCTAGAAGGACGAATCCTTGTCAAAGAACTCGTTTTGGACGAGTCCATACAAATCAAGAAAAACACTCAGTCAAAATCTATAAAGCTATCAAAGAGGATGACTTCGATCCTAAGACTTGAAATCCGAAGACTTGAAGACATGAAGAATGAAGGTGTATAAGGCCGAATACTAGAAGGGTCGAACTCTTGAAGACCGAATAATCAAAGATGATTAATTCGAGGAGATGATGAGAGAATGATAAGGTCAATCATTCTCACGAGTACCCAAGGCACTAGGACTCTAAAGACATTCTCTGGAAATTTGTCTTGTCCATGGCCTTGAGGTTGGGTATGACCAGAATGTCAAACGGATCCTAGGTGGTGATCCGAAGGAGCATTAAATGACATGTCCTTTTGTGTAAGACAAAAGACAAATTGTCTTTACACTAAAGTAGATAAACGGCTTGAAAGTACTGACACTCACAAATGGTCATATTTTACCCAGCGGATATTACACACTAGATATAGGGTTTTGAATTTCAGTTTCCCTCCAACGAAACTAAAATTCACACCTATAAATACCCTTGTTCCTTCTCATTTGGATAATTTGGTTGACATACGCAAAAAGCATTAGCAAGCAAAAATCAATGTGCAATATATTCAAAAGCTCAAACTCTCAATCTAGTTCGTAAAAGGAGATCTTGTGAAGTTCAAGCGCTAAATCAAGAAGCTCAACACAAGATTTCCACGTTCGAGAAATCTTCAACCATTTCAACCAAACTCTACTTTGTTGAAGTAGAAAGAGGCGGAGTAGACTTTGAAGGAGTTGAAAAACCTAGTGAGACGTGACTGCAGGGCTTTGTGATCAAAGGAGCACGTTGTAGAGAAGATATTGTACTATTAAGGAGACAATAGTGTAATCCTTCACAAGTTGTGAAGAAGAGTGGAGTAGGCTTAGTTAACAGTCGAACCACTATAAAAATCTCTCTCTCTCTCTCTCTCTCTTTACTTTCACGTACTGCATTGCATACTGAAGGTGTTAGTTTTAGTGGTGAGGTGTGATGAAGGTGATGAAACGAAGAGTCAAGACTCCCCGAGTGTCGTGTCTCTCAAGGATGACAAATTGGAGTGAATTAGTGTTGGCATTTAGGAGGTTAATAGACAAGAGTTGCAAGGATTACTAAGGGACATTTGAATCATAGATTGGAGGTTGTAAAAGTGAAATTAAACTAAACAATTTAAAGAGACAAGGGGGCGTGTGACTTAGCTAGACCAAATGATTGATTATTTAAGGGGAATGTGGAAAGGAGTTTTGGGACTGAACTAGGGAGTCACGGTATTAATACTGAGTGGCGTCACACTCAAACTCTCAATCCTCATTCGGTTGAGGCATTTAATCGAACACTTTGCCTACCACTCCTCCCGGACCTCATCCTATCGGATAAAGGGAGGGGATGTGGATGAGTGGGACTCGTAAGAGGCCGCTATCGCGCACAGACTCACTTTCACCAACTCTACTATTTACTCCGGCCGAAATAGAAGTAAAGCATGAAGAACATCACCCACACAAGACTAAAAATCCTATTCCATCACTTTCACAAATATAAGGCAATATTCAACCATCAATCACAAGATCTAACATGGGGCACACACACCCCTAAACTAATCTACTCAAGCATTTTCAAATCAAAGATCAAACAATGAAAAATAACCAAAACAATAAATTAAAGTCACAGTCTTTCAAGAACAAGAGTATTATACCTAAGGAACCACTTGATCGACTACATCTTCCTTTTCATCCTTCTTCTCCAATCTATAGGACACTAATTTAGTCTTAACAATGAAAAATAGGGGTTTCCCCCAAAGGGGAGGGGATGAAAGGAAATCAGATCTGGAAAATTTGGCCTCCCCCTCTAAAATGCAGAAGAGGGGTTTAAATAGCCATCCGAAAGTCAAAATCCCGCGAATGCCCTAACTGGCTCGTTCACGCAACCTTCACGCGTGAATGGGGGCGTGGACGCGTATTGGAAGTTGTCCACGCCTCTTTCACGCGTGAGGCCCTCGTGGTCAGGTCCTGCCCAGCTGCTTCTTTGTTTGTTGCTCCCTTTTTGGCCTCGGACCCTGTTATATCCTGCGGGAATGACTTAAAACACGATCTTTTAGTTGAATTTGTTGATTTGATCTTTATTAGAGTCTTTATGCATGAAAATGATCATAAATGGGTGACAAAAATACATAATATTGTCCCATAATTGACCCTAAACTTGACTATTCTTGGCGCTTATCACATACTAACAACCAAACCTAATTTTTACAACCATAAAAATCGTGCAAAGTGAATTTAAATTTAGTTGAAGCTTTATCTATCTGTTGTGTTTATCTTTGATCAAGTACAACCTCCTTAAGGGTTCGTTCTTGCAAAAAAGTTTTAAAATCCCTTGTGAGTTTATTCAACCCCCCCCCCCTCTAGACTCACATCATGTCAACCGGGACCAACAGCTTATCGGAGTTCGAACCCCTACTTGTATGGAAAAATCAATCTGGCCAGTACTTTGCCCCTTAATTGGGCCGACCGGGTGCGAATGGGGATTAGTTTGAGTATGGTACGGGCTTAAAGGTGCCTCCTATAGTTAAGGCCTACTCAGGACACCTCATGGTCTAACAAAAATAAATTGACCTTAGCTTATATTCTATTTTGTAGTTCTTATGTAGCTCTCATGGAAGATAATGAGTGAGGAATTTCAAGAAAATGATAATTTTTTATGAGGGTACTCTCTGTTTGTTACCTAGTACTATCTGTTGTCAGTTATTTCTGGTAAAATGGTCATCTTTCTTTGTTGGTAGATTTTTGAATAAACAATTTTTTCAGTTCTTTAAGCTATTATAATACTACAGCAAAATGAGTGTTGAAAAAGATGGGAGAAACTATATAAATTAATCCAGTTCAAGCCTCCAATTCAACAAGTGAATTTTCTTGCATGGGTTTTATGCTTGAGACAGACAGATTAATTTGATACATTGTTTTATAGTCATGGAGCTTGCACTTGCCTTGGAGAAGTTGACAAATGAGAAGCTTCTGAATTTGCATACTGTAAGAAATACTTTTAGGGATGTATTTTATGTGTGGTCATATAACAAAGCTAACGTGGCATCCCGCACCATGAACCATTCCCGGTTATTCATGCCGCACCCTAATCTTTCAAAACGTATATTTAGATCCAAAAACCATTTTTTTCGCCTAGAACTTTTTATAGGTTTTGCAAGTTACCTGATGACATGGCACTGGTTTCTTGTTGATTTGGAGTCCATGTAAGCTTTATTAAAAATGAAATATATGAGATGGAGTCCATGTAAGCTTTATTAATTAAAAAAAAATTGAAGACTTCTTCTCCAGGTTGCCTCTCCTAGCTCCGACTTCCTCTCCCGGCTGCTACTCCAACTTCGACGACTTACCCGTGTTCGGATACAAAAGTTTGTTCAGCAGCGACGAGGAAACAGAAGATGAAGAGGACGACGATGATAGGGCCGCTATTTTCTCGTTAGTGTTGTTCTCATCCTCATCCTACTCTTCGAAGATGTTCTGGCGGTGGAGGGCGGAGCGGATCATGCGGCAGCACGAAAGAGAAGTGGCGCGGAGGAGAAGGAGGCAAAGGCGGGGTAAAGGACATCATTGTGGTGGTGAAGCGGTTGAGAGACCTGTCCATGGAGGAATCGAGTATGGATAAGGGTCGAGAAACCCGTCCATGTCATCAGGTAACCTGTAGAAAACCTATAAAAAAGTTCTAGGTGAAAAAAAATAATGGTTTATAGATCTAAATATACGTTTTGAAAAATTAGGATGCGGCATGAATAATCGAGAATGGTTCATAGTGCGAGAGGACACTTTAGCCTATAACAAATAATTTGACATATATGTCTTTTTATCCCTTATGGTTGGCTATAATGCCATAATATATGTGATGGTTTCCCGATCTTCAGGCGATCGGCCTGCGGGCCAACACTACCGAAAAATTACAAGAACAATCAATATATTTGATGTATACTCTCAAGTTGTTTAGTCTCTTTCTCATACATTCGAATCTCTCCTCCTCAAAGGGTCACGTATAGCTATATATCTCACGCACCTGGTCGGTTACACACTTAATCTCCTAATCAATGATACAAATAATAGCTCATAAAAGACATTAAATGCTCATAATGATAGCCGTTCTCTCATAATTGTCCATTGGTTCTCTCGATCCTTCACCTTCACCGAGTGTCCTTAAGAGTCTATCGAAGGCCAGCCGACTGCCTTATACACTCAGTCGGCCAAATCCTCTTCCGATCGACCGCCAAGGAGTCGGGGCGAACCTTGCATGTCTTCGGGTATTGACGCCTTATGGGCTTTCTTCTCCTACCGACCGTCCTCAGAAGGAGTTGCAGCGAGCCTTACATGTCCAGGACATCAGTGTTCTATTAGCTTTCTCTTCCTGCCGACCGGCTCCTCTACCCAGTCGCCTTTATATACCATCATCTAGTCCCTCATTTTCCTTGGTTTAAGGAACCGAAGCCTAGGAAAGTACACCTCCTGACAAAGTGGATCCGTATCTCTGTCATATCTTTCCTCCTGTCAACTCCAATTAAAATCCCTGATTTTACTCGATTACCAAGAGATTTTCACCGAATCTATGTGTTAGAACCTTCCTTATTCTGACAGCCGTCCTTTTTGATCTTTATCCCTTTTGCCCTTGTTTCTTTAACTCGTTCCCTTCTACTATAAATGTCTTCCCCTTTTCGAAAGGGCTCACCCTCCTTTGCTGATCATAATGAAGAAAAGAGACGCCGCTGGCCCTCCTTCACGACGTTCCCTACGCTTGGCCGAGTAGGCCCAGCAAGAAATGCTCCGCCAATGGAAAATTGCGCACGGCGGGCATGAAGTGGGGGATACCCATGAAGACCCTCTTCTCATTCCTTCCGATGAGGAGAAGGAAGTGGTAGCCCCACCACCTTCTGAAGCTGAAGTGGGCTCTCCACTTAACCCCAACTACGATTCTGACTACTTGGAATTCTTAACGGAGTTCTTGGTTGATGATTCCTTAGGGAATACCCCACCAGCTTCCCCAGCGACTCCGGACACAGTCTTCCCAGTTACTCCCTCAGCTGCTTTTGAGGTTGATCCGCCGTCTCCTCCTTCTCAGACGCCATCCGTGATTTCTGCCGATTCCCCTACTGCCTCAGCTTGACCTCCCACCAACCGAAAGTCTCTATGCAGCCATAATCGTAGACATGCTTGGCCCTATAGGGCTATTTTGTATTTCTCGGCTAAACTTTAATGAATAAATGGCTCTTTCGCGTATAACGTTACTCTTTTCCTGTCTTTCTTTCGTGTTTTTCTCCAGGAGGCACAATTGTCCGAGTACTGACTCCTTCCTTTGAGTAATTATCACAACCACTTTATGACCTCTTCTCACACTCCCTTTTCAGGGAGGCACGGTTGACCGAGTGCCGACTCCATTTCCAAGACTCCGGCCTAACCAAAACACCAACCTTATGACTTCTTTCTCACACTCCCTTTTCAGGGAGGCACGGTTGACCGAGTGCCAACTCCATTTCCAAGACTCCGGCCTAACCAAAACACCAACCTTATGACTTCTTCTCACACTCCCTTTTCAGGGAGGCACGGTTGACCGAGTGCCGACTCCATTTCCAGGACTCCGGCCTAACCAAAACACCAACCTTATGACTTCTTTCTCACACTCCCTTTTCAGGGAGGCACGGTTGACCGAGTGCCGACTCCATTTTCAGGACTCTAGTCTAACCTTTGAAATCCCATTATTAGATTACGGATTATTTGAACGTTGCCACCATTTACACTTCGCGCCGATTGTGATTCCCGAAAGAAGTAACTTCCCGCGTACGTTTCACGTCTCTTCGGTGTCAGGTCATTAAATCTCGCCCTCCACGTGTCACCATCTCCTTTTATCACCCTTGCCTATAAATACCGAGATTCACCGTCCTCCTTTTACTTTTTACTTTTTCACTGTTTTACTTTCTTCCCCAAGCAAAAGGCGTTATCGGATCTCCGGCGCGACTTCGATTTTCCGCTCAACTCTCCGACCAATTTCCGGCGACCTGCAAATTAGACCTCTGCCCCATCGTCCCTTCTCTTGAACTCTCTTTCTTTGCCTCCGAGTCTGCCAGGTAGGTTTCTTTGTATTTGCTTTCCATTATGTCTTCTACTCCCCGCCGCACTGGGGTTACGATAAACCCCAACGCTTCGACCTCATTGAGCGCACAGGGCGCTTCTTCTTCTGCTGCCCTAAACCCAGAGCCCATTCAGGCCATGGCGGCCTTACCCACTGACCTCCAAAGGCCTTCAGGCCAATTAGAGGACATCGGCCGTCCTGCGGGCCTTCATTCTAAAATTTCGGCCCGTGAATTGGAAAAGGCCCAAGATTTATTGGGCCCAGCGGCAGAGATCTACGCCCCTCGTGAACTTCATGTGCCTGAACCCCCTCTGGGTGGATACGTCGGGGTGCACCTCCAGTCTATTCGTCACGGGTTCCGAGTCCCCATGAGTCCGTTTGCTTCTCTCATTTTTCGCTTCTTTGCTTTATCTCATGGTCAGCTTGTTCCGAACTCCCACCGCCTCCTCACTTGCTTTCAAACGATTTGCATAAAACTTGAGATTGATCCAACGATCAATCTATTCCTACAACTCTACCTGGTCAATAGAGTCGGGTCTAACTCGCCGAGCTACGTCCAGATTTCACAGCGAAGCGGCTGTAAAATTTTTGACGGACTGGTCGACTCTCTCAAAGGGTGGAAACCCCTTTTCTTATTTGTACGGCCATCCTCCTCTTATCCGGCTTTTGACTTCCCCTTGACCTGGAACTCCTCTTTTTTCAAATGCCTCAAAAAACCTCCTCCCGACCAAAAAACGACCGATGGAATGAAAGTTTTGAAAGACTTAGGCGAACTTCAAGTCAGCGTATGGTCGAGCCTAAAGGCCCTTAAGGCGGCCGGACTTCTTCCTGCCGGGGCAGCCCTTCCAGGTGATGAGTCATTCCTTGTTTTAAACTTCTCTCTTTATAGCTTACCTTTTTAATACACTGCTTTGTAGATCCCAAGGAGGAGGAAGAAGCAGAGGAAGAAGGTGAAGAAGTAGGTGTCAAAACCCTTTCCGGCGACTCTCACACCCCCTCTCTCACGTCCGAAATGTCTAGCCGCCATGCTACATTGAAAGAATGCTCTCGGAGCCGCGCTGCCTCCTCCAACCCGATTGTTGTTCACGACTCCCCCACTCGTTCCACGGAGCCACCACGTGGTCGCCAAGCTCGTCGGGCCATACCTCCTCCTACCTCCACTTCGGGCTTAAAACGCCCGGCCGAACCCTCTCTGTCAACCCCATCAGCCAAAAGGGTGGTTGTCGGTCTTGAGATTGATGCCGATGAGGGCATCGTTCAAGGTGCTTTCCCAGTGCATGACTGGCTGGATAAAGTTATCCTTCCCAAGGACGCAGCTCACTACGAGAGTCATCCTTCCGAGAAGGTCTTTGAAGGCGTCCCCCGTTACTTGTATCGGGTAAGCTATATTTATGTCAAGTGTTTGCCTAGATTTCATATTGCACTCATCATTTCTCTCTTTTGTCCTTATCACTCGGCAGGCTCTAGCTGTCCAGTCTGAAATGCGGAAGAGAATGAGCCCACTCCTGGCGGATGCGGAGCTAGTGCCGACCCTAAGGACCGACCTTCACAAACGGGAGAAAGAGCTGGATGACTCGGCACTCTGGGTAAGTCAACTGGAGTCGGAGCTCGAGGCGGAGAAGAAGAAGAGTGTTGAGGCTGCGGATTTAGCCGTGGCTACTTATAAGTCTTGTCGACCCTTTGAAGAGGATGTGCTGGCCAATGTTCGCTCAAGGTTAAGGCTGCTGGCCATAGAGTGGCTAAGTTCTAATGAAGGCCGAGCCTACCTGACGGATCTAGGAGAGGAGGACTATCACATGGGGTCCTTGGACATGCAACGTGACATCTACCCGGTTCTTTTGGAGAGGGATCCGACCTTCGACCCAGAAAAATGGGGCCTTTTGGAGAGGGATCCGACCTTCGACCCAGAAAAATGGGGCCTTTTGGAGAGGGATCCGACCTTCGACCCAGAAAAATGGGGCCTTCCAGCACAGTTAGCCGAGCTTCCCTCTCGCATTCCTGCTACCCCCGCACGTCAACAGGGGGCCGGAGAAACCGACAGGGTCACTCCGGAGAACTCAAGTGGCGGGCAGATTCCGATGGATTCCTCATATCTGAATTCTGCTGTCAATTTGACTGCTCTGGCGGGAATGGATCGCAACCCTATGCCTTCAATGCTCAACATATCGGAGGAAGAGGAGCCGGCGGAAGGTGGCTTAGTACAACGCTCTTGCCTTCAAGGAAGCACCAACGACCCTCCCCCTACTGGCTCAACGGAAAGGGAGACAGCTGGTGGTAACTCGGGGGCTTAAAAAATATTCCCTGCGCTTTGTTTTATTTCAACTTTTTGTAGAGGGGCCTTTTTTGTCTGCCTTAGGCCCTTTATGTTTTGAACAATCAATTGTCTTTCCTTTTCATCTGCTCGTTTGGGCTTTATTTTGTCTTTCTTTGCTTTTTACTTTCACCCGGTAATTCGCGGGCCCTGGCTGTATGCCAAGTCCCTCAGTTGAGGACTCATTCAACAGGTTTTCTCAACCTTCTTAAAGGCTAACGACCGCCAAACTCATATATTCCGAGTCCCTCAGTCGAGGACTCATCCGACAGGTTTTCTCAACCTTCTTAAAGGCTAACGACCGCCAAACTCATATATTCCGAGTCCCTCAGTCGAGGACTCATATATTACTTTACTCAAGGGCAGATAATCTGCCAGACTCGTAAGGATCCGAGGATCAAAATGAGACTTAGGTTATATCAACCTAACCCTCTCAAAGGCAAACAGACTGCCAGACTCATAAGGATCCGAGGATCGAAATGAGACTTAGGTTATCTCAACCTAACTCACTCAAAGGCAGACAGACTGCCAAACTCATAAGGATCCGAGGATCGAAATGAGACTTAGGTTATCTCAACCTAACTCACTCAAAGGCAGACAGACTGCCAAACTCATAAGGATCTGAGGATCGAAATGAGACTTAGGTTTTCTCAACCTAACTCACTCAAAGGCAGACAGACTGCCAAAACTCATAAGGATCCGAGGATCGAAACGAGACTTAGGTTATCTCAACCTAATTCACTCAAAGGCAGACAGACTGCCAAACTCATAAGGATCCGAGGATCGAAATGAGACTTAGGTTATCTCAACCTAACTCACTCAAAGGCAGACAGACACTTAGGTTATCTCAACCTAACTCACTCAAAGGCAGACAGACTGCTAGGTTATCTCAACCTAACTCACTCAAAGGCAGACAGACTGCCAGACTCATAAGGATCCACTCACTCAAAGGCAGACAGACTGCCAGACTCATAAGGATCCTCGGATCGAAATGAGTTTTAGGTTATCTCAATCTAACTCACTCAAAGGCAGACAGACTGCCAAACTCATAAGGATCCGGGGATCGAAACGAGACTTAGGTTATTTCAACCCAACTCGCTCAAAGGAAGACAGACTGCCAGACTCATAAGGATCCGAGGATCGAAATGAGACTTAGGTTATCTCAACCTAACTCACTCAAAGGCAGACAGACTGCCAAACTCATAAGGATCCGAGGATCGAAATGAGACTTAGGTTATCTCAACCTAACTCACTCAAAGGCAGACAGACTGCCAAACTCATAAGGATCCGAGGATCGAAACGAGACTTAGGTTATTTCAACCCAACTCGCTCAAAGGCAGACAGACTGCCAGACTCATAAGGATCCGAGGATCGAAATGAGACTTAGGTTATCTCAACCTAACTCACTCAAAGGCAGACAGACTGCCAAACTCATAAGGATCTGAGGATCGAAATGAGACTTAAGTTATCTCAACCTAACTCGCTCAAAGGCAGACAGCCTGCCGGACTCATAAGGATCCGGGGATCGAAACGAGACTTAGGTTATTTCAACCCAACGCGCTCAAGGGCAAACAGACTGCCAGACTCATAAGGATCCGAGGATCGAAATGAGACTTAGGTTATCTCAACCTAACTCACTCAAAGGCAGACAGACTGCCAGACTCATAAGGATCTGAGGATCGAAATGAGACTTAGGTTATTTCAACCCAACTCGCTCAAAGGCAAACAGACTGCCAAACCCATATGCTCCCTCAAAACAAGATGTCGTAAAAAAGTGATCACTCTATTAAAATTCATGACTTTCATTACAATCTTTTAAAAGCCTAACCTTCTACTGAAAGAATTCATTACAATCTTTTAAAAGCCTAACCTTCTACTGAAAGAATTTCTTCAGGTGCACCGCATTCCATTTTCTTTCCACAAAGAATTTCTTCAGGTGCACCGCATTCCATTTTCTTTCCACCGCCTGCCCTTCCGGGGTTTCCAAACGGTATGTTCCCGGGCGAATGACTTCTCTGATTCGGTAAGGACCTTCCCATTTGATTGCAAATTTCCCCCCTTGATTAGGTTGACTGGCGTCCCGGTCTCTTCCTCCTGAAACCTCTTCTCCTTTACTCTTTTATCATAATAGCGTTTGACCGACTGCTGATATTCGGCCATCCGTCCATACGCCGCGTCCCTCCTTTCCTCAAGGAAGTTCTTCTCTATTTGCATATTCTCTTCATTTTCATCGTCGTTGTACTGTAACACCCGAAGGGTTGGGGTGGTAATCTCGGCAGGTACCTTGGCCTCGAAGCCATAAGTAAGGGAGACTGGAGTTTCCCCGGTTGCTCTCCGATGAGTCGTTCGATACGCCCATAGGACTCGATCCAATTCATCAACCCCAGGTTCCTCCCAAGTCATTTAACTTTCTTCGGATTCCATCCACAATGGTTCGATTAGCATTCTCGACCTGACCATTGGCCTGGGGGTAAGCTACTGAGACCCTGGTGTGTCGTATTCCGTACTATTGGCAAAAGTCTCTAAAGGGTCGGCAATCAAACTGTCTTCCATTGTCACTAACTAGGTGCTCCGGGAGCCCGAATCGATAAATGACCTTCCTCCAAAGGAACTTGCGACATTGAAACTTAGTGATAGTTGCCAAGGGCTCAGCTTCTACCCATTTGGTGAAATAATCCACAGCCACCACACAAAATCGCAGCTGTCCAGGTGCCTGGGGCAACGGCCCAACGATATCAATCCCCCATTTGGCAAAGGGAATAGCTACCGTAATCGGAGTATAAAAGGAGGCCGGCCGAGTGTCTTTCTTGGCGAAAAACTGACATATCGCACATCTAGCGACTCGGTTGATACAGTCCTTGACCATAGTGGGCCAATAATATCCTTGTAGCACTATCTTGCGGGCTAGCGTGTGGGCCCCTTGATGAGCTGAACAAATTCCTCGATGCGCCTCCTCCATGACTTGGTTTGCCTCAGAAGGGAACAAACACCTTAACAACGGTCACCCGAAGGACTTCTTGTACATGTGACCGTCTATCAACACATACGCAGGGGATCGTCTTTGGATTTTCGCTGCTTCGGCCGGATCGTCAGGGAGGTCCCCTTTTTCCTTATACCTACGAATTTCCTCCATCCAAAATACTTCTGGATGTTCCTCAGGGTCCAGTTCCTTAGTGATACGAACTTCTTCTGGAACGACTTTTGGTTCTATGCTGGGTAGCGAGACTCGTTCATTCTGACAGATTCTATTGAGATGATCCGGTATTCCTCCTAAGGCCATTTTGGACAGAATATCGGCCTCTGTGTTCTCAGTGCGGGGCACGTGCTCTAACTCATAAGCTTTGAATTCACCCAAAAGTCCCTCAGTGACTTTTTTATATCGCCCGAGTCTTTCATTCTTCGCCTCACATGTTCCAGTTACTTGTCCGACCACTAAGCGGGAGTCGGTCTTTATCCGGATCTTCTGAACTTTAAGGGCCTGGGCCATCCGCAATCCTCCGATCACGGCCTCATACTCAGCTTCATTATTCGAGGCTCTGAACCCGTACGTCAATGAATAGTATAAACGGAAACCTTCAGGAGTCGTCACCATGATTCCACCCCCACAATGATGTTGACTGGCGGCTCCATCAGCATGCATTTCCCACCAATCCCCTTCCTCAGGGGCCTTGGCGTTGGGTTCAGGACTCTGAGCGGTGCATTCTACTATAAAATCGACCAAGGCTTGGCCTTTCACCGAGGGGCGAGGGTGATACTCAATCCCATATTGGGTGAGCTCTACGGCCCACTTTACCAAACGCCCCGAAGAGTTGGGGTTTCGCAGAACACCTGCCAGAGGCTGATCGGTTAAGACTCGGATGGGATGAGCCTGGAGGTACGGTACCAGCTTCCGGGCTATGATCACCAGAGCGTACACCACCTTTTCCAAGGGGGTATAGCAAATCTCTGAGGCCTTTAAGGCTCGACTGACATAATAGACCGGATGCTGTACTCGCTCCTCCTCTCAGATTAACACAAAACTAACAGCCTTTTGGGAGGCGGCTAAATAGAGGAATAACACTTCCCCTTCCTTCGGGGTAAATAGTAGTGGCAGAGTCTGTAAGTAATCTTTTAACTCGTCAAACGACTTCTGGCATTCTTCTGTCCAGCGAAACCCTTCCCTCTTCTTCATAGCTTCGAAAAAGGATAGGTCCCGGTCTGCTGATTTAGACAGGAACCTGTTTAAGGCTGCGAGTCGCCCCGTCAACCTTTGTAGATCTTTCAAGGTCCCGGGAGGCTACATATCAAGTATAGCCTTCACCTTTTCAGGGTTAGGCTCGATTCCTTTCCGAGTGACCATATAACCAAGGAATTTCCCTCCTCGTACCGCAAAGGCGCACTTTTTTGGGTTCAATCGCAGATTGTATTTTTCCATTATGGCAAAGGTAGCCGCCAAATCTCTCGCGTGAGTTCCTTCATCTTTGCTTTTCACAAGCATGTCATCCACATAGGCTGCCATGGACTTTCCTAGCAGATCTTTAAACAATTTCCTACCATTCAGGTATAAGTGGCCCCAGCATTTTTTAGACTAAAAGGCATTACCCGATAGCAGTATACCCCATCTGGAGTGATAAAGGCAGTCTTCTCTTCGTCAGCGAGGTGCATGAAGATTTGATGATAGCCCCGGAAGGCGTCCATGAAACTCAATAAATCACAGCCAGCCGTCTCGTCCACCAACTAATCGATCCTTGGTAGAGGGAAAGGATCTTTCGGGCAAGCTTGATTAAGATCTGTGTAATCCACGCACATTCGCCAAGCGGGAGGCTTCAACACAAGCACTACATTGGCAAGCCAGCCCGGGTATTTCACCTCACGGATATGCTGTGCAACCATCAAGGTTTCTACCTCCTTCTTAACGAATTCTCGTCAATCCGCCGAGAGGTATCTTTTCTTCTGAATTACGGGTTTCTGGTTAGGGTTGACGGCCAGTCGGTGGCAAATGACCGACCGGTCAACTCCCGGCATATCTTCAGGGCCCCAGGCAAATACCTTCTGATATTTTTGCAATTCCTGGATAATTTCTTGTTTGACTTTCTCAGCCAAACCCACTCCGATCCTTACCCGTCTCTCAGGGCACGAAGGGTCAATCTCAATTTCCTCTAGTTCTACCGCCGGCTCGGGTCGGTCAAGACTCTTTAACTGTTCCTCCAGACTAGTGATAGCGTGAATCCTCAGGTCCTTTTTCCCAATCTCTCGACAGGATTGTAAATAATAATCCCGAGCTGCTTTCTGGTCGCACCGAGCGACTCCGATCCCATTGGGAGTTCGGAATTTCAGACAAAGATGTTCTAGGGAGATGAGAGCAACCAAATCTTCT
The DNA here is from genome assembly GCF_003576645.1 of Ipomoea triloba. NCBI lineage: Eukaryota > Viridiplantae > Streptophyta > Magnoliopsida > Solanales > Convolvulaceae > Ipomoea > Ipomoea triloba. Next base: position 15,186,356 of record NC_044917.1, read on the forward strand.
AATCCAGGTCGCCCTAGAATCATATTATGGGAGCAGGATAGGTTGACTACCACAAATTCCATGTCTATGCTTCGAAGGTTGGGAAAGGTCCCGATTTCGACTGGCAAACGTATGGATCCCTCTGACTCAATCGAGTCCCCGGTAAAACCGGCCAAAGGTGTTTTCACAGGTTTTAGCTTGTTACGTTGTAACCCCAATCTCTCAAACACCTCTAGATACAAGATGTTCACGCTACTCCTTGTGTCCACTAGGACTCTTCGGACTACCGTGCCATGGAAGTCCATGGCAATAACCAAAGCATCCCGATGGGGGTGTTGGCTTCGGGGTAGGTCCTCATCGGTAAACAAAATGGGTTCTCGACATACCTTTTTTAGACTGTCATCCCGACCGTAGATGGTCCCCACATATAGTTGCCGAGCCCAGGCTTTTCGAGAACCGGATGAGTCCCCTCCTTCTGGTCCTCCTACTATCATGTTGATAACAGGTTTGTGCTTCCAATTAGTCTCATCTTCCTCAGAAGCGGGTTATTTTCCCCGATCAGAGCGCAAATCTATTTTGTCGGAGCGCAGATGCCGCCTCCATTGATTGGGTGGAGGTGGGACACCCTTCTGTATCATGGCCTCAATTTCTTTGCGCATGTAAAAAAATTCCTCCGTGGTATGTGTAGTCGATCGGTGATATCGACAGTATTTCGACGGGGCCCCTCCCGGAGGTAAGATCTCGGGCTGATCTCCAGGTTTCAGAGGCGGAAGGGGAGGCAAGGTATCTTTTACCTCATGCACGGGTTGGGCCACGGTAAGGCGAGGGGGCGGAGCCCCCACCCTCTCAGCTCCTCGTCGAACCTCAGTGCGACTAGGGCGCTCAGGTTCCGCTCGACTCCTGGAGTCAGGTCGTGATCGCTTAGCGCTGGATCCGGCAGCTTCTCGCTGCCGTTTTTGTCTCACAGCCTCTTCCGTGTCTGCCTGACGACTGGCTCTTTGGATAGCCTCCACATACGTCTTTGGGCGATCATTGTGAAGATCAATAAACAATTTGCCCGCTCGGAGCGACTCCATGAAAAAGGCAATAAACAATTTGCCCGCTCGGAGCGACTCCATGAAAAAGGTGATAGCCAATTTGCCCGCTCGGAGCGACTCCATGAAAAAGGTGATAGCCACTTGCTCGTCTAACCCCTCGATAGTTTGTAAGGTGATAGCCACTTGCTCGTCTAACCCCTCGATAGTTTGTACCTCGATAGCCACTTGCTCGTCTAACCCCTCGATAGTTTGTACCTCTTTTTGCCATTGCTCGTCTAACCCCTCGATAGTTTGTACCTCTTTTTGCCAACGAGCCAGATACGTCTTCAAAGCTTCTCCCTCATCTTGACTGATTCCGCTCAAGTGGGTAAGATTGCGCTGCGGCTTGATGTTTACGGCGTAATGAGTAAGGAATCGGTCAGCTAAATCATTGAAGCACTGAATGGAACGGCTTGGCAGTGCCAAAAACCATTTTTAGGCGAGCCCCTTGAGAGTAGGGAGAAAAGCCTTGCACATAAGTGGCTCTTCCACCTATAAGACTTGCATTTTGGCCTGATAACTGACCAGATGTTCTCGGGGATCCCCCGTCCCATCGAAAGTAGCATGTTCCGGGATTTTTAGGTCCGCGGGAGCCCGATAGTCCATAATTTCATCCACGAAGGGCGAGGAGGTTAATAGATTCTCAGCGGAAGGCCTCACCTTGCCTTCAAATTGATCCTATAGGTTTTGTAGCCTTCGCTCGAAGCCTTCCATTTGACTTCGGCGGTACTTAGGTTCCGCGGGGGATTCTGCGCTACTTTCCGATATAGCAGCCTGCACCCTCCGCCAAGCCACCGCGGCTCGGCGTTCTTGGCGATTGCCGTTCGGTCGATCCGGGTTTCCGCGCGGTGGGTTTCGTAACGGATTTCCCTGGGGGTCACTTAAACGATCCATAACTGACCGGGCTACCTCCCGACGCCTGCCATCTTCTCGACGGGGGGCCAGGTGATCCTCCCTGTGACGCCCTTCTTGCTCAGTAACTTGAGGGTTCGCGGTCCCTTCTCCCGTTGGTCGAACGGGATCGGTCTGATTGTTTGTGCCGAAGTTCTCAAGCCTTCGTCTTTCAACCTCATTGATGACTTGAACTACAATTTGTTCCAACTCCCCGGGTGGAGGTCGGTTACTTATCGTACCTTGACGGGATTCCACGGTGTGCCGGGAAGTCTGTCGGCTCAAACGCCCCCTCAAGTCTTGGCCGTTTTGTCGTCCCAGTTGTTCTCTTAAATCGGCTCCGCCGGAGGGTGCTCCATTGGGATGCCCTGATATCTGTTCTCTTAAGTCTTGACTGTTAGGTCGAGCTAGTTGATCTCGCAAATCGCGGCCATTAAACCGGCCCAACTGCTCTCGTAGGTCGTTGGAACGAGGTCGTCCCCCCGCACTGATTGCCTTACTTGCCTCTCTCATTGCTTCACCGGAGATGCGGCACTTTTATTCGATCCCCACGGACGGCGCCAGTGATAGTTTCCCGATCTTCAGGCGATCGGCCGGCGGGCCAACACTACCGGAAAATTACAAGAACAATCAATATATTTGATATATACTCTCAAGTTGTTTAGTCTCTTTCTCATACATTCGAATCTCTCCTCCTCAAAGGGTCCCGTATAGCTATATATCTCACGCACCTGGTCGGTTACACACTTAATCTCCTAATCAATGATACAAATAATAGCTCATAAAAGGCATTAAATGCTCATAATGATAGCCGTTCTCTCATAATTGTCCATTGGTTCTCTCGATCCTTCACCTTCACCGAGTGTCCTTAAGAGTCTATCGAAGGCNAAAAGGTGATAGCCACTTGCTCGTCTAACCCCTCGATAGTTTGTACCTCTTTTTGCCAACGAGCCAGATACGTCTTCAAAGCTTCTCCCTCATCTTGACTGATTCCGCTCAAGTGGGTAAGATTGCGCTGCGGCTTGATGTTTACGGCGTAATGAGTAAGGAATCGGTCAGCTAAATCATTGAAGCACTGAATGGAACGGCTTGGCAGTGCCAAAAACCATTTTTAGGCGAGCCCCTTGAGAGTAGGGAGAAAAGCCTTGCACATAAGTGGCTCTTCCACCTATAAGACTTGCATTTTGGCCTGATAACTGACCAGATGTTCTCGGGGATCCCCCGTCCCATCGAAAGTAGCATGTTCCGGGATTTTTAGGTCCGCGGGAGCCCGATAGTCCATAATTTCATCCACGAAGGGCGAGGAGGTTAATAGATTCTCAGCGGAAGGCCTCACCTTGCCTTCAAATTGATCCTATAGGTTTTGTAGCCTTCGCTCGAAGCCTTCCATTTGACTTCGGCGGTACTTAGGTTCCGCGGGGGATTCTGCGCTACTTTCCGATATAGCAGCCTGCACCCTCCGCCAAGCCACCGCGGCTCGGCGTTCTTGGCGATTGCCGTTCGGTCGATCCGGGTTTCCGCGCGGTGGGTTTCGTAACGGATTTCCCTGGGGGTCACTTAAACGATCCATAACTGACCGGGCTACCTCCCGACGCCTGCCATCTTCTCGACGGGGGGCCAGGTGATCCTCCCTGTGACGCCCTTCTTGCTCAGTAACTTGAGGGTTCGCGGTCCCTTCTCCCGTTGGTCGAACGGGATCGGTCTGATTGTTTGTGCCGAAGTTCTCAAGCCTTCGTCTTTCAACCTCATTGATGACTTGAACTACAATTTGTTCCAACTCCCCGGGTGGAGGTCGGTTACTTATCGTACCTTGACGGGATTCCACGGTGTGCCGGGAAGTCTGTCGGCTCAAACGCCCCCTCAAGTCTTGGCCGTTTTGTCGTCCCAGTTGTTCTCTTAAATCGGCTCCGCCGGAGGGTGCTCCATTGGGATGCCCTGATATCTGTTCTCTTAAGTCTTGACTGTTAGGTCGAGCTAGTTGATCTCGCAAATCGCGGCCATTAAACCGGCCCAACTGCTCTCGTAGGTCGTTGGAACGAGGTCGTCCCCCCGCACTGATTGCCTTACTTGCCTCTCTCATTGCTTCACCGGAGATGCGGCACTTTTATTCGATCCCCACGGACGGCGCCAGTGATAGTTTCCCGATCTTCAGGCGATCGGCCGGCGGGCCAACACTACCGGAAAATTACAAGAACAATCAATATATTTGATATATACTCTCAAGTTGTTTAGTCTCTTTCTCATACATTCGAATCTCTCCTCCTCAAAGGGTCCCGTATAGCTATATATCTCACGCACCTGGTCGGTTACACACTTAATCTCCTAATCAATGATACAAATAATAGCTCATAAAAGGCATTAAATGCTCATAATGATAGCCGTTCTCTCATAATTGTCCATTGGTTCTCTCGATCCTTCACCTTCACCGAGTGTCCTTAAGAGTCTATCGAAGGCAAGCCGACTGCCTTATACACTCAGTCGGCCAAATCCTCTTCCGACCGACCGCCAAGGAGTCGGGGCGAACCTTGCATGTCTTCGGGTATTGACGCCTTATGGGCTTTCTTCTCCTACCGACCGTCCTTAGAAGGAGTTGCAGCGAGCCTTACATGTCCAGGACATCAGTGTTCTATTAGCTTTCTCTTCCTGCCGACCGGCTCCTCTACCCAGTCGCCTTTATATACCAGCAATATGTGTATGTTGTTTTGGATGAGTTGAATTCATCGATTGAAATTGGAATGTGGGATGAGTTGATTATATTTGCTGGAAGCAAATTATGCAAAGGGAACAAAAATTGTATGTTTAATCAAATTATTAGTTTTTTTTTTTAAATATTATACTAGGCATCTTTTCCTCACTAGGAACAGACGCCTATCTATTATTTTCTTAAAACTTAATGCAAATAGGCGTCTGTTCCTCATTAGGAACAAACACAAAAAGTTAACTTTATGTGTCGGTTAACAACAAACGCATAAAGAACCACATCTGTGTTGATGGTATATGTGTCTGTTGTACAACAACCTTTTACAAAATATGCAAACTGTTATTTTTGTACTAGTGTTTATAAAAAGATTTTAAAAATTTCAAGTACTCTTTAGTTATAAAATGATTTTCAAAATTTTCAAAGTATTTTGTTCAATTTATAAAATGATTTTCAAAATTTTACAGTATTCTCTTTAGTTTATAAAATGATTTTCAAAATTTTCAAGTATTCTCTTTAACTTATAAACCCTAAACATTGTTTAGGTAATTGTGTCTAATGATAATATGTATAATTGTTTGCAGGGACTAATAACAGAAGAAGAAATGAAAAGCTAGTGGTTGCCCGCACCAACTGAGGAGAAGGTCAAAGAAAGTGTGTTTAGTATGAGGGCAACAAGTGCTGCTAGCCTGATGGCGTGATGGGTTTGGAGGAGGTTTTTATCAAAGCTCCTATGAAATCATAAAGGAAGACTTGTGCAATGTGGTTAATGACTTTTTTAGAGGTAAGGCTTTAACTAAAGCAATAAAACATACAACTATAGTTCTGGTGCCTAAGGTGGCTCATTCTCTGAATTTAGGCCAATTAGTTTAAGTAATTTTTATAGTAAGATCATCACTAAGATTTTTAGTTTAAGTAATTTTTATAGTAAGATCATCACTAAGATTTTGGTAGTTAGGTTAGTTAATGTGTTGTCTAGAATTGTTTCACCTTTTCAGTTTGGTTTTATAAAGGATAGGAGCATTGTTTCACCTTTTCAGTTTGGTTTTATAAAGGATAGGAGCATAATAAAAAAAAAATGTGTTGTTAGCTCAGGAAATTTGTCATGGAATGTGTGCAGAAAATGAGGATATTGTGTTGAAACTTGATATGACTAAAGCCTATGATAGAATATAATGTCTTGGATTTGTTGATTAATAGTGTTGAGGAAGTTTGGCTTTTGTGATAAATGGATTGACTTGGTTGATAAAATAATAAATAACATATGGTATTCTGTGATTGGTAATGGAGAGCAGTAATGGTTTTTTCATTCTACTAGGGGGTTAAGGCAGGGGGATCTATTATCTATCCCCTAGCCTTTTTGTGATTGTTGTTGAGTTATTGTTTGGGTTGATTACGTAGAATAAAAATAAAAGTGCTTTTTATGTGCATGAGAAATCATCTAGTGTTGTTGTCAGGAAAATAGGAAGAGTTACAGGGTGTCAGCATAAAAAATTTCCTTTTACATATTTAGGGTGCCCCATATATGTGGGAAGGAAGAGAGTGTCTATGTTTGCAACTTTGATGTCTAAAATATTATCCCATAGCCTTTTTGTGATTGTTGTTAAGTTATTGTTTAGGTTGATTACGTAGAATAAAAATAAAAGTGTTTTTTATGTGCATGAGAAATCATCTAGTGTTGTTGTCAGGAAAATAGGAAGACTTACAGGGTGTCAGCATAAAAAAATTCCTTTTACATATTTAGGGTGCCCCATATATGTGGGAAGGAAGAGAGTGTCTATGTTTTCAACTTTGATGTCTAAAATATTATCCCATAGCCTTTTTGTGATTGTTGTTGAGTTATTGTTTAGGTTGATTACGTAGAATAAAAATAAAAGTGCTTTTTATGTGCATGAGAAATCATCTAGTGTTGTTGTCAGGAAAATAGGAAGAGTTACAGGGTGTCAGCATAAAAAAATTCCTTTTACATATTTAGGGTGCCCCATATATGTGGGAAGGAAGATAGTGTCTATGTTTGCAACTTTGATGTCTAAAATAACAGCCAGGTGCAAGGAATGGCAAAATAAACTGCTCTGAAAGGGAGGTAAGGCAATTTTGATTAAGTTTGTGCTTTAGTCCATATATAGTAGCTAATCCCGTTAGGGTTCCTGGTTTTGAAATGTTCTGTGCTGCTGTTGGACTTTACCATTTGCTAGCTTGCGCGCCATTCTTATGTTTTCAGGCTTGCATCCATCTTGTTTTATATTTCCAACTTTAATTTACTTCTTTCTTTCATGAATCTTAAGCAACTTGTGCCTTGTGTTTTTAATTAGTTTGGCGGTCTGTGTGACTTTTGTTGTGTTTGGTGTGCTTGGCAAGTCAAGCTTCCCTAAACCCTAAACATTAACCCTAAAACCCAAAGCCCTAAACCCCCAAACCCTAAGCCCTAAGCCCTAAACCTTAACCCTAAAATCCTAAACCCTAAACCCTAAAATCGTAAAACCCTAAACTCTAAAACTTTAAACACTAACACCCTAAACCATAAAACCCTAAACTCTAAATTCTAACCCTAAACCTAAACCCTAAACACTAAACCCTAAACCCTAAAACCTTTGTAACGCTTAGGCTTCCTATTTTCTTCAATGAATGCATTTGTTTCTTTAAAAAAATAAACCTAAACCTAAGTGACGGATGGTTGTTTTGTGTAGGGGTGAATCGTCAAAAGATGTATGTAAATATGATAAAACGAAAAGTCAGTGACTCCCCGAGTGTCGGTCTCGAAGGAAGGACGTGGAGGTGTGTCAGATGTTCGTGTGTTTAAAATGCTTGAGTCATGTAATAGATTTGAGTGTGGTGAATGAAGATTCAAGAGTAAAAGGGTTCATAAGGGTTGTGTGAAAAAGAGAGTAAAATAAATAAGATTGAAATGTATGTAAAGAGGTAACGGATTGGAGAGTGTTCATCTATGTTGCATCCTCGTGTGTCTAAGGTAGTGGATAAACAAAGCAAAGATGTTGGCTATTCAGGAGTGTGTCTTCTTAGTCCTCTTCCACCTTTGTGTACTAAGGCTTCTTGGACCTAGGAGTGCCTTTAAGCAACCAAAGTCCTAAGAGACATTTTATCAAACACTTAAGCTACACACTTTCCTACTATTCTTAAGAAGTCCGTAGGATCTATGATTGTTACAAAGCTTTAATCCTAACTCTAATCAAAGACATGAAAGAGTCAAGAGCTCAATATCTCATCTAGATTGGCCAAATCCAAACAAGATATCATCAAAACAACAATCAATAGACAAGAATAGATATTCCAACAATCCAAGCATTTATATCCAAAATAAGACATAAGATCATCACACTAGCAACATATCTTCACACAATCCATAATCCCTAGATTAAACTAGCCACTCATGATAAAGAATTCAAGACAATAGCTAATTCAATCCAAGAACAAAATAGTAAAATAGATTAAGATGTAATAGAAATCACCTAGATTTGAAGTGTTCCTTCAATCCAAGCTTGTTGTCTTGCTACAAGAAGAGTTTTTCTAAGCTAAGTTAAACTATTCTAGAAAATGAAAATATTGCAAGAAAAAAGAAAAGTTCTCCAAAGTGATCCTTCCCCCCAAAAGTCTCCTTCTGAAATTCTATCAAGGGGGTTTAAATAGTCTCCGAAATGTAGCTCTAGGAAGAATTTCGCGCAGTGTCAATTCCATGCCCCTCCACACGCGTGTGGCCGTGCGTGGATGGCTAGTGGAACGTGGCCACGCGCACCACTACGCGTGTGGAGGTCAGTTTGTGTTCTTCGGGGCTCCGGACTTGCTTGGTTCGTTCCTTAAGCTCGGTCTTCGTTCTTAATAGCTCCCGGGACTCCTATATCGACTCAATTTATGCTAAAGGTAGCTTTGCGTGCGGCTAGTGAATTTAAAGCACATTTAATCACAAATTTATCATGTAAGGATACTAAAAACGTTACAAAGCACCCTAAATTATACTCAAATAATGGGTATCTTAGGAGCTTATCACTAAGCCCTAAACCTAAACCCTAAACCCTAAATAATAACCATAACCCTAAACCCTAAAACCTTAAATCTAAACCCTAAGGGGTTGTTTGGTTGGGTGTAATTTGGGGGGAGTTGTAATTCATTGAATTGAAATTCAATGAATTTGGCAACTACGGTGTTAGGTTGGAGGGGCGGAATTGCAATTCCCTCCAAATGGTGAATTACAATTCATGGGGTACCCCCATGAATTGTATTTTGGTGGAGAGGAGGGGCAATTATATTGGTGTAAAGACCATTTTGCCCCTCCTCCCAATCATTTGTCTTTTTTTAAAAAAAAATTGAAATTATTATTATTATTATTATTATTATTATTATTATTATTATTATTATTGAAAGAATTATTATTATTATTATTATTATTATACTTATTATTATTATTATTTTGAAAGAATTATTATTATTATTATTACTACTACTACTACTACTACTACTACTACTACTACTACACTACTACTACTACTACTACTACTACTACAATATAAGGGCATTTTAGTCATTTTATCATTTCATACCTTTCAATTTCATGTACTCCTATTCCTGCATAACAAACATGTAATTTCAATTCCTACGTTATTCATTGAATTACAATTCCACCGAATTACAATTCTTTTCTCCCCTAATTCCCTCCTTCCAACCAAACGCCCTGTAAACGGTGTAATTCGTCAATTCATTGAATTGCAATTCCTTTACACCCAAATTCATCCCAACCAAACACTCCAGGATGTCAATGTGTGCTAGTCTACCTTGAGTTGGGCTTGAATTTTGGCGGGCCAACTTGCGAACCCGTACGGGTTGGCGGGCCTCGTGGACCAACCAATGGGCTAGCTTCAAAATTAAAACAAATAAAGTATTTAAATTATATTACATACTATATTTTAATATATAGTTACGAAATAAAGTAAAATTTTAATTTATATATACTATGATTTGATGGATAATGATGTTATAATAATGTTTTAATTATAACTATAGCTTGTTGATAAGCGCATTTTGTATACTTTATTTTATTATAATTTTTATTATATAGTTATATTTCTATGCTTAATCTTATTAAGTTATTATATTTGTATTTACTTTATGTTTATCCAATAATTATAAGTTATAAATAAAACAATGAATTAATAATTTAGCTTGCAGTTAGATCAATAGGCTAATTCTATTTGAGCTTTATTTAATTAATTAAAGTGTGATTTATTTGTTTTTAAATATTAAGAATTAGTCCAATTATCAAAAGCTTTTGCGGCGAACAAACAGATGGTCCTCCTCCTTTTTCTAGTCAACAACGACGCAGAGAACCTGAAGGAAGCGTTAGTGGCCTCCGTTGATCCAAAGCCTTCTTCATCCACCAAATCCGCAGAGTTACGGTTGAACCTGAGCAATATAAAAAGTGACCAAAGTTCGTCATTCTGGAATCAATTCGCTCTCCAAAAAACTATCTTCACAAAAGAATCTTTGCACATCCAAACTCCCGATCAGACGTAGCTAGGTTCGCGATTCCTGGACAGAAGCTTCACAATTTAATTTCGACGGAGGTGGCGTGATTTTCTGGTCTTCAAGGCAGCAAATACGAATTGAAGTGGGTTTACTCCATGAACTTCTGGTGCATTATTTCTTCTTTTCTTAAATTCAATTAGTCATTGCTTTGTGTTGGGATTTGTAAACCTTTGCAATTTGTTTGAGTCTAGAATTGTGCTGCTACCTTAATTACGATTAGAGTTCTTAATTGTAGTGTCGTGTGCTTAATTAAATCTTAATTACAAATTCTTTACGTTAATGGCTTGTTAATTTGTTAATCTAGGGATATGATGATATTGCCATGACATTTATGCATTAATTTATGTTTAATCTTGCCAATTAATTAAGTTTTATCTTATAATTTGGGTTGCGATTAATTAAGTTGAATTTGGCCGGTTTAGCTTTTATTAGTCTGTTTGAGAGAATTATTAAGTACGCACCAATGCTTAGTAATTTAATGCTCTGTAAGATAAAAAGATAAACAATTTAGTTGTCTTATTAAATTGTTTATTTGGTTCATAAATCGGGTATTCCGTAAGTTCTTCCTGACTTAATGGGTTCTAATGGTTTAAATAAACATCTTAAGCGTATGAACCATTAGAATACGTGACTGAATCTGGACGCCATACGGATTAGTCAGATAATAGTTAGAACGAACCTTTAATTGATTGCCAAGTTGAACTAATCTGCAAAAATTAGTAATGGTAGTTGATTCATGTTCCTAGGTTTTTCCAACTTGATTGTTATTCGATATTCTGGTTCTGTTTATTTGTTTACTTTCCTGAGCTTTGATTCAATTATTTTACATTTGCGTTTATTCTTCGCTTTGATATTTGTTCGGAGCATTTTGAATTGTAAGTTCGTTTTTTTTTTCAAGTCATTAAATTGCATTGTATAAATTGCATCGTATTAATTCCCTGTGGGATCGACCCTTGCTTTTGCACACTATCACTACAACTGATTCGTGCACTTGCGAGGACTTATTAAATTGTCCATCACTTGTGGTAAAAAAAATTTATTTTAAAGTATTAATTTATATTTATATTATATACAGTACAATCAACATTGATGTATACTATGATTTAAAAAATATGAATGCTTTAAAAATATTTGAATGTAAAAATAAGTTACAACATTTTTTATTTATTAAATAATTTTAAAATTTTAATTCTTTGTAATACTATCCAGACCACAGATTGGCTCGTGGCCGCACGGGCCAACTCGCGAGGCTTGCTTGCTTCTTTTTTCAAGTCATTAAATTGCATTGTATAAATTGCATCGTATTAATTCCCTATGGGATCGACCCTTGCTTTTGCACACTATCACTACAACTAATTCGTGCACTTGCAAGGACTTATTAAATTGTCCATCAATTTTTGGCGCCGTTGCCGGGGACTTATTTATTGTGCAGTTTGTTTTTCCCTTTGCTTAATCTTGCTTAATCTTGCTTTCAAAAAAAAAACAAAAAAAAATAGTTACTTAATACTTGTTTCTTTGTTTCCAATTTGCTTTTGATCATTCTGTTTTTTAGTTTATTTTTTCTTTTAATTGATGCGAGGTCATCGTTCCTTAAAACCTACACTATTGCCTTTGGACGACAACATTGATAAGAAAAAGAAAAAGAAAAGGCCTTTACCTCTTGAAAATCCTAATCCTAAACCACAAGAAACAGCCACAACCATGGATGCACTTCCTCAACCCCCTCAACCAAACCCTCAACCCAATCCCAGGCTAATGAAAGACTTTGGTAGGCCCCAAGTAGGAGGTTCACCTTCTTGTATAGTGCTTACTAAAGCAGCTAGGAATTATGAGTTGAAGACGGTTCACTACAACCAGTTGCCATCTTTTCACGGTTCAGCAAGCGAAGATGCCCTTACCTTTATCCGGGATTTCTATGGGATAGTCCAACACTTCCCGTTGAATGACTTGACCAAGGATGCATTGAGGATGAGGTGTTTTCCATACACCTTGAAAGATGCTGCAAAGACATGGTTCATGTCTCTCACACCGGGATCCCTTCGGACATGGCCGGAGGTGTATAATAAGTTTATCGGTAAGTTCTATTCCCATGCTAAAACTACTGAATTGAGAAGAAAAATTGCGACATTTTCGCAAGCTGATGGTGAACCGTTCCATGAGGCATGGGAAAGGTTCAAAATGTTGCTCATTCAATGTCCCCACCATGGCTACCCATTGGAGCTGCAAAACCAAACTTTCTATGATGGTTTGATTCAAACCAGCCAATCAATGATTGACAATGCGGCTGGAGGTGCCATGGGAGAAAAAACTGCGGAGGAAACTTTAACATTGTATGAGATGCTAGGGGCAAACTCCCAACAAAAGAGTATAAGGGGACGAACACAAGGTATGTATGAAGTTAACTCAAATACGGGGCTGGAAATTCAGGTGTCTGAGTTAGCAAAACAAGTGAAAAACATGTGTTCTATGATGGGTATGAAGCAAAATGATGCATTTATGATTGATGAAAATGATTGTGAGCAGGCCAATGCTATGAATAGCTTTAATCAAAGGCCTAGAAACGATCCGTATTCTAATTCTTACAATCCGGGTTGGAAAAATCACCCTAATTTTTCTTGGAGCAATAATCAAAATAATTTTCAACTAGTTGCTCCTCAACCAAAAAAACCGTCTTGGGAAGATTCTTTGAATACTTTTATACAGGCTTGCAATAGACGGTAAGAAGCGAATGATCAACGGTTCCAACAGACAGAGGCATCACTTGCTAAAACTGAGGCTTCACTTGCCAGAAATGAAGCATATATGAGAAAATTGGAAGTCCAAGTGGAACAAATCGCCAAAGCTCTACAAGGCCATGTGCCAGGTAAGTTGCCTAGTCAACCTGAAGAAGCTAAGATTATGACTGTTCTAAGAAGTGGTAAAATTATTGAAAATAATGTGAAAGGATATACCACTTCTAAACAATCTGAAATAGTTGAAAATTTGAATGTTGATAATGAAGTCAATAAGGATGAACCCAAATTGCATAAATCTGATGATCCTTATGTGCCCCCTAAGTCATATGTGCCACCAGTTCCATTTCCTGGTAGATTGAAAAATTCAAAATTTGATAGATCATTTTCTGAGATTTATGATTTGTTGTCCAAAGTGAATGTGAATTTGCCTTTGTTAGACATGATTAAAAATATGCCTGCCTATGCTAAGTTTTTAAAAGAGTTGAACACTAGAAAGCGTAGGTATGAACACAATGAAAAAGTTTTTATGTCTAAAACTGTAAGTGCTGTTTTGCAAACTAACTTGCCCCCAAAATTAGAAGACCCCGGTAGTTTCATAATAACTATTACAGTGGGGAATTCTAAAAAAGAAAAAGCAATGCTTGATTTAGGGGCAAGCATTAACTTGATGCCTTATTCTGTCTACTTGCAGTTGGGTCTGGATAGATTAAAGCCTACTACAATGTCCCTAGAGCTTGCTGATCGCTCTATTAGATATCCTAGGGGTATTGTAGAAGATGTTTTGGTCCAAGTTGATAAACTAATAATGCCTGTCGACTTTGTTGTTTTAGATATGAATAAAAAGTGCAATCATGCACAAGACATGTCTATTTTGCTTGGCCGACCTTTCATGGCCACAGCAAAAACAATGATTGATGTCCAAAATGGAAAGTTAACCATGACTGTCCTTGATGAAACTGTTGAATTTTCCATTTTGAAATCAATGAAATTGCCTGAAAACAATAATAATCATTGCTTTGCTGTAGACGTTTTAGATTCCATAATTTCTGCTGAGTTTTTAGATAAATCTCCGTTCAAGGTCGAAGCTGATGAAGTGGAACTTGACCAAAGCCTAATAAAAGAGGGAAGTGTTGAAGGAGGTTCAATTACAGACTGTCTGGAGCAAATCAAAGAAAAACACCAACCATCAATTGAAGCTGACGTTCCGCCCAAGCTGGAACTAAAACCTCTTCCTAGTTCTTTAAAATATGCTTTCTTAGGTCCAAATAATACTTATCCTGTAATAATTGCCTCTAACCTTTCACAGGAACAAGAAACAAAGTTGTTAGAGGTATTAAAAAAATATAAAAGTGCAATTGGTTGGACAGTAGGAGATATTAAAGGAATAAGTCCAACAGTTTGTATGCATCGGATCTTACTTGAAGAAGGAGCAACCCCTGTCCGTCAACCTCAGCACAGGTTAAATCCGAATATGAAGGAGGTTGTACGGGCAGAAGTCCTAAAGTTGTTGGACTCAGGTATTATTTATCCTATTTCAGATAGTAAATGGGTAAGTCCAGTTCATGTAGTGCCAAAAAAATCTGGAATTATTGTGGTCACTAATGAAAAAAATGAATTAATCCCAACTAGAACAGTAACTGGGTGGCGCATGTGCATAGATTACAGAAAATTGAATGCTGCCACTAAAAAAGATCATTTTCCTTTGCCCTTTATTGACCAAATGTTAGAAAGATTAGCTGGGCATGCNCTAATTTTTCTTGGAGCAATAATCAAAATAATTTTCAACTAGTTGCTCCTCAACCAAAAAAACCGTCTTGGGAAGATTCTTTGAATACTTTTATACAGGCTTGCAATAGACGGTAAGAAGCGAATGATCAACGGTTCCAACAGACAGAGGCATCACTTGCTAAAACTGAGGCTTCACTTGCCAGAAATGAAGCATATATGAGAAAATTGGAAGTCCAAGTGGAACAAATCGCCAAAGCTCTACAAGGCCATGTGCCAGGTAAGTTGCCTAGTCAACCTGAAGAAGCTAAGATTATGACTGTTCTAAGAAGTGGTAAAATTATTGAAAATAATGTGAAAGGATATACCACTTCTAAACAATCTGAAATAGTTGAAAATTTGAATGTTGATAATGAAGTCAATAAGGATGAACCCAAATTGCATAAATCTGATGATCCTTATGTGCCCCCTAAGTCATATGTGCCACCAGTTCCATTTCCTGGTAGATTGAAAAATTCAAAATTTGATAGATCATTTTCTGAGATTTATGATTTGTTGTCCAAAGTGAATGTGAATTTGCCTTTGTTAGACATGATTAAAAATATGCCTGCCTATGCTAAGTTTTTAAAAGAGTTGAACACTAGAAAGCGTAGGTATGAACACAATGAAAAAGTTTTTATGTCTAAAACTGTAAGTGCTGTTTTGCAAACTAACTTGCCCCCAAAATTAGAAGACCCCGGTAGTTTCATAATAACTATTACAGTGGGGAATTCTAAAAAAGAAAAAGCAATGCTTGATTTAGGGGCAAGCATTAACTTGATGCCTTATTCTGTCTACTTGCAGTTGGGTCTGGATAGATTAAAGCCTACTACAATGTCCCTAGAGCTTGCTGATCGCTCTATTAGATATCCTAGGGGTATTGTAGAAGATGTTTTGGTCCAAGTTGATAAACTAATAATGCCTGTCGACTTTGTTGTTTTAGATATGAATAAAAAGTGCAATCATGCACAAGACATGTCTATTTTGCTTGGCCGACCTTTCATGGCCACAGCAAAAACAATGATTGATGTCCAAAATGGAAAGTTAACCATGACTGTCCTTGATGAAACTGTTGAATTTTCCATTTTGAAATCAATGAAATTGCCTGAAAACAATAATAATCATTGCTTTGCTGTAGACGTTTTAGATTCCATAATTTCTGCTGAGTTTTTAGATAAATCTCCGTTCAAGGTCGAAGCTGATGAAGTGGAACTTGACCAAAGCCTAATAAAAGAGGGAAGTGTTGAAGGAGGTTCAATTACAGACTGTCTGGAGCAAATCAAAGAAAAACACCAACCATCAATTGAAGCTGACGTTCCGCCCAAGCTGGAACTAAAACCTCTTCCTAGTTCTTTAAAATATGCTTTCTTAGGTCCAAATAATACTTATCCTGTAATAATTGCCTCTAACCTTTCACAGGAACAAGAAACAAAGTTGTTAGAGGTATTAAAAAAATATAAAAGTGCAATTGGTTGGACAGTAGGAGATATTAAAGGAATAAGTCCAACAGTTTGTATGCATCGGATCTTACTTGAAGAAGGAGCAACCCCTGTCCGTCAACCTCAGCACAGGTTAAATCCGAATATGAAGGAGGTTGTACGGGCAGAAGTCCTAAAGTTGTTGGACTCAGGTATTATTTATCCTATTTCAGATAGTAAATGGGTAAGTCCAGTTCATGTAGTGCCAAAAAAATCTGGAATTATTGTGGTCACTAATGAAAAAAATGAATTAATCCCAACTAGAACAGTAACTGGGTGGCGCATGTGCATAGATTACAGAAAATTGAATGCTGCCACTAAAAAAGATCATTTTCCTTTGCCCTTTATTGACCAAATGTTAGAAAGATTAGCTGGGCATGTGCCCTTTATTGACCAAATGTTAGAAAGATTAGCTGGGCATGCTTATTATATTGACCAAATGTTAGAAAGATTAGCTGGGCATGCTTATTACTTTGACCAAATGTTAGAAAGATTAGCTGGGCATGCTTATTACTATTTTCTAGATGGCTTTCAAGGTTATTTTCAAATTCCTATTGCACCTGAAGATTAGGAAAAAACAACATTTACATGCCCGTTTGGCACGTTTGCTTATCGCAGAATGTCATTTGGGTTATGTAATGCACCTGCGACTTTTCAAAGGTGTATGATGTCAATATTTTCTGATATGATCGAAAGATATGTTGAAGTGTTTATGGATGATTTTTCTCTATTTGGTGATTCTTTCGATGACTGTCTTTTTCATTTATCTTCTGTGCTTGAAAGGTGTGTTAAAATGAACTTAACCTTGAGTTGGGAAAAAAGTAATTTCATGGTGAAAGAGGGCATTGTTTTGGGACATATAATTTCTGACAGGGGCATAGAGGTTGACAGGGCTAAAATTGAAGTTATTTCTAAACTACCTCCCCCTACATCTGTGAAAGAAGTGCGAAGTTTTCTTGGTCATGCAGGTTTTTACAGGCGCTTCATAAAAGATTTTTCAAAAATTTGTAGGCCTATGTGTAACCTGTTAGCAAAAGATGTTGTCTTCAAGTTTGATGATGAATGTTTGTCTGCTTTCAACTTTTTGAAAGAAAAATTAACTTCTGCTCCCATTCTTGCTGCACCTAATTGGGAGCATCCTTTTGAAATAATGTGTGATGCATCTGATTATGCCATTGGTGTTGTTTTAGGACAGAAAATTAATAAACTGCCTTATGTGATTCATTACGCAAGTAAAACGTTAGATAATGCTCAGGTTAACTACACAACTACTGAAAAGGAGTTGTTAGTTGTAGTCTTTGCATTAGAAAAATTTCGTTCTTACTTGATTGGTTCTAAAGTGATTGTTTATTCTGATCATTCTGCTTTGAAATTTTTGTTGGCTAAAAAAGATGCTAAACCTAGACTCATAAGATGGATTTTGTTGCTGCAAGAATTTGATTTGACTATAAGGGACAAGAAAGGGTGCGAGAATGTGGTAGCTGACCATTTGTCTCGTTTACCTGATGCTGCTAATAATTCTCCTAATTCTGATATTCCTATAAATGACAGGTTCCCTGATGAACAGTTACTTTCGTTACAGAATAAAGAACCTTGGTATGCAGACATTGTGAATTATTTAGTCTCGGTCAATTTCACCCAGACTTAAATTCGCAAGGAAAAAAACATTTCTTTCTAAAGTTAAACATTTCTTTTGGGATGAACCTTATTTGTTTAAAATTTGTCCTGATCAAATTATTAGAAGGTGTGTCCCTGAGTTTGAACAGCAAAATATTTTGAATCACAGTCACACTCTAAACTGCGGAGGACATTTTAGTGGGAAGAAAACTGCGTTGAAGGTTTTGCAGTCTGGTTTTTATTGGTCCACTTTGTTCAAGGATGCATTTGAATTTTGTGCTAAGTGTGATAGATGCCAGAGGACTGGTAATATAAGTAAGTGTCATGAAATGCCCCTTTCAAATATTTTGGTTGTAGATCTGTTTGATGTTTGGGGAATTGATTTTATGGGGCCTACCCCACTTCCTTTGGTTATAAGTACATTCTTGTGGCTGTTGATTATGTGTCGAAATGGGTTGAAGCTGTGGCCACTAGGACAAATGATAGTAAGGTTGTTTTAAATTTCTTGAAAGATATTTTTGCCAGGTTTGGGACACCCAGAGCTATTATTAGCGATGAGGGTACCCACTTCTGTAATAAACTTTTTGCAGGTCTTCTGAAAAAATATGGTATTACTCACAAGGTGGCTACTCCGTACCATCCACAAACCTCTGGCCAAGTTGAGGTGAGTAATAGCCAGATTAAAGGAATCTTGGAAAAGACAGTGAATCCTTCTCGGAAAGATTGGGCTATCAAGTTGAATGATGCATTGTGGGCTTACCGGACAGCCTACAAAACCCCGATTGGTATGAGCCCGTACAGGTTAGTATTTTGTAAAGCTTGTCATTTGCCAGTGGAATTGGAACACAGAGCCTATTGGGCTATTGAATTTTGATTTGCAGAGAGCTGGTGAGATAAGAAAATTAAATTTGAATGAATTGGATGAAATAAGAAATGAGGCGTATGAAAACTCAAAAATTTATAAAGAGAGAACCAAAGCCTATCATGATAGGTCTATTTTGAGGAAAAATTTTGAACCTGGAATGAAAGTTTTGTTATTTAACTCTCGTTTGAGGTTGTTTCCAAGTAAGTTAAAATCTAGATGGACAGGACCTTTTGTAATAGTTGAAGTGTTTTCCCACGGTGCCTGCGAGATCGAAAATCCAAAAACAGGTGAAAATTTTAAGGTAAATGGGCAAAAACTTAAGCAGTACTTCGAGGGGGAACCATCAGCCCATATTGTTGAACAGGTAGAGTTGCAGGATTATGAATGTCCGTGTCGTCACTGACGCGTTTTTGGAAGGCAACCCAATTCTCTTTCCCTTCTCCTTTATTTTCATTTTTGCTTGTTATGCCATTTTTCAATAACTTGATGAGCTATTGATTTTGTGTTCTCTTATAGTTGTTGTTCTCAACATTGAGGACAATGTTTGAAATAAGTATGGGGAAGGGATTTCTATTTTAATTTATTTTTGTGATTCTCATTTCGAGTAAGGAGATAAAAAAAAAGATTTACTTTCAAAATAAATAAGTATGAACTTGAGCTCTTACCCAATAAGCCTTTTTGAATAGCCTATGATGAAAATAATGCAAGTTTCTGTCAGCTCTTAGTGTGTATACTGCATGTGGCTAGTTGTTAATTGCTTTAGTGTTATATTTTGAATAACTTTTCTCTAAAAAAACAAAAAAAAAAAAAAAAAAAAAGAGAGAAACAAAATAGATAGAAATTAAAAAAAAATCACAAAAACCCTTATATGTTTAATGCAATCTCTTTGACGATTTTTATGTTGATTTCACTCTATATCACCTTTTTCAAATTTTTAAACTATTCTTGAGTGCTATAAATTGTGGTGTAGTTTGTTGGTTCAAGGATCATCTTTGTGGTATAAGTGAGGTGAAAAATATTTTTAAAAAAAATGAGTGTTCTATTTATTTATTTATTTTATTTGCAATAAATCAGAGATTCTACTCCGCTGAATCAGCTACCTACACATGTACCATAAATAAATAAATAAGTGTGGTGGTCTGATTTATGAGTACACACAAAATTGAAAACCCAAACATGCCTGGCGTAAAATGGCGAGGTTTTTGTGGAAGTTCTCTTTGGAAAAAGTCATAAATAAAAAAATAATAATGAGTGAACTTTGGAAGAGACAAATATTCGCATTTTAATTTTTAATAAATGCCTTGATCCTTGTTTCCATCATATTTTGCACCTGCACTGTGATAGAATGTTTCTGAATTTGATTCAGGTTGTATTTTGTGAAATTTTCATATTTATTGGATTTTTGTATAGCTCATATAATGGGTATCAGCACACGAATATAAGCTTTATTTTTATGAATAAACATGTTGAAGTTATTTAATATCCAGTCAGGTGTTTATGCACTCTATGAGTTGACACTAATCTTGCATTGATGAGGCAATAATTTTGGGAGGCTATTTGGGTAAAGCTCAATTTAATGTTTGGTTTATCGTTCTAATTTCTTTTATATTCTTTTCCTTTTAATAAAGTATTTGCTTGAGGACAAACAAATAAATAAGTGTGGGGAAATTTGATAAGCGCATTTTGTATACTTTATTTTATTATAATTTTTATTATATAGTTATATTTCTATGCTTAATCTTATTAAGTTATTATATTTGTATTTACTTTATGTTTATCCAATAATTATAAGTTATAAATAAAACAATGAATTAATAATTTAGCTTGCAGTTAGATCAATAGGCTAATTCTATTTGAGCTTTATTTAATTAATTAAAGTGTGATTTATTTGTTTTTAAATATTAAGAATTAGTCCAATTATCAAAAGCTTTTGCGGCGAACAAACAGATGGTCCTCCTCCTTTTTCTAGTCAACAACGACGCAGAGAACCTGAAGGAAGCGTTAGTGGCCTCCGTTGATCCAAAGCCTTTTTCATCCACCAAATCCGCGGAGTTACGGTTGAACCTGAGCAATATAAAAAGTGACCAAAGTTCGTCATTCTGGAATGGATTCGCTCTCCAAAAAACTATCTTCACAAAAGAATCTTTGCACATCCAAACTCCCGATCAGACGTAGCTAGGTTCGCGATTCCTGGACAGAAGCTTCACAATTTAATTTCGACGGAGGTGGCGTGATTTTCTGGTCTTCAAGGCAGCAAATACGAATTGAAGTGGGTTTACTCCATGAACTTCTGGTGCATTATTTCTTCTTTTCTTAAATTCAATTAGTCATTGCTTTGTGTTGGGATTTGTAAACCTTTGCAATTTGTTTGAGTCTAGAATTGTGCTGCTACCTTAATTACGATTAGAGTTCTTAATTGTAGTGTCGTGTGCTTAATTAAATCTTAATTACAAATTCTTTACGTTAATGGCTTGTTAATTTGTTAATCTAGGGATATGATGATATTGCCATGACATTTATGCATTAATTTATGTTTAATCTTGCCAATTAATTAAGTTTTATCTTATAATTTGGGTTGCGATTAATTAAGTTGAATTTGGCCGGTTTAGCTTTTATTAGTCTGTTTGAGAGAATTATTAAGTACGCACCAATGCTTAGTAATTTAATGCTCTGTAAGATAAAAAGATAAACAATTTAGTTGTCTTATTAAATTGTTTATTTGGTTCATAAATCGGGTATTCCGTAAGTTCTTCCTGACTTAATGGGTTCTAATGGTTTAAATAAACATCTTAAGCGTATGAACCATTAGAATACGTGACTGAATCTGGACGCCATACGGATTAGTCAGATAATAGTTAGAACGAACCTTTAATTGATTGCCAAGTTGAACTAATCTGCAAAAATTAGTAATGGTAGTTGATTCATGTTCCTAGGTTTTTCCAACTTGATTGTTATTCGATATTCTGGTTCTGTTTATTTGTTTACTTTCCTGAGCTTTGATTCAATTATTTTACATTTGCGTTTATTCTTCGCTTTGATATTTGTTCGGAGCATTTTGAATTGTAAGTTCGTTTTTTTTTTTCAAGTCATTAAATTGCATTGTATAAATTGCATCGTATTAATTCCCTGTGGGATCGACCCTTGCTTTTGCACACTATCACTACAACTGATTCGTGCACTTGCGAGGACTTATTAAATTGTCCATCACTTGTGGTAAAAAAAATTTATTTTAAAGTATTAATTTATATTTATATTATATACAGTACAATCAACATTGATGTATACTATGATTTAAAAAATATGAATGCTTTAAAAATATTTGAATGTAAAAATAAGTTACAACATTTTTTATTTATTAAATAATTTTAAAATTTTAATTCTTTGTAATACTATCCAGACCACAGATTGGCTCGTGGCCGCACGGGCCAACTCGCGAGGCTTGCTTGCTTCTTCTTGAGTAAAAAATGTTCAACCCTAACTTGTGGGTCTCAAATCTACCACTTTGACACCCCTAATAAATGTTTTTAAAAAATAGTAGTGAATTATAATTATGATGATATGACAATATAACTAATTTCTAAAAGTGAAGAGAGTATTTCATATTTGATGGATTTAATTAATTTGGGGGCTCGGATTAACTAAACCTGATAATTAAATGAAAGAAATAAAGATAAGGAATAGAACATATAGAATGTTTGGTTCACGGATTCAATTTTAAGGGAATAGGAATAGTATTCCATAAGGAATGGAATCGACAAGGAATAAAATATGAATTGTATTCTATTATTTGGTTCGCTGAAAGAACAGACTTTAAGAATATTATTTCAGTATTTGGTTGATTTAAGGAATATATAAATGAGATATATGTTTAAAAGACATAAATACTCTTATACAAAATATAAAATAATAATAATAATAATAATAATATTATCATTATTATTATGATGATGATGATGATTATTATTACTATTATTATTATTATTATTATTATTATTATTATTATTATTATTATTATTATTATTACATAAGATTTTTAAATAATATTATTCTATAACAATTACAATATTGTAAAAACATATATATATATATATATATATATATATATATATATATATATATATATATATCTGTTCAAATGTGGTCGTGCCTTCCCGTGCGGTTCGCACCACTCAATGTTAAAAAATGCACCACTCAATGTTAGAAAACGCACCACAATGAAAATACACAAAAACACCAAAAAAAAAAAAACACACCACACACCCAAAATAATGCACCATAACTCCTTTGCTCCTAATGGTGCATTTGATAACACTATGTGATGTATATTTGCATACCTAGTGGTGTGGTTTTGGTGATGCGTACCTAATGATGCATATTTGTGTGGTGCATTTTCTAATATTGAGTGGTGTATATTTGCATACATAGTGGTGCATCGCACTGATCGCACGTTAATGGGCGGCTACAACTGATTATGACCATATATATATATATATATATATATATATAGGGTCATGTTCAGGTGTGGCCGCGCCCTTACGTGCGGCCGTGCCCTTACATGCGGCCGTGCGGTTTACACCACTCAATGTTACGAAATGCACCACTCAATAACATTTCGTAACATTGAGTGGTGCATTTCGTAACATTGAGTGGTGTAAACCGCACGGCCGCACGTAAGGGCGCGGCCACATTTGAATAGAAATCTATATATATAATATATATATATTCTATAAAATCATACATAACGTTAGGAATAAAATGTAATAGATTTTGATATGCCAAAATGTACTGAAAAATGTTAGATCCCCAAGTTTTATTTTTCTAGTGTCTAGGCAAGTTTAAGTTCAAAGGAAAATCAAGCTAAGTGTCATCATAAGGGGAATAATTTCCAAATATCTCATCCAAGCTAATATTTTTGGAGATGTCAAGTTATGAAGACGCAAGGCTTAACATCTTGAAGCATAAAGGAACGACAATGTCAAATTCGGGAAGATGATGATATTGTAATGAAGTCTACTTGAAGATCAAGGAAAGGGATTACATCAAGAAGAATAATTAATTAACCAATAATTGTTTATAGACGGAGTGGTTAAGAGTAATTTTTTTATGGAAAGACCAAGAATCAAATCTCATTGTCTACATTTTATGGGATGAGAGGATTTGCAAATGGGCTAAAAGGGATTAAATTGGAGATACCTTTGCATTCGAAAGGTTGAAGGGATTTTTTTTTTTGAATACTACTAACTCTATTACAATGCAGTATCTGTTCATAACTATTTTCTCAACCTATTGAAACACAAGAGTCAGTATTGACTCCACTGAGGCTCGAACCCACCACCTCCCGTATAAAGGGAAGGGTTTGATGCCACTGGACCACAAGGTCCTTGGAAATGGTGCTGAAGGGATGAGATTTCTAGTAAAGCTAAGAGATTTCTAGCGAAGGGCATTGGAAAGTGACTAGTCCAAAATAGAAAGGGCCAAAGCAATATTTGAAGATTAAATCACCAAATGGCGTGGGCATCATCAAGCTATTTTGAAGACCAATTGTGCATGGACTTGGAGCTCAGTACAATGGCCATAATATTTTTAATGTCTCACATAACATTAAAAATATAAAGCCTATTCTAGACTGAAAAGGCTATAAATCTAACTGACAAAGATTCAAAATTAGGAGCATCTTTTTCCAATAGAAAAACACTCAATACTTATAAATAGATAAAGATTTGAAGCAGTTGAGGACAACAAGACGAACACAAGAGAACATACACGTAAAGCAAACAAGTGCTAAATTCGAATTACTCAAGTGAAAAATCTAGAAGTGCTAATCTTCATCTAAGAGAGGCTTGATCTACATTGAAGAATCTACTGAAGAGTCTCAAAGTTTTAAGCAAGGAAAATCTTGTTTTGACAAACAAGTGGTTTCTCTATCGGAGTGTAGATGGGGGATTGTCACAAAGGAGTGTGAAATCCTGGTGCAGTGTTGGAGGCACTGGTTGGGGCATAACTAGTGTGGGATCAAAGCACTAGATTACGAAGATAGTGCTATAGGTACTGGTTGAGGCGTGATTAGTGTGGGCTTGGTGATCAAAGTACTAGATCACGAAAATTCATTGTATCTTGTAACCAAGGAGTGGTGGATATAGTGAATTCCTCCTGGAGATAGGAGAGTGGAGTAGAAGGATTACATACACCTCCGAACCACTATATTTTATTGTGTCCTTTATTTCTTTATCTTTATTTATTTATGCTTGCTTGATATTCACGTGAAACACATACTACACATTATTTTATATTCTGTTGTGCACAAGACACTAACAAATTAAACTGTTAAGTATTTTGATTTTAATTTTGGCTTAGTAATTTTGAATTGGAGTAGAGTCTATTCACCCCCCCCCCCTCTAGACTTTACCTTATCTCTTTTGGGACCAACAATGGGTATCAAAGCACGTTGTCTAATTGAGTCAACTTGTTCTTGACTGCTATGCAGATCCAATTTACAAGTGGGTGTGATTAGATTAATTCTTTCATATCTAACGTGAAGATGAAGAAAGATTTAGCACAAAATTTATTATTTTCACTTGATAAATTTGATGACTGGAAAGTTCGCATGCAAGTACATTTCTCTACATTACACGATGAAATGTAGGAAGTAATTTCCATTGGACTGATCGAGATATTGGAGGCGAACACTGCTGATGTTGTTTAGCGTGAGTGGATGTGAAGGGTGGTAAAACGAAGAGTCAAGACTCCCCGAGTGTCGTGTCTCTCAAGGATGGCGAATGGGAACTGAATACGTGTTGGCATTTATGAGGTTGAAAGGTAAGAGTTGCAAGAATCGTAGGGAGAGGTTTTGTTCATGATTGGTTTGAAGGGTTTGAAGGTAAAATAAGATAGAAAATACAAAAGGTAAAAGAAGGGGATGCATGCCAATGCTAAGCCAAAGGATTGATTATCGTAGGTAGCTTGGAATTGGGTTTCGGGATTGAACTAGGGAGACACGGTATTGGTACCGAGTGGCGTCACACTCAGACTCTCAATCCTCATTCGGTTGAGGCATTTTATCGAACACCTTGCCTACCACTCCTCTCGGATCTCATCCTTTCGGATTAAGAGCGGAGATATAGATGAGTTGGGCTCGTGAGAGGCCGCTATCGCGCACTCTCTCACTTCCACTTGGTTCACTAACTATCCCGGCCGGAAATAGAAGCAAAGTTTGAACAACATCAATCATACTCCCACAATACTCAAGATCATAAGATAAAATCTAAGCATCAATCAATTGGTTAACAAGGGCACACACACCCAAACTACACTACTCTAGCATATAAAGCATAAATAACAACAAAAGAAACAAGGCAAGAATATAAAAGATCAAACTTTATAATAAAAGAAGTATGTTACCTAAAGAAAGCTTTGAATCTATTTCATAGCCTAAACTAATCTATCCTAAGGAGGAGTATTTGTCTTCCTCCCCAAAGGGGAAGAAATTGAGAAAAGAAAACTAGATCTAAGACTATTGGGTGCCTCCTCCTCTTCCAAGGTCTTGGAATAATGAGCCTTATATAGGGGGAACAAAATAGGGGCAAGATAGACAATTTCCGCAGCAGAATTTTAGGGCTGACTCAGGGCTCTCGACGCGTCGAGCCTTGAAGAAGTTTTCCGCGACTTCTCCACACGCGTGGTGGAGGGCATGGGGAGTGAAGGATTGCAATTTAGTGGGAGGTGAATGTGAAAGTGGATATGCGGTATGGAGGGTGTTAAAACGAAGAGTCATAATCTCCCCGAGTGTCGTATCTCTCGCGGATGGCAAATTGGAGAATATGCGGTTGCGCTACCTTGGTTTGTTTGAATAACGTGAGATGGAGTATATGTCTATTGATAAAGGAAAGTGTTAAGGGGGTAAAGGTTGATAAAATAAGAAGTAAACAAAGGGAAATAAAGGCGGATGGGGCTAAGATATCATGGAGATTGGTTAAAGGTGCAAGGTAGAGTATTGATTTCCTTTGAGTTATGATTGAAGGAGCTTGGAACATTGTCCTGAGTGACGTCACACTCAAGCTCCCAATCCTCAGTCGGTTGGGGAATTTCATCAAACACTTTGTCTACAAGTTCCCTCCGGATCTCATCTTCTTAGATTGAGAGCGGGAGATGTGGGTAGTGGGCTACACCTCTTTGCGATATCTCGCCAAAGAGATGATCCTATACTCTTGGAGAGATCGGGGCCCTCGATCCAACAAGATCATACAAAACATACACACAAATTCAACATTCCCCAAAGAAATCAAACTCATTCATCAAATTAGATCATGAACATCAATCATCCATTCAATCTAGCCCCTATCCTAGGGATTAGCCTCTCATAGGCTTTAACAACATCAAAGCATTGAAATAGAAAAGCATATCTACAAGATCAATATAAAAAGCAAACAACTTTAAGGAAAAAGGAAAAGCAAGAGAAATCCAAAGAGAAAACAAATCTTGATAAAAGGGTTTACCCAAGAGATCTTCAAAGCTATGGAGATCTAAGTTCTCTTCTCCAAGGAGCTCCTCCTCCTCTCCTAATCCTCCCTAAACCTAACCTAAAATGTAGAATAGAAAAATGTGACAAAAGACTCCCTAAACCTAGCTGAAATGTCCCTTAAATACTAAAACATCGCGCAGATTTTCTGGTGACGCCCCACGTCTGCCACACGCGTGTGGACTGGCGTGGACGGTTATTGGAATATTTCCACGCCAGCGCACACGCGTGTGTGGCTCGTGGGCGTGGTTTCTTCATTTTCGTTTCCTTTTGTTGTTTTCGATTTGGTCTTCGTGTGTTCCCATGTGGATTGATTCTTCCTTTCAATGGTTTATGCTCTCTTTTGGTTGATTTCGGCCTTCATTCCTATGGGAATTCTTGAAAACACTCCACACAGAACTCATTTGCAATTTGTTAGTAAAATAGCATGTAAACACGTAATTGCACTCTCTCAAACTTATTTTTAGCAAGAAATCAACTTAATAAGTTATAGATAAATAGGTACTTTTGGCGTCTATTAGGGAGTTACTGGAATTATTCCACGCCCCTCCACACGCGTGTGAGGCTGCGTGGGAGGCTCATGCTTCATGACTTCTGCATTTTCTGCTCAGTTTTGGCCTTAAGTCCTCATTTTGGCTGTAGAATAGCTTAAAAACATCTTCCATGCTTGTGTTAGTGGTTTTAGTCACATCTGAGTCTAAATGCATGAAATCCTTATGAAATGGGTAATAAACCATACAATTCTAGCCCGTAAATGACCCCTAAAACAAGCTATTCTTGGTGCTTATCAACTGCATTTGTCCTATCACCAGACGCTCCTCAGTATGTACAAAAGTCAAAACCGGAGTAGACATCTGACGATAGAATAAGGAATAATCTTAATAACATTTCCAATGATATTCTATTCAAAGCCGTAGATGATACCATCTTTTCAAAGATTCAAAAATGCGCAACTGCGAAGGAAATTTGGGAAACACTCATTAAGATCGAAGGAGGCGGCAAACAAGAAAAAGACCATAAGCTTACAATCGCCATGAAGAAATTCGAGGATTTTAAAATTCTTTTAAATGAAAGTATTTCAAATATGGAAGAAAGGATTATCAAAATTATTGGAGAAATTAATGTTCTAGGCAAGATCATTAGTCAAAAGAAAATTAATCTCAAAGTACTACGTGGACTACCATCTGCATGAAACATGAAAGTCACGGGCATGCGAGATCATCGAGATCTAAGGATGCTATCAACAGATAAATTATTTAGTGATCTCAAGGCATATGAATTAGAAATGAAGGCCAAAATCGAAGAAGACCATGAAGCACAAAATTTTGCATTGATGGCCGAACAACCATCAACCTCCAGGTTTGTAGAAAATATTGATTTTATGACTGACGAACAATTTGCTTTCTTTGTTAGAAAATTCAAGAAATTCATGTGAAAAGGAGATTACAAAAATTAATCACGTGGAAACCAAAATGCAACACCATGGAAACCAGAGAAGAAATGGAATAAGATAACAAAGATTTATGCTACAATTGTCGTAAACCCAGACACTTCAAGATCAATTGTCCATATCCAATTGTTAGAAAAAATCAAGGCAAGAAAATCATTAAATCTTCACAAAATAAATCCGAAAGCAAGGAACGGAGATTCAAACATGACAAAAGGAAGGTTCTCGTAAGCAACGAACCAAACGCGGGGAAGTGATCGCTTCAAAAGAAATGACGTTTGGGAACTTGTTCCAAGACCTAAAAAGCATAATGTCGTAGAAACAAAATGCGTCTTTCGAAACATAGCCAATAAAGACGGTGTGATTGTTAGGAATAAAGCAAGGCTCATAACAAAGGGATACTCGCAAGAGGAAGGAATAGATTTTGATGAAACCTTTGCACCAGTAGCAAGACTTGAGGCCATAAGAATATTTCTAGCCTATACTGCACAAAAGAACTTCACTATTTATCGAATGATTGTCAAAAGTGTGCGTTCTTAAATGGACTACTTGAAGAAGAAATCTATGTTGAACAACCCCTAGGTTTTGAGGTAAAATGCTAAGGTGCCAAAGTCTACAAACTAAAGAAGGCATTGTACAGTTTAAAACAAGCTCCTAGAGCTTGGTATGATACCTTATCAATGTTCTTAATCAATTGTGGATTCACCAAAGGCCTAGTTGATAAAACTCTCTTTAGAATTCAAGATGGTGAACATATTTTATTAGTACAAATATATGTTGGAAGTACTAATAATTCTTTGTGTGAAATGTTTCCAAAGCTTATGCAGAATAGGTTTGAGATGAGTATGATAGACGAATTAAATTACTTCTTGGGATTACAAGTCAAGCAAATGAAAGAAGGAATTTTCATCAATCAAGCCAAGTATACACGAGATTTAATCAAGAAATTTGGACTTGATGGAAAATCGTCAGTAAAGATCCCAATGAACACATCATTAAGAATAGACAAGGATGAAGACGGAAAGGATGTCGATCAAGCGAAATATAGGGGAATGATTAGGTCACTCCTATATATCACTACAAGCAGGCCGAACATATCTTATGCTATTGGAGTGTGTGCTAGATTTCAATCAAATCCAAAACAAAGACACATCTCCGCAATAAAGAAGATAATAAGATACTTAAAAGGCACAACAAATGTGGGATTATGGTATCCCAAAGGTATTGATTTTACTCTAACGGATTTTTCAGATGCGGATTTTACAGGTTGCAAAATTGATAGAAAAAGTACTTCCGGGACATGCCAATTCTTTGGGGAAGGCTTGTTTCTTGATTTAGCAAAAACAAAATTCAATAGCAGCAAGTACCGCCGAGGCCGAATACATTGCTATAGGGAGTTGTTGTGCGCAAATCTTGTGGATGAAGCAACAATTAAAAGACTATGGAGTAATTTGTGACAACATTAGTATTTATTGTGATAATACTAGTGTTATTTCAATTAGTCACAATCTAGTGCTTCATTCAAGAACCAACCATATTGACATTCGACATCACTTCATAAAGGATCACGTTGAGAAAAAGGATCTAAAAATTGAATATATTCCTATAGATTAGAGAATCAAATAGCCGACATTCTCACAAAGCCCCTGTGCGAAACAAGATTTGCTACATTAAGACATGAAATGGGAATGATCGAAAAGAGCTAAGTATCACTGAACCTTATCTTCACTTTATCGAAATGATACTTGTGCTCAAAATTAATTTATTTTATGTGTTGTATGAGTTTATATGATTTAAATTTGTGTTGTTTATTTTGCAATATGTGTTAATTACATGTTTAAATATTTGTATGTAAGTTTTTACGTGTTATCATATGCCATGCAAAATATGTTTAGCATTATGTGTTTTTTTTCTTTTTGAATTATTGCTTGAAAATTCCGTAACTTGCATTTTTTGTGATCATTTTTATCCTCATGAATGAGTTATTTTAAAATTATTTTCATCCATGTATTTGGAAAATATTTGCCAATAGGTGACACCAGACAAGGTCCAACCAGGCCATGAATCAGATCCACCACCACCAATCCACCCGGGGGACAAGGGGAAAAGACTGGTGAGGGAATACTCCCCAATCCGAGCCCCGTACCACTTGTTCATACTTGAAGCAAACACACCAATCTCTACAATTGAAGAAGCAATAAGTAAATGGGTTTTGGACAATCCTCAACCTGATCTATATGTCTTTAACTAGTGCATATTTTGATGAATATTGGTGTATTTATACTAGCTTATTGGTGCTTTTAGAACTATTGGTGCTTTGGTGCATATTTTCATACATGTTGGTGTGTTTGTACTAATTCAGATGTGTTTTTTTACTCGAACTTGTATATTCCCGTATTTTTTTTTTGAATACGTATATTCCCGTATTTATTTATATTAACTTGTGCATATCTATTACCAAGGACCAATAACTGTTCAAATTCTAAGGAAAAGTTATTTATTGGAGAGATATGGTTTTGCTGAGGCCGAGTAGTGAAGTCCCAATTTCTATAACTGATGGTTGGGCAGCTATTCTTAACCACAATGAGGGAGACCGGGTAGCAGCGAGACTCTTTGCTTCAACCTGGACAACTGTAAGTTAAAAATATAAAACTAAATAAATCCTTAAAAACCTACAAATTCTAACAATAATAACATTAACCTTTACAACTCTACCGGTTGTGAATCCACAAGGACTCAAGGAGATGAGGAGGACAGGTATAAATAGTTCCACAGCCAGTACCTTGAGGACAAGGCACTTGCAATCCACACCCCCATGACACAAAATTCAACATGTAAGTGTTAGGCATTGCTTGATGCATTCTACTATTTGACATTTTGTGGTACACTTTTAACTTGTCTTTGGTGCATATTTTGACGCATGTTTGTTTCTATGACAATTTTTGTTTCCGGTAATAGCTTCAGAGCACTACTACATGATTTACTTTGACCCTATCTTGGAGAGATTTGATGCCATATACAACTCGTCTGTGCCTTAAAAACCTGAAAACAAGTATGGAGTTGTGCCTGCAACATTGGTAACAAAATAACCCCTTAATTGTTTCATATAACAAATACTCTATTCAACTACTAACATTTCTATGCCATTACTGGTATGCAACAAAAGTTCTTTTCGATATTTTTGAGTAGTTTGAAGTCAACATACAAAGTTGAAAAGGTCAAGAAGTTGAAGATTAAAAGAATGAGAATGTGGCGACACAAAAAGAGCAAACAGCAGATGGAGACTTTTAGAGGGCAGACATCAGATGAATGGGACTCTGGATTACAGAAGGACAATAAGGCACAATTGAACAATCTAAGAGTCAAGTACTTGACTACTCTTGTAACGTCGGATCTAAACGAACACAAAGGAAGAAACATACAACAAACAACAAAATTTGGGTTGAGAAGTTGAATTTCAAGGTCAATTGTCTTTGGTACTAGTTTGACAATAGTTATTGGTTGATATGTCTACTACAGCTGTTAGGTAGATTTTGGTTGTTAATAGCTCTGACTATATTTTTTGGCAACTATATGGATGTTTAACATCTCACTAATGAATATGAATGCACAAATATGCACAGTTGCAAAATTAGACTATTTCTAAATCCTCACTCTTACTTATCTAAATGCACAATTATTCAAAAAAAAAACCACAATGACACTTAGTAAAAGTTGTTTACACAAATATAAACATGTGTTTAAATACACATCATTCTATGTAGTAAAATGCACCAGACCACAAAATAAAACACACCATTCTACCCCCATAGCCAAATGCACCTACTCACATAAAATGCACCAACATATGTAATAAAACACACCATTCTACGTTTTAAAATGCACCAGTGGACACATTAGAATACACTATTCCCCTGACCCCATACCCAAATACACCTAGTCACATAAAATGCACCAACATACGTAATAAAACACACCATAGTCACATAAAATGCACCAACATACGTAATAAAACACACCATTTAGCAACTAAACTGCACCAGACAACAAAATAAAACACAACATTCCACCCCCATAGCCAAACGCACCTACTCGCGTAAAATGCACCAGCATTAGTTAGCCAAACGCACCTACTCGCGTAAAATGCACCAGCATTAGTGATAAAACACACCATTCTATGTATTAAAATGCATCACTGGACAAATTAAAACACTCCATTCCCCACCATACCCAAGTACACCTAGTCAAATAAAATGCACCAACATATATACTAAAACACACCATTCATCACCTAAAATGCACAAGACGACAGAATAAAACACATCATTCCAACCCTATAGCCAAACACATTTACTCGTGTAAAGTCACTAACATTAGTAATAAAATACACCATTTTACGTATTAAAATGCACCACTGGACAAATTAAAACACACCATTCCCATAGCCAAACGCACCTACTCGCGTAAAATGCACCAGCATTAGTAATAAAATACACCATTCTACGTATTAAAATGCATCACTGGACAAATTAAAACACTCCATTCCCCACCATACCCAAGTACACCTAGTCAAATAAAATGCACCAACATACATAATAAAACACACCATTCATCACCTAAAATGCACAAGACGACATAATAAAACACACCATTCCAACCCTATAGCCAAACGCATTTACTCGCGTAAAATGCACCAGCATTAGTAATAAAACACACCATTCTACGTTTTAAAATCCACCAGTGGACACATTAGAATACACTATTCCCCTGACCCCATACCCAAATACACCTAGTCACATAAAATGCACCAACATACGTAATAAAACACACCATAGTCACATAAAATGCACCAACATACGTAATAAAACACACCATTTAGCAACTAAACTGCACCAGACAACAAAATAAAACACAACATTCCACCCCCATAGCCAAACGCACCTACTCGCGTAAAATGCACCAGCATTAGTGATAAAACACACCATTCTATGTATTAAAATGCATCACTGGACAAATTAAAACACTCCATTCCCCACCATACCCAAGTACACCTAGTCAAATAAAATGCACCAACATACATAATAAAACACACCATTCATCACCTAAAATGCACAAGACGACATAATAAAACACACCATTCCAACCCTATAGCCAAACGCATTTACTCGCGTAAAATGCACCAGCATTAGTAATAAAACACACCATTCTACGTTTTAAAATCCACCAGTGGACACATTAGAATACACTATTCCCCTGACCCCATACCCAAATACACCTAGTCACATAAAATGCACCAACATACGTAATAAAACACACCATTTAGCAACTAAACTGCACCAGACAACAAAATAAAACACAACATTCCACCCCCATAGCCAAACGCACCTACTCGCGTAAAATGCACCAGCATTAGTAATAAAATACACCATTTTACGTATTAAAATGCACCACTGGACAAATTAAAACACATCATTCCCATAGCCAAACGCACCAGAATTTGTAATAAAACACACCATTCTACGTATTAAAATGCATCACTGGATAAATTAAAACACTCCATTCCCCACCATACCCAAGTACACCTAATCAAATAAAATGCATCAACATACGTAATAAAACACACCATTCATCACCTAAAATGCACAAGACGACAGAATAAAACACAGCATTCCAACCCTATAGCCAAACGCATTTACTCGCGTAAAATGCACCAGCATTAGTAATAAAATACACCATTTTATGTATTAAAATGCACCACTAGACAAATTAAAACACACCATTCCCAGCATACCCAAATACACCTAGTCACGTAAAATGCACCAACATATGTAATAAAACATACCATCTGATGTACTAAAATGCACCATAAGACAGTTTAAAACAAACTAGTCCACAACATAAGTAATAAAATGCACCACACCATGTATTAAAACGCACCATATATTGTGTTAAAATGCACAATTTTAATTATTTAAAGGACATGTGCTACTGTTATGACCATATTCATCACAAGAGTAGCATTTCCTTGATTGCTTTGCACACTTACGTGCAGCTCTATCCCTTGCACTCTTCAACCACTTACCACTACCCTTGTTCTTAGCTTGGACAAGGTCGTGCACATCCATTGTCAAAGTGATAGACACGGACCCACAAAACGAATTAATCACACTTTGCTTACTACCAACATCCACCCCACTGCCATTCTCACTCCCATCCTGAAGAAATAAGTGCATTTGCTCATTAATAACGCGTTGTAGCTATGACAAATGTTCAATATTACCATCAGCCAACCCCACACAAACATAAATATCAGACCACAACAGATTAGTAAGCACCCTAATATTCTCCACTTTAGCAGATTGATCAACAATTGTACCATCAATATGAAAAATTGGATGTAAACATGCACCCTTTGTCCACCGATGCACCAAATATCTAGAAGGAATACTTTCAAGTCCACGATCTTTAAAAACAAAAAATGCTTACACAACATCATATGCTCAAACATTTTGCCCAATAATCATGCAAAACTAACTCCACACGCCATATCTGATGGTCACCATCTTTTATCACATAAAACACACGACCATCACAATCGCTCAAAGATACCACTTGACAAGAAAAACAAGTCGCACAAATCTCATCTTGAACATCATAAAATACAGAAATTGTGTAAACACCCATGGCATGCCGCTCCAACACCAATGGTGTCTTAAAAACAGGAAAACAAGCTCCACAATCAGCATTCAGTTTTGCTTGGGCATGCTGTTGTGCACCAATAGCACTGTCATAATGTACCAAAAACTCAACCAAGCTAGAATGTCCAATAGAGAAACTACCAAAAAAACAGTTTTGAGATTCCAATCTAGACTTGCCATAAACTCATTATGAAAGTATGGAAGTGCCCAAAATGTGCGTGGCTCAAACAAGTAACGAAACTAACCATTATCACCTAACCCATATTCTTCCATAATATGATTCCATCCCACCTCAAAGGCCTCGGGATCAAGTGAATTATCCCAAACAATACCATTCAACTTGCTCCGAAACACCTCATCTTTAGACAAAACTGCCCCAACCTTCTCTCCCACCTTACACATTATATGCCACATGCAAACTCTATGTTTTGATGCACCAAACACTTGAGCAACAGCAACCTTCACAGCTGGATCTTGATCTGTAGCAACACAATAGGATCATAACCCATTATTTTCTTAAAGCTCTCCAAAAGCAGCCCAACACCAAAGGTGATGCATCTCTTATGGTTATCAATGTCAGTAAATGGGACAAAAACCAGATTATACCTAAATAAAGAACAAGACAAAAACAGTTAGCACCACAACACGTCTAAAAACACACTATAACCCATACAAAATACACCACTACTCTATACAAAATGCACAAACAAAAAACTGCGTCCGCCAAGAAAACCCTTGAAAGCTGATCACCCCCATCAACATCATATTCAAACCCAAATGCTTCGCACAATTCACGTCTTTTAAACAATGTATCTATGAACAATTGAGCATCATCATTTAAAATGTACGCCATCAAATCACGTTTGAGATTTTTAACACACTTGTAGCCCCAACATTAGAATACTCATCAACAATCTCCTTAAGAAACCCATACGACTGAGTAAGACCAATATTTGCCCGAACACAACTTGTAACAAAAAGTTGATGGCCGGCATCAAGATTGCAATTGACCTTTAAAAATTGCTTAGCAATAATTGAACACATAGAATAGGTATGACGTTCCTAAAAAAAATGCACAGAATAACACAACTATTTGAGATGAGCTTAAACACTACTTTAGCCTTACACCCATACCTATTTATCACCCTATGTCTCTTCACAGCAGTACTTTGGGTGCTAGAAGAAGTACTAGAAGAACTCTACTTAAACACCTCACAACTACATACAACATGCTTCAACACAACAACATCGTCCCTACCCTTCCGAGTTGTGCTTTGATAATAGTCAAAACCAACAGAGCCAGCATATTGTTTATAAAAACCAAAAGCACCATCCAAAGAATCAAACTGTTGCCCCACGTGAGGCTTCAAATTGTCAACACAAATTGGACGCCAATACTTAGTCATACTAGGTGATATTTCCATATCACAAGCATTGTCTTCTACACCAATGTCTATGGAATAACTTTCATCACAATCACCACTAGCAAAGTCCATATTCACACATACAAACCAATAAAAAACAAGCAAACATAACACAATGAAAATAGAATTGTTACCAATTGATGAGCATAGATGTGAGTGTAAATATGGGTGTGAATTGTCGTTCCGCTAAGGATTGGGGTTATGGCACGTAATTGTATGAATTAAGAACACTAGACACTAGAGTATGTGAATCAACTAGAATCCAAGCAACTAATAACTGAATGAGGAAAGTAAAAGAAATAAATTGGCTAATGTATTAACTGATTGATTAAGGAATGGGTCAGATTAGGGGAATTGCAATCTTGATGTTCTAACAACCTTAGAATTAAGGAAAGAAGAATCAACCTAGGGATAAATGGGCAATGCACATAAGAATTCAATTCAGCTACTTTCGTAATCAATAAAAAGAATTAGACTAGGATTGCCCCACTTTCGTGATGTATCAATCATAGACTTAAGCACCTAAGCACTGTAAGCCCCCAAATTACCCATATTCTCATAGTAGGAAAAATTAGGTTGAAATTGGTAAGGCTCGAAGTCTCCATCCAACTTTCGTTGTAATGAATCCTTCTCCTAAACTAGCAATTAATTGTGGTCATCAATCAAATACAAGTAGAAAATAATCCCCAATTCAACACAAACCCTAGGTGGATGATTCAATCCCTTTATGCAATAATCACAAATTGAACATCAAGACTAGCAATAAATCCCTAATCCAAACTCATAAATGAATTACTCACGCATGATTGAAGTAAATAACGCAAAGCAAGAATTAAATACTGAAATCATAGCAATGAATCTAAAGAATAAAAAAGAAAATTGTACTAACAATTCTTGAGAGTAATTCCAATCCAAACAATGATTCCAAGCTCATAACCGAATTCAATGATGTAAAACTGCTATATTCTATGCTGTGGAAAACTCTAAAGAAGGGAAAAATTGTACTGAACTAAACTAGGGCTCGGAATCCCAAAAATACAGAAAATGCGAAATAAATGCAGGTGGGTCACGGCCACCATCACGGTCGGGATCGGGGCCGTGATGTGCCGTGGCCAACTACTGTCCGCGGTGGAGGTCACGGCCGCCATCACGGCCGTGAGGCGGCCTCCTGGTCCACTTCTGACTCCTTTCGTGTTCCGTTGCTCCTTTCCGTCCCGGGGTAGGTTCCTTATGTCTCAAAAACTTGTCCGAGATGACCGAAAATCCTTTCTTTACTCCTCATTCATGAATAAACTAAGATTGATCAAATGTAACACACAAACGAGCCTTAAATGTATCCAGGTAAAGGAAATAAGCAACAAAACTACTGAATCGTGGGGCAAATAATGGTATAAAATCATGTGTATCACCAATCCATACCCACATAAATACACCACAATATATGAAAAAATGCACCAATATTGATATGTATATACACCAAAGATGTGCATATAATCCGATAACTACCAACCTCAACAACAACTAAATATACACCACAATGAAACACGAATTACAACATACTCCCTAAAAAACCCACAACAACGTCATCACACACCAACATCCAAGACCGCCGAAAAATATTATAACACCATTGGAAAATCGCCATTACGACATAAACACATGCAACAAACCTCCAAACTAAACTAATTATTCCAAAAAACGCTCAACAAATAACAAACAATTCAAACTATCTAAATCAAACAACTAATGAGAGATCAAGACTATTTAAAAATTAGAACCGGAAAACGCAACATACCAGTCTCCATAGTTCTACGCCCTACGCCGACAACGACAAGCTCCAATTGCAATTTTCTCTGGCGCGATCTTCTCTAGTTGCGATCTCCTCCCAATTGCGATTAGTATTCCCCGCGTGTTCTTTTCCGCAGTGAAAATTACCAAAACATATGACTTATATACATGCATGCACGTAATACATCCACTATAACTACCATAAAGCCCTCACTTAACTAACACGAATTAAATTTCCTAAACGATAATATAGCCCATACATCGTGAGATCACTCCAATCCAACGATAGCAATGCAGCCACATGACCGCATGGGATGACCAGGCTGCAAATGAAAAAAAATCTATGTGTGTGTGTGTGTGTGGTTATTTAATTTATTGCCTTATTATTTGAATTTGATTTCTAATAGGTATTTAATACCATTTCCTTAAGAGCTGATTTTATTCAAATTCTGAAAGATGGAGATTTATTGGTAAGGCTAAGGGGTCGTTTACTTCATTTCTCTATTTTTCCTTTTCCAATTTTCTATTTCTCCAATTTTCCATCTCCATTTCTCTAGTTTTTCATTTCTCCAATTTTCTAATTTAAATTTACAAATTTAATTTTTAAAATAAAAAAAAATCAATACACTAATACTAAATATACAAAAAAATAACAGAAGTCGATAAAACAAATTACTAAATAAATTACAACTATTTCAATCATTTTAGTACATAGTTTGAGTACATAATAATAAAAATTAATAATAATAATAATAATAATAATAAGTAATAACAATAATTAAAGGGAAAACGCTAAACATATATAATAATAATAATAATAATAATAATAATAATAATAATAAGTCGGGGCTGCTGTTCACAACAAAAAAAATTGCTGCGAATAGCTGCTACAAACAGCATGAGAATTCTGTTGCAACCAGCGTCTTGCTGGTTGCAACAGAATTTCATTTTAGTTTTTTTTTAAATTTTTTTATAAAATGTTATTTAATTAATAGGCTAAAGTGTCATCCCGCATCATGAACCATTCCTGATTATTCATGTCGCACCCTAATATTTCATAAGGTATATTTCTATCCACAAACCATTAATTTTTTTCCATTTAGCATTTTTAGCAGGTTTCCTACCGATTATAGGTAATAATTCACTTTTTATTTTTATTTTTTCTGTCTAGACCTTTGATCATTCTCCATGTCATTGTCCACGTTGGAATAAACGTTATTGCCAGCAAAATATTTAGGGTAAAGATGATACACATGCATGGTGTAGATGGAAGAAAAACCAAGGATCTTGTTAAGCATTAAAAGGTCTTATGCACTATAAAAGGCACCATATCTCCCGCATAGACATCATCATAGTCTTAACATTATAGCATTCCTAGCGTAGTAGTATGTGGTCCTGACTTCTAAAGAAGGGGGGGGGATTTTTTTTTTCTTAATTTTTTTAACTAATCGTTCAAGTGAACCAAATGGTTACTTCAACATTTTGTAATGAATGTGCACGGTGGAAATATTGTTAAACCTTTTTAATTAGTTTGCATGTAAATTTGTTCTTTTAAAAATATGATTTTCGTGTGTTTGAGTATGAATATAAGCAGTAAAATAAAGATAGAGATAGAGGTTTTTATAGTGGTTCAGCTAAACCTAGCCTACTCCACTATTCTCCTTAAAACTCCTAAGGAGATTTGCACTAATCCTTTAGTAAAAAGAAAATGTCCAAGCCTTGAACATTAAGCCAACCTTGAACTTCTCAGATTTTTCAACTCAACTCCGAGTTTACTCTGCCTGGCCTCTTTCTACTTCTACCAAGCAGAGTTACAAAGATTTAAAAAAAAATTCTTTGATTCTCCAACTAGAAGACTTGGATTTGGTGATGAACTTGATCATCTCCTTTAGGTAGCCCAAGCTTCTAAATCTGGATATAGCTTTTTCGCTTTTAAATTTCTCTCACTGGTCTTGCTTTTAACTTGTTAAGAACACTTGAATAGCATGTAATTTGTACTTCAAGACTAGCACCTTCTTTAGTCTTAAATGAAGGTATTTATAGGCATCTTGAAAAGGATCCGTTGGAGGGAAACCCATTTCATATGTCTATTACCAGTGGGTAAATAGCAACGGATTTTCCGGAAAGTAGCTTTATGCCTCAGACTTTCCATTCGTTATACCACTTAATTCATGCTGAACATATCTTTTTGTTATGCACAAATGTTTAGGCTTTTTGAAGGAATCTTCATTGGGATGTATACCTAGGATTCTCTTTGCCTTTATCACATTCTACTATAAAAGCACTAGTCTTTTAAGGTTTCGAACTGTTAGCTCAGAGAATGTCTCAAACAATTTTTTTTTTCGAATGGTTAATTGACACTATTCGAGTTAACGTTTTGAACCTTAACACTTTGCTACTTCTTGGTTACGAATGGTTGTCCTTACCATTCGGTATTCTTTTACTCTAAAGGTAGGCCCTTCTACCATTCGACCTTTACAACCTTTCGGTCTTAAAATCTTATACTCTTCGACTCATCATCTCGAACTCTTCTGATCTTCAATTCTTCGATGTTTTCTCTTGATTGTCCAAAACGTAACCACTCGGGTTAGTATTCAAACTATTTTGTCTATCCAAAACATAACCTCTCGGGTTAATCATTCAAACTATTCGAATTAGAGAATAGAGCTCCTAAGTCTAGAAAATGAAATAAAATATGGTACTAAAATTCATATTTTTGGTATCATCAAAATCAAAATAACAAATGTTCCTAACAATAATATTTTGGGCCTAGCGCCCTGAGTAATAAAGTTGCTATTTTTCTACTCCATTGTGTACATCAATACCCAATTTATGGTGGAATCGGTCATGATAAAACCATCAATAATGTATCCAAAGTACGTATAAATGTATAATTAGGTTAATTGATTACTATTTTATACTTAAGTTACATAATACTTAACTGTGTACATGACAATTTTGATCAAAAAATTAAAGTACAATATTTTTAACACGATATATAATTTAATATTTATTGTTTAGAATGTAAAATTTTATAAATATTAAATTCTTTATTT
The DNA here is from genome assembly GCF_003576645.1 of Ipomoea triloba. Taxonomy (NCBI): domain Eukaryota; kingdom Viridiplantae; phylum Streptophyta; class Magnoliopsida; order Solanales; family Convolvulaceae; genus Ipomoea; species Ipomoea triloba. The sequence continues at coordinate 15,227,922 of NC_044917.1, forward strand.
TTTCACTTTTTAAAATTCTTTTTTTGATTTCCCAAATAACGAATAGGCCATTCAAAATTTTTAGCCCATTATCAATACGCCCAATTTAACCTTAATAGACTACCCAAAAAAGGTGTTTTTTCTAATGTCATGAAGAAAGCTGAAAATTTGAAATAATTTGAAGAAAAAAAATGAAAAAATTCATCATTTTAATCGAAATTTCTATTTGTTTATTTTCTTATTTTCTGAACAGGTTTCGATGTCTGGGTTATAAAATGTTATTATCTTAGGGCTTCTCTATCAGTAATTTTTGGTGGATTTTTTCACACATAAAAGAGGATTTTTTCACACATAAAAGAGGAAGATATGAGTTGGAGGAGAGAGAGGAAAAAAAAGAGGAAAAACACATTTGCGACCTAATCTTGGCCTTGTTTGGTTATTGGCGGATCCGCCAGCGTTTTGACCATCGTTTTGACCACGGTCAAAATGCCGAAAACCCTGTTTGGTTATTGGCGGTTTAGAGCAGCAGATTTGCTCCAAACCGCCAAGTTGCAAAACGCTGCAAATAGCAGCGTTTTGCTTTGGCGTCACCCTTATAAAAAAATAGACTTTTAAGTTTCGCCCAGCGGTGGCCGCTGGGCGAAACTTAAGTGAAATTAAAATGGAGCCTTGAGGCTCCTTTTATAGAAGCCTCAAGGCTCCATTCCCCACTTATCCCACCGATGTGGGATACGTGGGGAAACAAAGGGGAGCCACTGTGCGGCTCCCCTCTCCTCCTCTTATATATATATGTGTGTGTGTGTGTGTGTGTGTGTGTGTGTGTGTGTGTGTGTGTACACCCTTTTGGTCATTTTACATGTTAACCGCTAATCTAAACAACTAACTTTACCAAACATCTTTTTACAAACCGCTAATACAATCTGCTGGTCAAACCCGCTAATACAATCCGTTGTTTGATAACCACTAACATAACCCGTTACCGCTAAACGCTAACCACTGATAACCAAACAAGCCTCTTGTGTGGGCCCATAATATTTAAAAATAAAGGAATAAGGTTCAAATTGGCCACTGAACGTAACCTGAAAGTGCAATTAGGCCACTAAACCAAAAAAAAGTGCAATTAGGTCACTAAACACTCCAAATGTATGCAATTTCACCTGATAGCAGGTTACCACCCATTTCATCAGGTTACTTGCTTACGTGGACAATGAATTGATATTTTAAAATAATTTTAATAATAAACTATTAAAATAAAAAAATTAAAATAATTTAAAAATTAAAATAATTTAAAATTTAAAAAAAAAACACCATAATAAAGCAAAAATTGTTTTGTGAAAGAAGTTGACTTTTCGTAAATAATAATAATAATAATAATAATAATAATAATAATAATAATAATAATAATAAATTTGATTCATCCACAGGTTTTTCTATTAAGGTGGCAAGTGTATTATTAATGGGAGACGGGGGGAGGGGGTGGCCGCTGCCGCCGGCAGGTTTTTTTTTTTAAATTATTTTTATTTTTTATTTTAATAGTTTATTATTAAGCAAGTAACATGATGAAATGCATGGTAACCTGCTATCAGGTGAAATTGCATACATTTGGAGTGTTCAGTGACCTAATTGCACTTTTTTTGGTTCAGTGGTCTAATTGCACTTTCAGGTTACGTTCAGTGGCTAATTTGAACCTTATTCCAAAAATAAATAAATTACTCGCGTTGGTGCGTGTTTTGCACACTAAATGTGCCCAACGGGGGTGTATATTATAACATGTTTGGTTGGATGTAGTTTGGGGGGAATTGCAATTCATTGAATTGCAATTCAATGAATTCCCGAACTACGGAATTGCAATTCCCTCCAAATGGTGAATTGCAATTCATGGGGTGTACCCCATGAATTGAAATTCAGTGGAGAGGAGGGGTAATTTGTTGGTGTAAATACAATTTTGCCCCTCCTCCCATACCCTTTGTCTTTTATTTTTTTTTTTTAAAAAAAAATTGAAAGAATTATTATTATTATTATTATTATTTTGAAAGAATTATTATTATTATTATTATTATTTTGAAAGAATTATTATTATTATTATTATTTGAATGAATTATTATTATTATACTTATTATTATTATTATTATTATTATTATTATTATTATTATTATTATTACTAGTATTTTCACCCGTGCGTTGCACGGATTGAATTTGTTATAATATGTTAAGAATATTTGGATCGATATAAAATTATAAAAAGTTATAACATCGAATATTATATAGCGCAATTGATGAAATTGGTTGGATCGATTATGTTTTTTTTTAATGTTTTCTTTGCTTGAATTAGAGCAAATAATTGTCCAATTACCCAATGCGGTGCACGGATAAGTTTTTTATTATATATTTAGATAATAAAAACAAAGATGAAATTATAAAAAAAAATTCTAATATTGAACGTATACATTTATTTGATTATAAGATTAGTGCAAAAGTATTACTCAATTAATTTAATAATATATGACTTGTTTGTCAACGATTATCTTAAAAAGATCAATATGTAATATGACTTATGTAATTATATTATTACTAAAATAAATATAGAAAAATGAGAAATAATTTAATTATACTTATTATCAAAATAAATTCAAATTTGAATAATAATTAATAAATTATTTTTTTCTTATAAAATTACACAGATTTTGTTTTCATTGTTCTCACAATTATAATGGTATAATTATTTAATTAATTGACTACAATTTTTTTAGCGGAAAAATGAAATAGGAGGATATTACTTTTATATATAGTGAAATGTTTTTGAATGATCCCGTACCAACATATGTTTGGTATATCACATGTCATTTTCATTGCACTAACTATACCATCAAATAAAGTAATAACACTAAATTCTTTTACAAAATTATTGAGTTTATAATATAACTCTATATTTAATTATTATGTAAATTATATATTAATTTGTAATACCTAATACTAAAATTGTTAATAAGTATACTCATCATTACTCTATACTGTTTTTTCTTTTGCAGGAATGGTATTATAAAATCAAGCTGTTTGGAAACATTACTTGGGAGTCATGGAGTAGGCACTCCACTGTCTGTTGGTTGACTGTGGAACGTTGATATTCCTGGGACAAATAACAACGAATCAATCGAAGACAAAAACAGGCTCCATTAGTGAAAGAAGAAAATTGTTTTCGTTTTGTAGAATTGAAAGAAAATAGGCGCAGCAACAAAATTTGCAGATTTGACAGTGGGGAGGTCTGGAATAATTGCACCGCGTTTCTCTTTTAAAGTTCGCAGTATATGGTTAGGGATTTATATAAGGTTGTATCTTATTACGATAGAATTGTAGTATGATAGGAATTGTAATGTAGAATTGTAGTACGATAGGAATTGTAACGTAGAATAATAGTACGATATGAATTGTAATGTAGAATTGTACAACAAATATGAAAATTGGAAATAATCGCATCCTAAATATTGTAGGACTGTTTTGGGCGGAAAGCTTAAAGTGAGGATTTTGTTTTTATAGATAGTATATCTTATATCTTATTACGATAGAATTGTAGTATGATAGGAATTGTAATGTAGAATTGTAGTACGATAGGAAATGTAATGAAGAATAGTAGTACGATAAGAATTGTAACGTAGAATTGTACAACAAATAGGAAAATTGGAAATAATCGCATCCTAAATATTGTAGGACTGTTTTGGGCGAGAAGTTTAAAGTGAGGATTTTGTTTTTATAGATAGTATAGATATAGATATAGATATAGATATAGATTATTATTATTATTATTATTATTATTATTATTATTACTATTACTACAACATCTACCACAACATAGGGCATTTTAGTTATTTTGTCGCTTCTTACCTTTCAATTCCCTATACTCCTATTTCTGCATACCAAACACTGTAATTTCAATTCTTACTTTATTCATTAAATTGTAATTTTACCAAATTACAATTCTTTTCCCCCCTAATTCCCACCTCCCAACCAAACGCCTGTAATTTGTTTTTGTTTGCCTCCATTTCTTAATTCTAATTGGCGCGAAAAAACTATTAGAAAACTCCACTTTTGATAATGCTCTTAAAATATCTAGAGTTGAGACCAAAGTATAATTAACAAGAAATCATAATACTGCATCATAATTCATAACCTGAAAAAGCGTGAGCACACGCGCTTCACTTTGCTCAATATCTGTAAAACCCCGCCATTCTCATTCCCGCCAACCCGAAATCCCTCCGTTTTCGATTGCCGTGAATTCATGGGGTATATAGTATAGTGGCCCGACACTGAGCCGAGAGAGATATTCTAAAAAACTCCTCATTTTCGATTGAGCAATTTCTTCTTAATCCTTAAAAATGGATGACAAATTTGAGGAACAAAACAAGCTTCCGGAGCTTAAACTCGGTACAACAAAACCCTAATTTCTTCAATTTCAGTATCATTTATTTCACTTCAGTAATCTAAATGTTGTTCCATCTTTTATTTGTGTTTTTTTTTTTTTAATTTAAATCATAGATGCCAAGCAAGCTCAAGGGTTTCTCTCATTCTTCAAAACGCTACCCAGTGTAACCGATTTTTTTTTTTTAAATAATTGTTTCATTATTTTTTCCAGTTTTTTAATGAGGAAATACTGATAATGCATGTTAATGAGCTTAAATTCATCCTCTCTTTTTCGCAGGACACTAGGGTTGTTCGGTTCTTCGATCGCCGAGTGAGTGCTCCTTGCTCAGCATAGGCTTTTGTCTGTATTCCAAGTGTTAATAAATTTTGTGTTACTAAAAGTGTTTAGTTTCTTTTTTTTTTTTTTTTTTTTTTTTGG